>NC_139219.1:176807048-177184548 GCF_055691185.1 Crinia signifera
AAAATGGCAAATCTGTCTTTCTATCTTTTTAACTATCTATCTGGGATGGATGGATGGATGGATAGATAGATAGATAGATAGATAGTTGGATAGATAACCAGTACAATGCATGTCCCACATATGTGTAATTATAATGTGATACAATCTGGGTTCTGATTTGCTCTTCATTCTCTCTGCGCTTACTAGATAAAATATAAAGCTATTGTAAACTCCGAAGTCAGTGATGTCCCTAAAAGGATTATTAGCAATGATTTGTCAGCTCTCCCAGTCTCAGTGGGCTCCTTTTCTGCGTGATTTCCAGCAGATCTCGTCAATTATTTCTGCCTAGGTAGTTGCTTGTTTGATCAGAAGAAGCATATGGTGCAGCTTGCAGGGCTGTGCCTAATCATGGGAGGAAAAGAATAGCAGCTCCCTGTCCCTGGGTGCGGAGAGAATACCTCAATACACCTGGGGATAGCCTGGCATACTGCGGCAGAGCGGCACTAGCCGCAGCCTAAAGAATATGCTAATATCATACAGACATCCAATACATATACCCAGGCAAACCTAAGCCAAATGATGCTATTGCCAGACCTATAGCTTCCATATTTTGCCAATAATAATAATAATAATAATCATCTCATAGAGGGTTATTGTATGGACTTCTCACAGGCTATTTGGAATCACCACTCACCCACCCCATAATTGTTCACATACATCGTATTTTAACTTTTGGTGGGCATGGAAAATGTTAGCCACAAATTCTGAAACAGAAAATATGATGATTCGTAGATGTCAGACAAGAATTATTACATCGATCGATTATCAATAGTCACAATAAATATAATACTATTTCAATATCCCCTATTTCCTTATATTCTATTCTTACACAATGTACACATGTGTATGCTTCCAAGCGACCGTTTCAATCAAGAATGATCCAACAAACAAGGGAAAAATAATGACACATACAGAAATTGTCCCATCTTTTCCGAGAATACTATATATTTATATATTTATTTATTTATTTGATCCTTAATTTCGGTTTTATTCCAATTTTTTTTTTATTCCGATCTATAATTCATCACACGACATCGGCAGTGTATATTTCCAGTGCACTAATTAGCCGGCACAATAGCTCTGTATGGGAGTCGTGTTGAGCAGGTACAGTGCACATTCCCACGTGGTTCCTGTGTGTCACAATGCCTCTGTGAGAGGTAAAGGGGGCTATGGGTGTTGGGTTTCAATGTTTATTTTCCCTGCAGAAGTTTTTCTCATCTCAGTGCCTGTAAACTGTGCATTTTTCTCCCAGCCACTTCTCTACATTAATCCCTCTTTTTGATGTGGGCTTAAACATTGATGTGCTGAACTAAACTTCTAATAGAACAGTTAAACCCGAGATTTATGTGCTACCAGCAGCGAACAGATGAATATGTGTAATGTATATTTATTTACCTTACATAAAATTATTGTAAATTGGATTTATAGTCAGTATTTTTTACACCCTCATAAAATATAACCTGAATTCGCCCCTTAATGTGATATCAGCCTGACCCATCTATTACAGTGTGCGATCTCATGGCATTTTTAACTAGAAGGCTTTTCGAGTTTGGATAAGATCATTAGGAGAGACGTTTGATGCAATTATCTACTACCTGAAATGTAAACTACGGCGCGGCCATACTACATAACCTATAATTTTACTGAAGGTCTGAATATCATTAGCCACCAGCACTTCAACAAATCAGGATCTCTCTCAGCCCATGGTGTATTAGAGTTTATTGCCAGGTGACTAGACAAACAAAAAGAAGTCAATATAAATGATGTGCAATTCTAGCTGGATCTCAGCCCTTTAGTAAATGACATGCTATCAGTGTATTTGTTAATGTGAGAACACTAGAGATGCGGGATGTCATCATGACATCACAATTAGCTTTACAATGAGTTTCATCTGTAAAAGCAATAATTATCCCACACACTCAGGCCCGTGAAATGGCAACTTGCTAAAAGCGATGGCTGTGCGGAGCTTTATAGCCGACATACATGTATTTATCGACATGTATTATTGGTAGTGGACCCTAAACAGAGAACACATGCAAATTTTGATTGGCGAGAGTATGCAATTTATATATATATATATATATATATATATATATATATATATATATATATATATATATATATATATATATATATATATATATATATAAAATCATGAATGCATTGTCAGACTCTCTAAACATGTAAGGTTTGCTTAAGAATATCTTATTGGGTGTATTTTTTGCGTTACCTTACAAATAAAATAATACATTTCATTTTTTTGTCCATGCTAACTGGTATTTAAATGGTTTAATTTTTTCACATTTTATTGTCTTTTTATATTTTTTTCTAATATGTTTGCTCTTCAAAGACAATCCAGAAATGACATGGTGGCAAATACAACCCGCAATTATATATATATATATATATATATATATATATATATATATATATATATATATACTGTGTACACACACACACACACACACACACACAAATACGGTAAAGATATCTGATATTATATCATTGTTGCTTTTTAGTTTAAACTATATCCGTTATTTGATAAGTAAAATATCAAATATTATCTCTCATTATATCTGAGATTAGAGCTAAATCCAATTGCTAAATGCTAAAATTAGACATCAAACAAACCTTCCTAGGCT
Organism: Crinia signifera; assembly: GCF_055691185.1. NCBI lineage: Eukaryota > Metazoa > Chordata > Amphibia > Anura > Myobatrachidae > Crinia > Crinia signifera. Next base: position 176,809,730 of record NC_139219.1, read on the forward strand.
ACACACGACCATTCAGCACATATACAGCGGGAAACAATTCTCTTTTTATTATACATTCTAAAAGTTCCCGGCTAAATGACATATTTGCTGCCTTGCTGGTCACATTTTATAAAAATGAGCCGGTGTTATGCCGCTGCTCTCTCTGATATTACAGGATTCTTTGAGAAAGTTCTGAAATCTTATTTACTACTAAATAAAAAGTGAAATATACAATGGTGAACACATAATAGCGGTAGATTCCATTATCTAAAATCCCAGGTTTCTACAAAGAATGAACACAAACCTGTAGTTCTGGGTCCATGTAATAATGTTTGTTAGCAATATGATGTTTGCTTGGCTTCAAAATTACACTTTTTGTTTCCTTGTAGTAATTTTTATGATCACAGCATTGTAACAACGTCATTCATTTTATAGACCGTCGGATGTCAATCTAGAAATGCGACAAGAGGGCAATGAATAGGGCGTTTTCACACATGAATTCACACGTTTATAATAATAAAAACAGTGGTTTAATGTCTATTACACAAAGACCGATGGTTGAGTTGTCCGATTGACATATAATTCAGAAATATTTAACTATGTAAATATATTCATATGTGATACCTTACATAAATGTAACAGATTTGATATATAAATAACACCCTTCGGATACAAAATGCCAAGTAGGGCTTATTATAATCAAATAAATAAAATATAAAACCTAGGACATATTGTGCACATTTATGCTCAGGATAACGCACATTGAAAGGACCTGGTTTGTAACAAAAGAAACATAAATTAATCAAATGGGATTTACTAGAATAGTAGTCTTCAATGTAACCATTTTAAAATTATGCTTTATTCTAAGAGGGCTGGAATAAAATGTTTTTTTTTGCATTTATTCTGAGATAAGAAGTGAAGCGATTCCATTTTCTATATACCAGTGCTTGATCTATAAGTACACGTTTCTGTAGCCTGCCGCGATCACCCAAAACTCCATGGATTTGTAGGATTGCGGCAAGTATGACTAGATGTAGTGTCATTACACTGGTCAGTGGGGATTATTGCGGGTGGAATAAAGCGCGACCACTATTAATATGATTGAATGGAAAGTGGAAGGTTTCTCTGCTTGTTGGTGTTGCCAGTGTCAATATCAATATTGTTTAGATTTGTTCTGTGAACAAGTGTAGTATTTACATAATCGGTACTATAAGATTGCATGCATATGGTGCTCACATGTTAGGTAGTGTCCAGATTATATAGAGATATAGAACTCTGCCCATAGGGTTATCAGAACCATCATTCATCACGTAAAATCCGCACCCTCCTTCCTTCCGTCATTATTATTATTATTATTATTATTATTGTTGTTATTATTAGTATTATTGTTGTTATTATTATTATTTTAGAGCAGGTGACGATTTATTCTGTATGGCACAGTAAAATCTACTTGTGTGTTCTCTTTGTGATTGCATAGAAAACCAGTTTATTAGGGTTAGTGGTATTATATATAACTACTGCAATTACTATTATCAGTTTGAAGCCATAACGCTAAATAATGTTCCCATAATGCAGGGGTTCCCAATCTTTATTTAATCAAGGCACCCCTAGAGTATCAGAATTTTTTCACGGCACCCCTAGGCCAATTTTTTTTTATTAGATTGTGTTTATATGCGATTCTTCATGTCAGTTATGTGATAAATGACAGGGTTTGCTTCTGTTTGTATACACTTTATGATTGGCAGCCACCAGCACTGGTTTTTCTCATAAATAATTAACCATTAATAATTTTAGTTGGTCCTGGACCACCAACCCAGGGCACCCCTTCATGTGTCCCGAGGCACCCCAGGGAGCCACGGCACACAGTTTGGGAACCACTGCCATAATGGATTCCCCAAATAACAGAATAAACTACTAGCCACAACGGTACTAACTCCTGTCTATATAGAGTTGATTGGCTTTTGCTTCAGCTCCAGTATACAGAGTTAGCATGACTGTCCCTCCCATCTTTTCATCGCTGCCCTAAGGAGTTAAAGTTCCTCATCTAACCAGGTATGTTGGTCCAGGTGCTATTTTAGTGGCTGAGTAAATAATTAAACCTATAATCAAGGGAATGAAAGAATGAACAAGTTGCTTGTAAGGGCAAATGCGGTTGTATTTAATTAAATCTATTTATCACAGTTAGATTTTCACCTATGCGTTTTCTGTATACTGCAGTGTTGGTCCCCTCCTCCCCAACCACGCATACTTTACAGACTATTTATAGCATATGACTGACAAGACTTTGCCAGGGCTGACCAAATATTGCTTTGCCACAGTGCATTGTTTGCAATGGAGGATCCCTCCCCGCTAGATGCTCGTGGGTTTTATTGTGATTCCAATAATTATCGCTTTATTCAGTTTTATTCGCCTAAAGAAAGATGAACCTGTATTTCTGTTACAGTTGTTACATTTTATTATAGTACTGTAGTTCTCAACCAATCTGTTTAATCTGGTACCAGTTGTTTCAGTATGCCAGTATTGTGTGAACACAAAAGAGGCCGATTACAAATGAATGGACAGTCCTACATAACAATCTGTTGAACCAGATCTCTGTAATAAGCACGAAATAAGTAATAGGCAAGATTCCAAATAGTCCCTAATGACTGATATGCAATCAGTAATGGAACACATTCAGTTTGGTGTTATTTCACACATGATGGCGATTACTTACTACAGGAAAAGCGCCCAAAATAAGTAAATAAGTAAAAAATAAAATAGTTTCTCAAGATCAGGGGTTTCCAACCTTGGTTCTCAAGGCACTCTGAAGGTAGATTGCAGTTTAAATACCGTTTTGTACCTTTCAGATTCAACACGTTTCACCCATAGAAAGCCATACAATGTCATTTTAAATGTTTTTTTCCTGCTTGTGGGCGGGGATCAAGTGTGGGTATCATTTGTAGAAAATACCATTTCTGAGCTGTTCAGACTGCAGGGAAAACGGCTCAGAAACGTGTAGGATCCTGCTTTTAACATGTGTCAAAATACCAGTTTTCTGTAACCGGTAAATTGACAATGTAGCTTTCACATTGCAGCTGGAACCGTTTTAAAGCACTAAAAAAACGGCAATTTACCGTGTTATAGCTGCAATGTGAAAGGGGTATTATACCCTTTTCACATTGCAAAAACCTGCTTTCAACCCGTTTTTCTAAACGTGTCTTAAAACTGGTCAAAAGCCAGTTAAACCCCTTTCATATTGCATGATGTAAAGGTATATTGCAGTTTAAATACCGTTTTGTACCTTTCAGATTCAACCCGTTTCACCCATAGAAAGCCATACAATGTCATTTTAAATGTTTTTTTTTCCTGCTTGTGGGCGGGGATCAAGTGTGGTTATCATTTATAGCAAATACCGTTTCTGAGCTGTTCACACTGCAGGTGAAACGGCTCCGAACCGTGTAGGATCCTCCTTTTAACACGTGTCAAAATGCCGGTTTTCTGTAACCGGTAAATTGACAATGTAGCTTTCACATTGCAGCTGGAAACGTTTTAAAGCACTAAAAAAACGGCAATATACCGTGTTACAGCTGCAATGTGAAAGGGGTATTAGGCGTAAATTTACAGATTCAGTAGATCATTTTCTAGGATGTAGTAGAGAAATGATAGACAGAATCTGATTGGTTGTTTTGGGCAACATTACCTCTTTCTACATTACCTCTTTCTATTTTCAGAAGTATTAGAAAATTTACCACTAAGGGGAACATTTACTAAGATGGAAGTTCTATTGCAGATGGGATGTTGCTATGGGAAACCAATCAGATACTATCTATTATCTTCTGGAAGGTGCTAAATAAATAAGTAGATTTTGATTGGTTGTCCATAGCAACATCCCATGTAAAATAAAATTTATGTACTTATTTAATTTGTTAACAGTTTCTTATATAGCGCACACATATCCGCCCCAGTGGAGTTTACAATCTATATTCCCTAACACACACACACACACACACACACACACACACACACACACACACACACACACACACACACTCTCACTCTTGGGTTAAATTTGTTGGATGCCAATTAACCTACCAGTATATTTTTGGACTGTGGGAGGAAACCGGAGAACCCAGTGGAAACCCACGCAAGTACGGGGCGAATATACAAACTCCGCACAATGGTGGGAATTGAACCCATGACCTCAGCGCTGTGAGGCAGTAATGCTAACCATTACACCATCCGTACTGCCAAATAGCACTCCCATCATAGTAAATTTCCCACTAAGAATTCAAGTTTTAAGCATAGCCATACCTGAGCTAAGGTGACTTAAATACCACAGTTGTATTAATTTAACCATCTGTGCTCAAGCCTGGGTATCACTAATACCTGGGCAGTCAGTGTACCTTGAGGACTGAGGTTAGGAAATGCTGTAGATGCTGGGCGCGACTTACTACAGAGTAAAGCCCCATACCCACTAGAGGATACACTCAATGTTGCTCCCTCGCATTATTATGGCCCTGCTCCCACTACAACACCCCCCCCCCCCCCTTGCAGTCGCTCCCTTCCCCACTGGCATTGGAAAGTGTCTATGCCAGTATAGGATTCGGTTGGGATCGCCCTAGGGGTTTAAGTTTCCACTAGATTGGTGGAAATGGGTTTTTATCATCCCAAATCATATGGGCTAAGCTTTATATTTTTTATTGAGTTTCCAGGTGGAATCTCAGCTCCCCTATCTTGGTAAAATGTAAACGAAATACTTCTACTAAGTACAGTTCCCCGCATGGCTACAAATGGATGTTTACCATAGACATGCATTCGCAGCATTGGGTGTGGGGGTAAAATCATTTGATGGTCGCCTACCATCGAATGACTGTCCCAGCACTCACAGATGTAAGACACCTCTCAGCGCCCTGTTTGGGAAGCGGGTGGGCAGCTAACATCCACCGATGTAAGCTGCCCGCCCCTGCACCCAGGTCACAGACGCATTACCATGGGAACACTCAGCATTTTCATGGGAACACCCATGAAATGATGGGCGTTCCCATGGGTGCGACCCGTCGACGCCACCCACCGTCCACACCGCTAGGTGCAAATGGGACTGCGAACTAACAGTTCACAGTGCCCACTCGCACTCAGCATCTGCACATGCACATAAATGCGCAGATGCTCAACATCGCTCCCTTGCGTGTACATGCAGGGGAGCGTGTCAGTTAGAATGACCCCCTAAGTATCTTAGCAAACACCGAAGGATTGGTTTATAACCCTACACAGCCTCACAATACAGTACCTGCTCCTTACAAACCTGCTTTTACTGCTCCGTTCAGCACTAAAATAACACTATTTGCTTTCATCTAACTACTTATTCCAGATCCCCTCATTACTTCTGCTCCCTGAAACTTGTGGAATCAAATTCCTTTACTTTTATATTGACCTTACCACTATGATAATACTGCCTTTTATGCCACTGTGTTTTACTTTTATATTGACCTCACCACTATGATAATACTGCCTTTTATGCCACTGTTTTACTTTTATATTGACCTCACCACTATGATAATACTGCCTTTTATGCCACTGTTTTACTTTTACTTTTATATTGACCTCACCACTATGATAATACTGCCTTTTATGCCACTGTGCTTTACTTTTATATTGACCTTACCACTATGATAATACTGCCTTTTATGCCACTGTGTTTTATGTTTATATTGACCTCACCACTATGATAATACTGCCTTTTATGCCACTGTGCTTTACTTTTATATTGACCTTACCACTATGATAATACTGCCTTTTATGCCACTGTGTTTTACTTTTATATTGACCTCACCACTATGATAATACTGCCTTTTATGCCACTGTTTTACTTTTATATTGACCTCACCACTATGATAATACTGCCTTTTATGCCACTGTTTTACTTTTATATTGACCTCACCACTATGATAATACTGCCTTTTATGCCACTGTGCTTTACTTTTATATTGACCTTACCACTATGATAATACTGCCTTTTATGCCACTGTGTTTTATGTTTATATTGACCTCACCACTATGATAATACTGCCTTTTATGCCACTGTGTTTTATGTTTATATTGACCTCACCACTATGATAATACTGCCTTTTATGCCACTGTGTTTTACGTTTATATTGACCTCACCACTATGATAATACTGCCTTTTATGCCACTGTTTTTTACGTTTATATTGACCTTACCACTATGATAATACTGCCTTTTATGCCACTGTGTTTTACTTTTCTCTTTTACTGTATTCCTGTGACCCCACAGTATGCTATACAATCATCTACTCACTTAGACAACAGCAACCATTACAGTGTGCCCCATATGGTTCCTCCAAAGGCAAGATGTACTACATATAGTAGGACATATGGGTATATCATATTACACGTGTCAGTCTTTCTATATATGCCTTGGGTAACCGTTGTAGTACACCCAACAGGGCTGCCCATCTGGTAGCTAGTGGGCAGTATAAAAAATACATGGCGTGGACTCCTATTTTAGTACCCTACAATCTTTAGGACACTGCAATCACCACTTTTCTGTAATTTACTCTAGGAGTGACTTATTCCACCAGGGGTAATCCTATGTAGTGGGCCTAAGATGGCAGTCTCAAATGGTACTTTTCATGGGTGGCATGTATAACCCTTGGAATTTATTACCCCAAATAAATGCTGCATCTGCAAACTGCTTGTTGTACTCAAGGTTATTTTAGTAGTAGTAGTAATAATAATAGTAGTAGTAGTAGTAGTAGCAGCTGCAGCAGTATTAATAGCAGCAGTAGTAGTAGCAGCAGCTGCAGCAGTAATAATAGCAGCAGCAGTAGTAGTAGTAGTAGCAGCTGCAGCAGTAATAATAGCAGCAGCAGTAGTAGTAGTAGTAGCAGCAGTAATAATAGCAGCAGCAGTAGTAGCAGCAGTAGCAGCAGCAGCAGCAGCAGCAATAATAGCAGTAGTAGTAGTAGCAGCAGTATTAGTAGGAATAGTAGCAGCAGCAGCAGTAATAATAGCAGTAGTAGTAGTAGTAGTAGTAGTAGTAGCAGCAGCAGTAATAATAGCAGTAGTAGTAGCAGCAGTAATAATAGCAGTAGTAGTAGTAGCAGTAGTAGTAGTAGTAGTAGTAGTAGCAGCAGCAGCAGTAATAATAGCAGTAGTAGTAGTAGCAGCAGCAGCAGTAGTAGTAGTAGTAGTAGCAGAAGCAGCATTAATAATAGCAGTAGTAGTAGTAGCAGCAGTAGTAGTAATAATAGCAGTAGTAGTAGTAGCAGCAGCAGTAATAATAGCAGTAGTAGTAGTAGCAGCAGCAGTAGCAGCAGTAGTAGTAGTAGTAGCAACAGCAGCAGTAATAATAATAGCAGTAGTAGTAGTAGTAGTAGTAGCAGCAGCAGCAGTAATAATAGCAGTAGTAGTAGTAGTAGCAGCAGCAGCAGCAATAATAGCAGTAGTAGTAGTAGCAGCAGCAGTAGTAGTAGTAGCAGCAGCAGCAGCAATAATAGCAGTAGTAGTAGTAGCAGCAGCAGTAGTAGCAGTAGTAGTAGTAGTAGTAGTAGCAGTAGCAGCAGCAGCAGCAGCAGTAGTAGTAGTAGCAGCAGCAGTAATAATAGCAGCAGTAGTAGTAGTAGCAGCAGCAGCAGCAGTAGTAGTAGTAGCAGCAGCAGCAGTAATAATAGCAGTAGTAGCAGTAGTAGTAGTAGTAGCAGCAGCAGCAGTAATAATAGCAGTAGTAGTAGTAGTAGTAGCAGCAGCAGTAGTAGTAATAATAGCAGTAGTAGTAGTAGTAGTAGTAGCAGCAACCTAAATAAACATAAAATATTTGTTTTCTTTTTACATTACATTATTTGTCTACTTTAATATTTGTATAGCTTACTATGTAAATTTAAAATTTATTTTTAATATTTCTGTACTAAATTGAAAAGAATCCTTGTCTAAATGTACTTACTAGATAATATTATAGTATAAGCTAAGTCTATTCTATTTTCCACACACCCTCTTCATTGAGTTAGCACTATTACATAAAACACCTACACACTTCTGTACAAAAGCTTTAAATTAAGACTAAAACACTAATTATGAAATATATACATACATGTTTATGTAGTTAAAATTTATTTTAATATATTTTTTTATTCCCAATAAAGCTGTGGGAAAATAGTATCGTTTATAAAACAGACTTTGTAATACAGGAATATATATATAACAATGTTTAATGAAGAGTTGTTAGTTGTCTGTTAATAAAAGTCTGGATGCATAGTTATTGGTAGAAGCAGGCAAATAGAAATCAAATTAATTAGAAAGTTATCTCAAATAATCCTTTCACTTGTAGGTTCCCCTCTGAGTGATGTAAATTGTAGCAGGTGTCCTATAAGACTTGTTAGTGATGGATACTTATATGTATTTTGTGTTGATTTACCAACGTTACTTTCCGCTTGCAGCTACTGTAGTTCTGTAATTGTGTGTGTGTCTTGTCACATTGTCCAATCAGCTTTGGACAAACAATGTTCCCCCTTCCTTTTTTTTCTTTTTATTAAACAAGTGCCTGGGTAACACCGAGTCAGAGTAGTTACATTGCTGAAAATGATCAGCTTTAGTGAGACACTCTGGGTGAAATTTAATAGGATAAGAGATTCAGAAGTTTAGAGATTTGGTAAGAAATCTACAGGTTTTTTTTTTTTTAAAGCGGCAATCATTTACACTGCAAAATCAAACTGGTTTTGCAGTGTAAATTATTGCCGCTTTAAAAAAACAAACCATGGAGATTTCTTACCAAATCTCTCACTTTCTGAATCTCTCATCCTATTAAATTTCCCCCTCTATGTACCAAACTTTATGGCAGCTGACAGTGATAGGCGGAATGTATACTAGGCTGTGGATTGTTTCTATTAAAATATAGCATTGGATATCTTAGATACAGTAAAAGCAGAATAAATTAGAATTGTTTATCTGTATCTGCAGAGAACAACATGTTAGATACGTCAGCACACCTGCTATTGCGTATGATTATAAAATGATTGCCGAAGAACAGCATTGGGTAAAATGATTTATTATAACACGTGGCGTGGGAAGTACTTTATTTAGATCTTTTCTCTGAAAATAGTTTTCATTGCCACAAATAGCCAGTATTCTTTGAAAAGCATCAATGAATCGTTCCAACACCAAGGGTAAAAAAATGTATAATGTATTTGGTAGTGCAGACACAGGTCTGTGTGCTGAGCGATGTTGAGCTTTCTGAGCGATCTAGAATCGCTCAGAACGCTCATCAGCACATCTCCCTGTGTGGAGCCCCCATTGGTCTTGTATGTAAATGTCCTTTTGGCTCTCCGTAACAACGTGTTAGCTGATGCACGTCCCCAAAGTCCGCTCTCAAGTAATTCCCCCATGTTCATGAGGGTTGTTTTATTCTTATTGAAATATAAAGTAATCCTAAGCAAGCATAGGCGAACCTATACGTATTTGTAAAATGAAGGACGAAGACCTTAATTAGTTGAATGGATCCCATCTTCCCTATGGAGCATTGTACAAATACATTTTTTAAGCAAGTATTATCTAGCGATAAATGTGATTAGAAGATGCTGTGACTGCCCATCTATAACTGCCCACTCTTATGCCCATCTATTACTGCCCACTCTTATATCCATGTACTGTATGGTGTTTGCAGGTGAGGAAGGCTGATCTGGCACAGAAAGCAGGCCAGTTCTGGTTTCGGGGCCATTCCTTGTGTCGCATCTCATTCTGCACACTGGGGTATATTTAGGAAGCAGTAAAAACAGGAAAGTGTAAAAGTGGCGAAGTTGCCCATGGCTACTAATGAGCTGCTAGGCATCATTTTACAGAATGCCATTGATTTAACTTCAAAACATAATGGTTGCCATAGGCAACTTCTCTACTGGCACACTTCTCCGCTCTTTTATGAAGAGTGTTTGTGCAATATGCAGTATTGGCTCACCCAGGCGCTGGCTTTGTTCTACCCTGAGGCTTTGTGAGATAGGTGAGTGCGTTCTCCAAAGCTATGTCTACTTTAGCTAAGGCTTGATAGGGCAGTTTCATAGATACGTAGTTACTTAGCCACACACCATTGGCCTCATCTATAATATTTCAGCTACATGCGGAGATTGATGCCTCCAGCAGCCACATAATAACCTCGAGCTCTCACAACCTAACCCCCTGGCAGCCTAACCACAACCCTAATCCCTGAGTGTCGGGATGCTGACTACATGCATCCCACTAATTCCTATCATCTTAATGAAAGGATGTGGAATAGCGATATTGCAGTTAAAATAAACTTGCTGGGAAGCAGATTTGGTTTCCAAACCCCCCGTCATGGATTCAGCACTAGTAAGGTAAATAGATCACCAAAATGGACATGGACATAGGTGAAAAAAAAGATGTAAAAAATAATAACTTCAATTGAGTTTGCCAAGTGCTCATCTCTATCATCCAGCAGAGTAGGTGGCGATGCTCCTCCCTTGTGCTCTACATAGAAATAAATATCATGGGGTAGGGTTATGGTATAAAACTTTCCCACCGTATACATTTTTTTCATCGCCAACTTAACCTATATATATGTAAATGGAGTTATTTCTTACCTTTTCTAAACGCCATGGGAAGAAATGTCTAATACAGTACGTGCCATCTTTACTCACGATGGCCAGTCTCAATGCTCTTTCATTCTTTGCAGTTATGTCCAGTACCGACCAATTTCAGACGTTATTTAATACTGGTGAAGTAGACCCTGTTTTACAATGCTCATGTCTTATCTCCCAAAATATTAGGCAACTAGTTGAATAGGGCATCTCATATTTGACAATAATCACCATTATCAATCACTAAGGGGACTATGAATTAAGTCTTGGAGAGATATAAAGTCGACCGAGATAAAGTCCCATCCAATCAGCTCCTGACATTTTTTCAAACACCGTTTGTAACATAACAGCCAGGAGCTGATTGGCTGGGACGATATCTCCATCCACTTCATCCCTCTCCAACGCAAGTACATGGACTTCTAAATACATGTTGGAAAGTGAGAAGAAATGTATCACTGATCGGAGCGGTAGGCCAGTGGCTATCTTAAACCACACAAGGCTGTATTGGAGCTAAAACAGATAACAATGATTGATGCTTGCAGCTGAGGTGATTTGGTTACTTGCATAAAGTATGAAACTTATGTTCCTCTGGTTGGACTGTAGGACTAGCCTGTGTATGGTCAGTGCTGTTACTTTGTAATTACAAGCGCCACACAACGTGCTCCTGTATTATTTCAGTAAGGATTATAATATCCCTAGGGCAGGGACAGTATGCAGCAGCCCCGCATGTGCACAACATATAGGGGATTATTATAAATAGTGCCAGGCACAGGTGGGGGTAGAGGTGACAGGTGTCACTCATACATATCAAATGCCCTCGTTCTTTATTTTTCGATGTAAAAATAAAAACTAACTAAAAATCGCATGAAAATCAATCTAACTACTTAAAAATAGGAACAGTTTTTATTTCTAATAATATTAAATTCATTTTTTAAAACACAGTAATTGATTTCCAAATTGGAATATTAAGGAATGAATGCATCTAGGGCTGCTGTAGACACTGTTATAAGGACTTTGTAACCATACAGTTTATGACATAATTTGCACAGGTTTCATGTATTACTCCAATATTAAGCTGATGAAGCAAGTTCTTGATGCAATTAAGTGAGACAGTCATAAGGGAAAGATAAAGCAAAGGTTTACGTAACAAACAATCATGTCACACACAAAAGAAACATTGATTAAGACTGTTTAATGAAGGTAGTCACATTGTGAATGGGTCAAACCTACAACGTTATCTTGTGTTGTCCTTTTAATTATGCAGTCTATTAAATGTAATTCCACCTTCATGCCTTGTTTAACCCCTTTGTTTGCCCTATTTGGAGGCGAGGTGAGTAATTCCTACATTATCTCGCCAGTATTAGAGAGAATAGTATACACATGCCCTTATAAGGATGTATACGAATATTCTCATCTGACCAGTGATAAATATACCAAACGTGCAGGAAGGAAAAAAGACAAATTGTTCCAAAAACGCCCCCACGTTTTGTAGGGATGGAACATTAGTCCAAGGCACTTAGTGCTCCCCTGTCATCGATGCAGGGAAACTTGGCCCCAAATAATAATGGTCCGCAAATCATTCCCCATTGCTGGTTACATTACTCTATAGCCGAGAACACTACGCCTGATTTATGAACAACAAATAACGAAAACCAAAAGCTGTCAATTCGGAGTTTTCTCAGAATTTGATACTTTTCAAGCCCATAGCCCGTTACTGCTTTGGTAGTGCTGTGTGCAAGACTCCGGATCCACTCCGAATTATATATAATCCGAATATTTTTCCATTAGAATCTCGGTTTATGTCCTGTCCTTGTGCCATTCTGTAATTTCTTATGTCATAGTGACGTCACTCTATTTCTATTTAAACAACCAACACATTACTGACCTGTCCATTATCCCTCATAGTCAAATATTGCCTCTCCATTAGATAATGTGCCTTCAAATATCATATAACCGAATCAGAGCGTAGAATTAGACAAGCAGGGGCATTCCAACTGTCGTGGAACTACAATTACCATCATGGCAACAGGCACAAGCAACTGAACTGGTTTGTATAAATGTATTTGTCATGCTGGGACTTGTCGTTCCACATCAGCTATAGAGCCAGGAATTGGCTGCTCAGGATACAGTATAAATGCAATAAACCCTAATAAATGACTGTGGATAAAAGTGTGTAGAAAAGATGTCAGTCTCTGCTCTGTACACGGGCATTGCGCTGGAAATAGGATTTTCTAGCAGTTACTAATGAATTGCCTTACAAGAGTTTGTAACTGGGGATGAAATCTATATCGGCCTAGTAAGGAATTCATTGTGAAGTAGCTAGATCAATTTCCCCTGTAACACATACGCCGTGGATGAGCTCTGAGGCCGGGGCTGTCTGCTGCTCATTACTCATTCGCCAAGAACCGGCCTAAATGATGCCTGTGGGATTAGGTCAATTTTAGTGGATCTACTCCGCCTCATTTGGTTACTAATTGGTTTCTTGTTTTATAAATCGAAATCTCATTTTCAGGAAATTACAAAGACCGTGAAGCTAGTCCATTGAGGTAATCCACAGGTCACGCTGTATTAAAATGGAAATACATTTCCACAATGCTGTAAAGTGTAAAGCAACAGTGACATCTCTGATTTCCCAGTAAAATGGAACCCTAAAAAGATAACATTGCACAATGTAAACATTGTAATAACAACAACAATTATAATAATAATAATAATAATAATAATAATAAAAAAAACAATAATAACAATATTCTATAAAACATGACAGATGCACAAATAGGTATATATATATATATATATATATATATATATATATATATATATATATATATATATATATATATATATATATACACACATACACACAAACTTTCTATTTTTTAAACACAGCTGCTAGGAGCATTCGATGCTTTGGGGTTATTTCGTTGTTTTACTCCTTCTCTGTCTCGGTAAGCTGCTTGATTCTATTTAAATCTTATTATTTCTTCAGCCTCTCCAAATTACTGGGGGATGCTTACATCTCGTTTTCAGTGTAATCCCGATGAAAGGAATAGCGAGTTTCCATTTATTTTTTAAATAGACTTAATCAAAGGATTTGTAGAGTTTGCTGCGGTAGGTCAAGTGCAAAAATCATGTGTAAAAGTGTAGAAAGAAAAAGTTAAGTGCGCACATGCTACCACCCCCCCCCCCCCCCCTCCAATTCACGGAATAATTTCAGCTGCACGTGCATCTAACCATCAATATATTGAATATACATATAATATATGTGGTTCTATCAAAGTGTTTTTATGTAATACATTTTCTGTTTCTAATTGATATGTAAAACTAAGCGCTACCTTGGGGTTCTTTTTTACATACATATAATACGTATCTGTATGTCTATTGCTTCAAATAGTTCTAATTGTCATTTCCTCTACGGATGAAAACTTTCTTCCAGGTAGATTAAGAATTATTTGTTCAGGTAGAGTAAGAAAACACATTTCTGCATTAACAGTTGCTCATAACCCATTAGTCCACTCTTTTACCTTTTGAATACGCTGCTGTCAAACATATATTGCACTCTATATGACATCATTTGGCAGTTCTAATAGGAGAGCTATGATCCCTGTCACAGAAGGAAGCGTTACTGGCTATATCAATGAAAGGCATCTCTGCGTGAAGAAATGGATGGAGAAAATTAAAGTTGGCGTTAAACTGTAATGTGACCTGGTTATTTATTAACACCAAACTGTCGCTTTATTTCCTGTCTAAAGAACCAAAGCAATTAGTCTGCTCACCTAGGATTAATCAGCAACTATTGTCCCAGCGTACGAAACTTTTGTGTTACCGAGGTAGTACAGAAGCATGCACTCAGAGCCTCATATATATATATATATATATATATATATATATATATATATATATATATACATTTATTTTTTACAAATAGAATAGTTGTCGTTGCTAGTAGAAAAATACATACAGAAGTTTGAATTACATAGTGTATTCAATTATTAGTTGTATCTACAAAAAAACAACAACACCCTTGAATCAGTGTCAGTAACATCCCCTCACTTTCCTAGTGCCTGTGTGCAGTGGCTGACATTGCTGCTGGCCTTCCTGGATAGGTGGTCTTATAGGCACATTATGGAAAGGAGTTACAGGAAAGCAGGAATAAAACCAGAAGTAGTGAAAGGGATGGAAATAATGAGAGGTTTCCAGATAAAGCTTGGGACGGTATGAGCCAGATGGCACAGTGAATGGAAGCGTGTTTGGATAGTGCTATTGGGAGCCTTTGCAGACTAAGCCCCTCTGAGTCTTGTCAAAGGGACAGGAGACACAGGCTGTCTCCCAATGTTCTGCTTTCATCCCCTCGCTCGTTTCATAGTGATCTGAATAATAATTGGGGAGGAAAATGTAACCAACCTCCAAGTAAGCGCTTCTTTATAGAGCTATCAGCCAGTGGCTGCGGGCCTGATGGGAGTGCTGTTAGCTATTGTGTTCCTGACACAGGGTAGGACTATTGTGCTAAATCACAGCTCTGTCAGTAGCAAACCCCCGTTTAATGGCAGAGCCAGCTACAGCATCGATGACATTTCAGCCACCTAAATAGAGGAGAGCGTCTAGCTGGAGCGTTCTGGTACCTGCTGTAGTAAGATGTCAGATTCGTGCACCCACTGGGTAACAGCCTCCAAATACCCATATATGGGGGGAATTTACTAGGATGGGAGTTCTATTTCACATGGGATGTTGCTATGGGCAACCAATCAGAATCGACATATTTATTTAGCACCTATTTATTTTGCCCATAGCAACATCCCATCTGAAATAGAACTCCCATCTTAGTAAATTGACCCCAATGTGAGTGTTCTATTCCATACAGTACATTACACTTTTACTTTGCATCTTCTTAACACAACAGCACAACCGCTGAGACGATCGTCGTATACCAATGACGCCCCAATCAGTCAGACTGCGACTGTATGTCAGACCTACATATTGTATCTCTACTATATATATATATATATATATATATATATATATATATATATATATATATATATGGTGTCATTTATATAGGAGCGGCTGCCTATGTTTTTATATTCCGTTTCCATGTGTGTTTCCTCTGTAAGTATTAGGTATAGTATCTAAGGATGACTCTAGCTGTCTCCTTCATCTCCCAGGTATGCAGATTAGTATTGGTGCTACTAGTGTGGCTGGCAGATGACCGCAAGCACAGGGGATAGGAGACATCCCCCTGACCAGATTTATGAGCCTGTCTGAAAGTGATCTGGCCGATTTTGTCTGGGGTCAGACCTGGAAATTTTGGGTCAATTTGCTGCATGTGTTACAAGCTTTATTTATTGAAAGGGAAGGAGACACAGCCACTTGTAACAGCCTGTGCTCTGTGAAATTGTTTCGATGTGCTTGATTTCTGAAATGGGTTACTCATATCTCCTTACAGAAAGCAAAAAAAGTAATGTGAATTCTGAAAAAAGGTCCTCCATATTGTCCTGTACAGGCTATAGGTTGTTACAGAATGCTTCCTTGTCTGGTAAATATGACACCTTAGATCCACACGAAGTAACATTGTGTGCTTACAATTCTGATGTTTGGAATGAGACTTGAACAGTCACATCTGTTAGCAATCTGTCGGCTCTTGTGAATGGCCAAATTGCACAGATGTCTTTGCTACTGTCCGGAATAAATGATTGGATTGCTGAAAAGAATATGACAACCTGCACCAATTGTCATTAGGTGACCTAATTATTATTCCAGATCAAATGTAATTCATAAAGGGCTGCATTATGTTTAATTGTCCCCCAATTTGCGAAACAAAAAAAATAGTTATCTTGTGAGTAACAGATAAGCATTTGTCTATTTGATATACTCAGGAATTACATATTTAGCCCATAACCCAGGGGTTTCCAATCTTTTTAGAATCACGGCACCCTAGAGTACCAGAATTTTTCCAGGGCACCCTTAGGTCCAAAAATATATATATACAATGAAGTAGATTGTGTTTATATGTGAATCTTAGGTTCAATTATGTGGTAAAGGGCAGGATTTGCTTCTGATTGTACACATATTTATGATACCAGCACTGGTTTTGTCCATAAATAATTGATCATAAATAATTTGAATGGTCCTGGACGACCAACCCTAAGCACCCCTGCAAGTGTCCCGAGGCACCCCAGGGAGCCGTGGCACACAGTTTGGGAACCACTGCCATAATCACATTTTCCTGTGTCTACCATTATATTGGCCTTCTTTATTTGTATTTAAGTTGGCCACATACAGGCCCTTCATGACTCTTCCCCTGTGTCTGAACAGCATTACAGTGTCTAACATATAATATCGATTAATATCCAGCATGCTGGATAAATCTAGTTAATTGCCGGTCAGGGCCAGTGTTCTCACCGGAGATCAGAAAGATCACTTAGCACACATAGCGGACACATCGCTGTGTGCTGAGTAATCTTCCTGAGTGTTCAATAGATGCATCTCCCTGTGTGTAGGGTTACATTTATTGTCCATAGCAGCCAATCAAATTGGAACTATCAGATTTAGACTGTACTGGATAAATGATAGGATCTGATTGGTTGCTATAGTAACACCTCCATTTTTTGGGGGGTGGGAAGATTTAGTAAATCTACAACTAACTAAGCTAGTAACTGTCTAGTTTTTAGGATAGTAGGCAAGTTACTTTATTATATTATGTACTATTGAATGTTAGTTTTGGATATATTGTCCACAATAAAGCAATGTATTACCTGTGCATTACACTAAATGTTAATTAGCAGTATTTCAAATTTTGGACTCAACTTGACTATTCATGATGTAGAAAATTATCTTGAGTAATTGATTCCTCCATTTATGAAAGTATCAATAATAATGCTGAGATTGGAAGACATTTTAATATGCTATTGCTATGAAAGGAAAAATAAAATGGTTCAAGACAAGTCACATAATAGAACACATGCTCATGGAAAGTGCTGTGAGTATAATTAGAAGGCTGCCGATTGTGTTGTAAATATCTGAGTTGAGCCAACACTGTGTTCCATAGTCAATAAATGCTAGGTACCAGCATGATCCTCAACAGGGGAATGTGGAACCACCTGTGACTACAATACACTTTCTCCTCTTAATCTGGAATTAGTAAATTAAATGAAATAAATGGATTGAGATACTCCATGTACACAGCTTGTTTTGTATGATTCTCGTTGAGTTGTTACATATTATGATTTTATTGGTCCATAACAGAAGCTAGACAGAAGCTATTGCTATTGGCAACATCACCTCTTGTCTGTTTTATAAACTTTAGTAAATCTACCCCATCCTGTGCAGTACAAATATTTTAATGAAAAACAGAACAAATGCTATTATTGCTAAACTATAAATATTTGGGGTGAAATGTAATAGGATGAGAGATCCAGAAAGTGAGAGATTTTTTAAAGCGACAATCATTTACACTTCCAAATCAAACTGGCTTTGCAGTGTAAATGATTGCCTCTTTAAAAAAACTGTCCATTTCTTACCAAATCTCTCACTTTCTGAATCTCTCATCCTATTACATTTCACCCATGATGTCACCAAATCCAGCTATAATCACACCTTAATTATTTAGTTATTATTTTCTTTATTGTGCATACATCAGGGGTTCCCAAACTTTTTTGACTCACGGCACCCTGAAGCATCAGAATTTTTTTCGCGGCACCCCTAGGCTATAGGTTTCTCATTGAGAAATTCAGAAACAAATATTAAATTAAATTAATTGTGTTTATATCCCATCCTTAGGATCAATTATGTTGTAATGGACAAAATGTACTTCTGTTTGTCCATAATTTTACTATTATATTGGATATAAAGAACTTGAATTGGTCCTGGACCATCAACCCAGTGCACCCCTGCAAGTCCCCCAAGGCACCCCAGGGTGCCACGGCACACAGTTTGGGAACCACTGGCATACATTATGGGTATCTTTTCTGCATGACTGTGACTGGGCTCAATAATGGAGTCCTAGAAATATTGATTTCTAATTATACTTAAGGTCCCCTTGCAATGCGACGTGATGCGTTGTGCGCTCCCGCGGGCATCACATCGTACAGTACAAAAAGTATGTTCTGCACATACTTTTGTACTGCCCATATATCGCATCGCACGCAAATCGCATGCAAAATGTATGCATTGCGATGCGATCCGCCCGATAACACGTCGCATTGCACGCTGCTATTGCAGCGTGTATGGGGACCTTTATGATATTATGGATGCTGACTGTTTTCATAAGTGACAATCAATAAATCATGGAACATGCAACACTTAAAATGATGCAATTGTATAAAAGGTATATTTGAAAATTAAACCACTGTAAAATGGGTAAAAAAAAAAAAATTTTCTTGGCCATCAAGACTAGGGGGATTTATTCAAAGGTGGCCATCAGGACTATACACAGATAAATTTGCTGAGCGTTCTGAGCAATGCTAGATCACTCAGAATGATCGGCAAGATCGCTCAGCACACAGCTATGTGTCAGCGCTGTTTGCTGAGAGATCTGTCAGGGCCAGTGTTCTCTGGTGAGAACACTGGCCCTGGCGATTAATATCCAGCATGCTGGATATTAATCGCTGGGCGATAGCAATGAATAGGGTCGAAAAATGCTATCGATGTGGCCCCTACACATGGAGCAATGTAGGGCCATTTACTAAACTCTAGTGAGATAACTTAGATTATGCCATGCAATCGCACCGTGTGTAGGCCCCATAAGTGTATATACAGTCATGTGAAACTGTGCGACCCTGGAACACACAGAGACCCTCATCTTATAGATAACAAAATTGTCGCTCCAAATGCATTTTTATTGTTCCTAATTGTAAAGAGCGGTGGACTACAGTATGCTGGACATGAAATGTTCTTTATCACCTGCATTCTGGCTTTTTCTGTCATGGGACTTATTCTCCAAAATAGGTTTATTTTTTGCCGCCTGATGACATTGTGATTCCCAAATTAAGGATCTTATTTAATTTTATATCAGGTACGAGTTGAGGAAAGTAGAATGAATGTGCCTTTAAATAAACTTAGCTTTAAAACTACCCAAAACTTTAACAATTGAGAAAATATGACCCCAATTCATATTCTAGTTATTAACAATGCAACTTGCTGGATGCACTTATATCAGTTTTATTTATTTCTCTACAGATTATTGCTTTTCTATGCACAGGGTCACACACTGGACAGCTGCCAAAGGACTCTGTGGACTTTGTGCACTGTTTCTGCTGGGTCAGGGGATCTGCTTATGGATCTTCTTGGGAGTCAGGTAGGGAATGCCCCCAACCAGGGGCAGATCCAGGAGAAAATGACAGGGGGGCACCATGATAGGAGAGGGTTTGGGAGGGGGAGGGTGCTAGTGGTGCCAGTGTACATGCTAAGGGAGTGGCGAGAGAGAGGGTGGGAATGGGATTAAAAATGGCGTTTAAAGTACATAGGCCCACCTTGGCGACAAAAGTGAAGTATTTAGTTGTGCACGCGTCAAAGGCGTGCTCCGGAAAAGGGGGTGTGGCCACTCAAAAGGTCGAATGTCCCTGAGTGTAATGTACCACATCATATACAACTTCTACACATTATGCAACAAAATACCCTTATACATGATGCCAAATGGAATAAGCCAAAATTTACATAATGCCACATGGATTGTGACAAAATTCACATACCGCCTCACGGATTGAGCGAAAATTCACATAATACCACATGGATTGAGCCAAAATTCACATACTGCCACATGGATTGAGACAAAATTCACGTAATGACACATGGATTGAGCCAAAATTCACATAATGCCACACGGATTGAACCAAAATTCATATAATGTTACATGGATTGTGCCAAAATTCACATAATGCCATGCGAATAGAGCCAAAATTCACAGAGATTAAGAGATTAAATCAAAATTCACAATATGCTTCATAAACAGGGACATTGCACGCCAAAGGCGCGCATTACAAATTTACACCATAATGCCCATTACATGTTAAGCCACACAGCATAATGTCCATTTTGTATTATGCCAAACACCATAATGCCTATTAAAAATTATGCTACATAAGTGCTGCTTACCTACATGCTCATTGCCAAAGGGTTCCATGCTCATTGTCAGGGGCTCCATGCTCGTTGCCAAGGAGGAATATATGCTTGTGGTAACTGGGGGACAGCCACCGCCAGGCAGAAGTAATAACCATTGACAGCCAGGCAGAGAGCGGGGGGCTGCCCGGCTGTATTCAGAGCACTGCAGGTCCCGGCTATTTCAAATAATACCCCTTTCACACCAGAAAATGCAGGGATTTACCAGGGAATATTGTCCCAGGATCATGGAGGGACATTCCCAGGTTGGCCCCTTTTACACCAGCCTAGTCCCTGCATTTTCAGGTGTGAGGGGGAGAGAAAACCACCCCCTCCCCTCCTTTTAACTGGCTATCTCGTTTCACCGGCTATATCTTTTGAACCAACTGACCCATTTACATGAGATCAGTATCATATTGAAGAACTTTTAAGTGGACTTCAAATGATTTTGGTCCAGTGAAACTGGGGTGCTTGGTTCCAGAGTAATCTGCCCTCAAAGAACATGAACAGCCATGAAATTACATTTCAGAAATAAAACACTCGGTTTACCCACAATGTCTACGGAACCAATTAACTCATATGATACCTGCCTGGTACCAAATTGAATGCCCAGCGATTTGGGTTGGAATGAGATCAACCACGAGTTTCTGTGATGCCGCAGGGTGAAATGGCAGCCGTGGGAACAGGGTGGGGGTCAGAATTATCGGGTCCCATGTTATCCTATGGGGAAAACGTTCTAGATTTGTCTCGCCATATCTCAGCCCCCCCTGAATCCGCCCATGCCCCCAACCATTGTGATTGTGAATTACACCTAATCCTTCTCCATTCTGGCTTCCCAAACAATTTCTGGAAGATTTTTCTGCCTGGCTCCCACACTTCTTATCTTCTGACATCATAATGGGTGATTTCAATATTGCTATTGATAACCCACTTTCTCCTTATGCCTCTAAACTCCTCTCTCTAAACGCCTCTCTTGGCCTCACCCAATGGTCTGACTCCTCTACTTACAAAGAGTGCAACTGCCTTGATCTTGTATTCACCAGGCTACAGGGCCATCTTAACAGCATTATGGGTCGCCAGGCAAAGCAGTGCAGCGGGGCCTCTACCTACACAAACACTCACAAAATTGTCAATTATGAAACAATTAAGATATAGATGGAACAGTATTACATTTTAATAGGAACTTGCAATGTTTCAATACAACCGAATGACAATACAGGTGTATTGAAAAAATGTTGCGCTTTATTAAAGTGTATACATTTTTCTGGAGTTCTGCATGTCTCTTATTTTTAATTATTTAGGGGCTGCCGCCTGCCAGACAGAATGTCACTGACCATTGGCGTAACTATAAATTTTACTCCCACTAGCCAAAATAGTTTCTGCCCTCCTGGGTACAGGGTTTGGCATATTCTTAATATGTGTATGGCCAGATGTGCAACCCGGCCAGCTGCCTGCTGGTGCTCCCGCAGTTTGTCCAGCAAACACCCAGAGCGCAGCGGGTGAGTGTGGTGGAACACGATGGGTGCAGCAGTGCGGCGGGTGGCAGATGCCGTGGGATGAGTGGGGGGAGCTGAGGAGTAGGTGGATGAAAGAAGGCAGGCACACGTCCTGTCCCTGTGCTTCCTGCAGACCGCGCTGGCTCTCCCAAAGCCACCGCAAGATCTGTGGTATCATAGTGACGCCACTGTCACTGAGTACAGTAGTGTCTTTGTTGTAGTGACAGTGGATTGGAGCAAGGGGAGCCAGGACTCAGGCACTGGACACTGTCCCTGCACACACTGCTGCTCTGAGAGCAGAGAGAACCAGAGTGGAACTACTGTATGGAGAACGCAACAGGAATCCCTCCTCCCGCAGCCGCCGCATGTCCGTCCCCTCCCACAATCCCAGTAATGCTCTGAGGCGGCATTAATGTTTATCAGGGGGTATGTTCCGGTATGCTAAATCCCTTTATGATGGGGGGGAGTGGCATGTGGGGTACAGGCTGCGATGGGGGGGGGGGGGGGAGTCAGTTTCCCAAGGGCCCCTAGCATTTTGGGGCCCTTGGGCAAGGGCCCTTCAAGCCCATACATTAAGATGGCCCTGCCAGGCTATGCTCTGTTTCTGAATTCACTAACACTCCACTAACACTCCATTCCCTCTCTCTGATCACATCTTTATCACCTTCTCAACCTACTCTATTTATCCAAACTCTATAATACCAAAATCATGCAAGCCTCCTCTAATACGCAGAAATACTAATGCTATTGAATTTCAACAACTTACAATCTACATCTCTGCAATAACTGCTCTCACCCATTTCTACACTTGCCTGTCCTGAGACAGCTGTATCCCACCTAAACCAGACTCTACAAACAGCTATTGATGAAGATGCTCCAGCTACTCCTCACAATCCATGTAGGCTTAGATGCCAACCATGTCACTCTAAATTAACAAAACACCTGCAAAACCTATCATGTAGATTTGAACGTCAGAGGCGTAAATCTCAAAAATCTCAAAATACAAGTGACTTCGTCACATTTAAGATTATCTACCACTCCTATTGTAATGCTCTGGACACTGCAAAACAAACATATTTTCAATCTCTCATCTCTTCTCTTGCCACCAACCCCAAGTGACTTTTTAATACATTTAAATCATGTCTTTACCCTCCCACCTTCAGCCACACACCAGCCATCAGCTAATATCAATGCTTCCTTCTTCAAGGACAAGATTGATAAAAATCCAAGTTGAAATGACATACTCTTCTTCGGCCAGTGACTTGCTTACTTCCTTTCCTGAGCCCTTTGCTATTTTCTCCTATATTTGACTCCACAAGTGAGGTTGAAGTATCAATACTCTTCTCATCCTCCTACTCTCCTCTTACAAGTACCCTTACAAGTCAGTAAAGCTCTGTCTCCTGTGCTTATCCTAAACTTAACTAAAATCTGTAACCTCTCTCTCTCTACTGGTAGCTTTCCTTCTCTGCTCAAGCATGCACTTATTACTCCCATTCTAAAAAAACACAAAATTCTGATTCAAATGGTTTCTCTAACTACCGTCCTATCTCTCAGCTCCCATGCCTCTCAAAGCTACTTGATAGACTTGCCTACACACTCCTCACACACTTTCTTAACTCCTACAACTTATTGGACCGACTTCAGTCAGTCTCAACACTCCACAAAGACAGCACTGACTAAAGTAGTAAATGATCTGGCCACTGCTAAATCTAAAGTCCATTTCTCACTTCTATTCTTCTAGATCTCTCGGCTGCCTTTGATACTGTTGACCACTCCTCATACAAACACTACAATCATTAGGTCTTCAGAGCACAGCCCTTTCTTGGTTCTCATCCTACCTATCTAATCCCTCTTTCAGTGTTCGCTTCTCTGATTCTACCTCCTCTTTACTACCTCTGTCAGTTGGAGTACCACAAGGCTCAGTCTTAGGTCCTCTGCTTTTCTCAATCTATATAAAATTGGTTGCCTAGGCCTCCATTCAGACCTTGTATTCCACATTATTGTTACTCAAAAAGAACTTCTGTATGTACCACGCTACCATGATGGAGGATACTGCTGCTATGCATTCCAAACTGGATTAATTCCCCAACTGGACAAAATTGTGGTAATTATACACCTATCATCTTTTTCAAAGAGAGCCTCTCTCTATTGGAGGTTTATACATGTGGACTGTCTCTGGCGGTATTTATAGGAATGGATCCACTCATTGTCCATGAAGTGTCAAAGGTGCCTTGTGCTTTTTATGGTTTATTGTGTTTTTCATTTACTGTTAAACTATTGTTTTTTGTTTAATTTTATATTATTGTATAGCGCTACTTATTTTTCTTTTTTTTCTCAATCTATACCTCCTCTCTTGGCAAACTAATCAACTCTTTTGGATTTATCATCTGTACGCTGATGATACTCAAATCTATCTATCCTCCCCAGAATTGTCACCATCAGTATTGCTCCATGTATCTGAATGCTTTTTTGTCATTTCATCTTGGATGTCATCTCGCCACCTCAAACTCAACTTTCCAAAACAGAATTAATCATATTCCCACCAGCCAAGAGTGGTTACCAAACTAATATCTCTATCACTGTTGAAATGACCACAATCAATCCTACTCCACACACTCGCTACCTAGGTGTCATCCTCGACTCTGAACTGTCCTTTATTCCTTACATTCAATCTGTCTCTAAATCATGTTACATGCATCTAAAAAACATATCCAAAATTTGTCCGTACCTTACACAAGACACTGTAAAAACTCTAATCTATGCACTCACTATATCATGCATTGATTATTGCAATAGCCTCCTTACCAATCTTCACCACCACTACAATCCATTTTGAATGCAGCTGCAAGGCTGATCCTCCTGGCTAGATGTTCAACGTCTGCTGATACGCTCTGCGCTCTTACCGCATTCAATATAAAATACTTCTACTTATATACAGAGCCATTCCTCTGACTACACCAACTTATATCTCTTATCTCAAAATATATCCCAACCCAACCTCTCCTCTCTGCACAAGATCTGCGTCTCTCATCCACACTCATTACTTGCTCCCACTTACAGATTTTTGTCGGCAGCACCCAACCTATGGAATGCCCTTTCACACACATTAGGACTCTCCTCTAGCCTCCAAACTTTCAAGCGTTCCCTGAAAACTCACCTCTTCAGGCAAACTATCATATTCCAGAACCCCCACATAACCTCCAGTAGCATTCATATCTAGTTGCATCCCATCAGGACTGTTTTTTAATCTGGTGGGACTGCCATGCTAGGGAATTCTATCCTCGTGTATTCCTCCTATTATCCCTATAGATTGTAAACTTGCTTCTACCCAGTTTTTTTCTACCCAGTTTGTTTAATTACTGTTGTTTCCAATTGTAAACCGCAATGGAATATGCTGCCCTATATAAGAAACTGTAAATAATAATAAATAATACCTGCCTCTCAGCCTGCAGCCAGACAATGAATGTCTTTCAACATGCTGATGGGCAGATGGCTGAGGCTATCCACCATAGTGCTGACAGCCCTTCACTGTATTGCAGAACTGACATGGGACTCATACACTGGGCCGATTTGAGATGATTTTGGCCGATTCTGATGGATTGGGCCATGAAATCAGCCCAAATCAGCTCAGTTTGATGTCCCCTCAGGTCCAATGCATGGTCCTGTGTGCATTGTACCCGAGCCGGTGGTCGGACCTACTGGCCATCCAACCTCCCTCCCCGTGCAGTGGGCAGCATGGCCCAGGCAGCTCCTAGTGGCGGGCAGCTCATAGTGGCAGGCAGCAGGGTCTATCCGAGCAGTGGTGGCGGCTGGGAGCTGGGTAACGGGGCGGAATGCGGCTGCTGAATATTCTGAAATAACTGGCCGGACGTTGAATGGCTGAGAAAATTCTCTCAGCCAATAAGATTGGAGGCCGCTGATTGGCTGAAAGAATTCTCTCAGCCAATTAGTGTCTGGCCAGTCATTCCAAAATATTTATCAGCCGCATCCCGCCCCGCCACCTGGCAAAATGTGGCTACAATCTCACAGCCGCAACCGCTGCTCAGACAGACTCTGCTGCCCGCAACTACAAGCTACCACCACCACCAACTGACCGGACCCCACCACCACAGCAGCTTCCCAGGAGTATTACATGCAATAAATCGCATGCAATTTATTGCATGTAAAAATGGCACATCAAGTGCCAGATCGCATGTGACCCTCCCGGGGAGCTACCGGGGGAAATCTCAAGGGCAAACTGGTCCGACTTGTCCTTAGGACAAATCGGACCAGTGAATGGGGGCTTTTTACATTCATTTCCATGAATGGGTGTATGGGAGGGTAGCGAGGGCAGTGCATTGCTTTGCCAGGCCCTACACTGTTGTTAAAATGGCCCTGGAGATGTATCTTAGCTTCGAGAAAGATAAAGTACTTAACTGTCATTTTTCCAACAAAACTTGCACAATGGCAGTTAGACACAAGTTGGAGAATACATCATGGTTTGATACATCTTCTCCAAACTTGGTAAAGACAGGAGGTACAGCTATGCACTTAACCTTGGAGAAAACTAAAGTTTGGAAGAAATTACGTAATAGTTACTGTAATATTTAGTTCTGTTTACCCTATATTGTTCTAATGTGTGTCATATGTACGGTGCAGCGTACAGCTTGTAATAATAATAATAATAATAACAACAATAATAACAATAAAAAACACACACACACACACTAGTTTTGTGACCCTCTTCATTTATGTATGTAGAACATAGTTTCTTAGAGCTGTCATACTTTGTGTTGTTTCCAGCAGTCTATGTAGCCTTTCATCTGAAATGAATTGTTCTGGGAATGAATAGCTTCTGTTTGCAGTGAGATAATGTAGCATGTGACCTCTGGGTCCAGGAGTCCATATTCAGCTTTCTCACCACTTCTTCTGTTTGTTTATGCATACAGGGCTTGGAGAAGCCTGGGGCCATTCCAGCAGGCCCAGTTCCTTGGATAATGTAGGTCGAGAGCTGGGATCTCATCTTTTGCAGGTACTACATTTAGGGAAATGTACTATATCCAATTAATGATTAAAGAATGCAGACCTTTAAGTGAATCATTAATCATTTACTGGTGCAATTTATAAACTTCTATGTGTTTTACATTTAGTCTCATTGCTATGAATTGAAAACAATGTTACCACTCTATAGCTAATTGGTGTTTACTATTATTTGTAACTTCATTTACTATCAATATGTAGATGAACTTTCAATCATTATTATCTATCACGGAGTAGTGAAATATATATATATATATATATATATATATATATATATATATATAATCTATCTTTCTACACAGTACTATCTATCGGCACTCCATCGATTGAAAACAATGTGCTTTATAAGTGTCCCAAAGTTTCGGGGAGTGTACATGTGCCTTGATAAAGGGGTATCCACTCCCCGAAACGTTTGGAAACTTATATAGTACATTGTTTTCAATCCGTAGAGTGCCGCTGTTTGCTTCTAAGCCAATATATATATATATATCCAAACATCCACTCGGTACCTGGCAGGGTCCTTGTAGGATTAATAGTCGACACTCATCAAAAAAGTTATTTTCGCATTCTGCTTATATGCCTTAATTTTCTACATTAAATATAACTTTTTTTTTAAAAAAGTCAGAGGAGTGCCCCTTATTAATCCTACAAGGACCCTGCCAGTGGATGTGATGTTTAATGAAAACGGGGGTTGTGTACCCCGAAACATTGGTAACATATGCTGCACCTTTTTATGGGATAAAAACCTTTAGACAAATCTGCAAGTCTCTGAGTGCCGCTGCTTTACAGATATACTGTATATATATATATATATATATATATATATATATATATATATATAGTTTCATGTGAAGACCGCACTCGAACTTAAAGTTGAGATACCGCGGGGTGCCAGATAAAGGAGATGCATATAAAACGAATATCCAATTATAGTCCGGGGTGTGTCCACACCTATGCAGGTGTAGAGTATCCGGCACTCTCCTATTTACAATTCCAAACAAATTTGGTAAAATCCAAAAATATGATTTTTAATTTTCACACGTAGTCACATTGGATCAGTACACAGGTATATATAGAATATGCCCCGACGTTTCGATCTTTCGATCTTTCTCAAGAGGCTAAAATTCCTGTGGTACAACAAAATCAACGGGGGGGCAGAAGGGAAAGCCCTGGGTGACCGGAGCAGCTGCTGCGGTCACCCAGGGCTTTCCCTTCTGCTCCCCCGTTGATTTAGTTGTACCACAGGAATTTTAGCCTCTTGAGAAAGATCGAAAGATCGAAACGTCGGGGCATATTCTATATATACCTGTGTACTGATCCAATGTGACTACGTGTGAAAATTAAAAATCATATTTTTTGATTTTACCAAATTTGTTTGGACTTGTAAATAGGAGAGTGCCGGATACTCTACACCTGCATAGGTGTGGACACACCCCGGACTATATATATATATATATATATATATATATATATATATATATATATATGCTTAGAGATAACAACAGCATTGAAGGCACCGGGCAAATAATTCATTTGATTAAGACAGGAGTGCCAGTCCCTCCGGAACTATATCTATATATATATCTATATATCTATATCTATATATATATAGATATATATATATATATATAGCATATTTTGATGAGTGTGGCACTCCGTTTAGGATCACAGGAATGTGAATAAGCCAGTGTCCTCCAGGAAACAATCATTAAAGATTTACATAGAGAACTGGTGACGGCGGCACTCGAATAAATAACACAGACTGCCAGGGGTTATCCCAACGTTTCAAGCTCTTCTGCACCTTGATAAAGGGCCCGGAAGGGCTTTAAACGTTGGGATAACCCCTGGCAGTCTGTGTTATTTATTCGAGTGTCGCCGTCACCAGTTCTCTCTCTCTCTCTCTCTCTCTCTCTATATATATAGATATAGATCTATCTATATTTATATATATGTATATGTGCGCACTTATGTTCTCATCAGAAAAGGTACACAATGTTGAAAATAAATAGTATTTATTCAGAACATCAGTACAAAAGAGTATCTCTCTTAGGGGTTTATTCTAGTTCATTCTTTCTGACAAAATCCTTCTTAGATGGACAAAACCATGTGCACTGCAGGGGGGCAGATGTAACATGTGCAGATAGAATTAGATTTGGGTGAGTTATTTTGTTTCTGTGCAGGGAAAATACTGACTGCTTTATTACACTGCAATATAGATCTCACTTTGAAGAAAAACCCCACCCAAATCTAATTCTCTCTGCACAAGTTACATCTGCCCCACCCGCAGTGCACATGGTTTTGTCCATCTAAGAAGGATTTTGTCAGAAAGAATGAACTAGAATAACCCCCTTAATTTGATGATTCTCGTAAAATTTCAAGAATCATCAAATTAAGAAAGATACTTTTTTGTACTGATGTTCTGAATAAATACTATTCATTTTCAACATTGTGTACCATTTCTGGTGAGAATATAAGAGCGCACTTCTATACTTCTATATATCTTCTTTTCAATCCTATCCCTTGTGCCTTTATTAACAGCAAGGCGCTATAGAAGTGCTGCCACCCCCTTAGCGCGGAAGAAGGTCACAAACCCCCCTTTTCTCTCTCTGTCTCTCTCTCTGTCTGTCTCTCTCTCTCTCTCTCTCTCTCTCTATATATATATATACTTTCCAAAATAGTATTGCACGTTTGACTGTCTTCTGGTCCTGACGAAGGGTTAACTCCCGAAACGCCGTTGACCACCTAGAAGCTAATAAATCATATTTGCTTTCACAAGTCCCGGAGTGACACCTCTATTTTGGAAAGTGTACTGGTGGCTGCAACGTCACATAGGAAGGCACCCGGGCAAGCGATACCATCGATAAGCGAGGAGTGCCGGACATTCACCTACCTATATATATATATATATATATATATATATATATATATATACAATGTCCACCATATGCTGGCACTCAACAAAAAACCAACTTCAATATAGGTGCCAATCCCAAAATAATCATACAAAATCCAGGGCAGGGGAGGCACTCAAAAAAGAAAGGAATCACAGTTTTATGCAAATAAACATGTGTATTGAAGCGCCTGGCGCTTTCAGGGTTACTCCCGTCTTCAGGGCAGATACACAGGAGAAAAGCTTTATTTCATGTTTATTTGCATAAGACTGTGATTCTTTTTCTTTTTTGAGTGCCTCCCCTTCCCTGTATTATATATATATATATATATATATATATATATATAATATGTACGTAATTACGCAGAATAGGAATGTGTAAATTGCACTACCTGTTTCCATAAAGGCAGGAGTTTCTTCTTACCATATTGTTACTGAATTCAAAGTCTGGGAAATAAGATTGTAATAGAATGAATGAGTGTTGTGTTTAGGAAAATACATATCTAATCCCCTGTTGTTACTTGTATAAATTGTTTATCAGACGCCAGTGAAGTGAGAGCCAGAATAGTCTGAAAAGTCGATTTCTGCATTGTAGTAGCTTAAAGCCACTTTCCCTGCTGAGAGTCAGATATCTTCACAGTGTTTACAGGTGATAAGCTTTTGATATGTTAAACAATAGAAGATTAAACCCATTCCCCTTATAGCACTCTCTTGTCTGAGACCATGTTTGATTCAAAAATGAGGTGTTTAAAATAGAGGTGAAGGGACATCTGACCACCCCTGCGTTTTGTAAATGTAAATCATATTTAAATTGCTGCACTCTGTGTTTTCCAACAGGGGAGTCTGATTTTTCCATTTAGTTTATTTTCCCTTCTCCCATTTAGACCTTAGATGGTTTCATCTTTGTGGTGGCACCCGATGGGAAAATCATGTATATCTCTGAAACCGCTTCAGTTCACCTGGGTTTATCGCAGGTAGGTGACTGTGACTATTTGTGCATGTACCATTACTCACACTTGCAGGTGTTAATGAAGGATGTGTTCTGTACTATTGTTATCATCAAACAAACATTGATAGATTAGCAGTGTGGAAGATTACACTGTGTCAACATTCCCAGATCCACTAGGGGAGCCGCAGCATTTTAATAACTGTTTCAGTGATGTTTGTTTGTCTATGTTACTCCCTTTCCTCTATGAATTCCCGTATGAATAATAACATAGGATTTAAATGAAACACTCTTACTCCTCAATGAGGCTCGGTGCTGAGTCGGTGGTTCCGGTAGTATGGTCCCTCTGGTAATCACTCCTTTCCCTTCTTTGGCTGAGAGGTAAAACATTCACCAAAACCAGACATAATAAACACACAGATAAAAGTAATTTATGATCTATTTATCAGGCTTCTTTTGGAGACAGATAGCATACGGCTCAGTCTATAGGTGATGCAGAAGTTATTTAAATGAAAACATTAACACTTCACATATACTGTACATACAATGACAAGTATAGAACCCTAAGCTTTATGCTTTCTCAAAGTAGGTTGTTAAACAACCCAATGTTCCTGTACTATTGGTATTTTTTGGTAATTTATTATTGCAATGTTGATTTGTTGTAAGTGTTGTGCAATTTGAATAACTATTATATAAAATTAACTCCTCTCCTTTTGTAGGTAGAATTGACTGGAAATAGCATCTATGAGTATATTCATCCAGCTGATCATGATGAGATGACTGCAGTACTCACAGCCCACCAGCCCTACCACTCCCACTTTGTTCAGGGTAAACCATTGAGGTTCTTGTTATCTGTTTATGTGAAGGCTCTTAGCCATGCAATCATTTCCAGGGATTAGGACTTACTACTAACATGGATTTTCTTGTCTTGCAGAATATGAGATAGAGCGTTCTTTCTTCCTACGGATGAAGTGTGTGCTGGCAAAGAGGAACGCAGGTCTGACCTGTGGAGGGTACAAGGTGGGTTGTCATCAATAATGGCAATTCTGCAAATTCTTTGGTTTTATCTATTAAAGCTAAGTTAATTTTTTCTTACATGCTATAAGCACCATAATTAGTAACTTTTACATAATTTATGTAGATGTGCCCATACGCAGACATTTTGGTTCTGAACCATCATGTTTGCATTAAGAAAAACCAGCTTCAACTGTTTGGTTTGGGATCTGGGTTTCTTTACAAAACCAATAAAAATCATTAGAAACAGCTAAAATAATGTAACTTTACCTGTTTTGTTACCTATAGTATTAGTTACAGTATTAGTTACATCAATAACATTAATTTCCAGTCATTTCCAATGAATTGTGTCCACATCACCATTTACTGAGCCTCTCTAAAACATTAAACTAGAAGCAAGCCTTTGTGATTTTGGATGCGCTGAATTTTTTGGGGCCCACCACGGGCCCCTTGGGACACTTTGTCCTTGGCTGGCATCTAGGTTGACTTGTGGGAAATCCGCTTGTACACAAGTGGACTTTTTTTCTTCTGTTCTGTTTTGTGTATAGTCTATATTTATGACTCATGGGAGCACCACCAACTAAGAAATAATACATTTATGTCTTGTAAACAAATCTATACGTTGGTTCTTTGATGTTATTGATATAACTTTAGTCAGTGCGAGAATTTTCCCAATTTCCCCTTTTCCCTTATAAAAAATAGGGAAATCCGCTTGTGCCTGAAATCACAAAGGAGGCACTTACATTCAATCCAAGTACCAAAAATCTTTTTTTTTTAGTTCTGAGTTCTGAACTCAAGGGATGGCCTGACATTGGACTCTGTCTGCTCGGCTACCCAAAGTCCGGCCTAATTTTTACTAGAATCCACAAAGTTTGGGTGATCGGTTTTCAACAAAAAGGCAAGCCGCTCATTTCATAGTTATAAAAACACCAAAAATAGAGCAGATATTTAAATCCAGATATTTGTGAATTTAAAATTCTTACCTTCGGATGTAACTAAAACATTTGAAGATCAATGTACAATTGTGCATTGTATTCCATGTTTTTGTAAAACAATACAATTACATATTTTAAAAAAATTCTTAAGATTTCTTGTTAACGTAAACTATCTTTATTAACCGATAGGGAAAACCAAATGACTGCTCATCAACAGTGTAGTATTCCTCTTTAATCCCTCTTGGGTGCAAACCCTAATGAATTGTGGTGGTTATGCCAGTGCTCCCAGTGTTTAAGATACATTGTCTGACTTAGAGTAGCATATACAATGTAGCAACTCAACAGGAGGGGTAATGAACAATACAGGGCAGAAAAAAGGGTGCAAGCAACATTTCTGTTGTGAAAGAACATGAGTTCTTATTCTTGTGTTCTTGTATATTGCAGGTGATTCATTGCAGTGGCTACCTCAAGATCAGGCAGTACAGTCTGGATATGTCTCCCTTCGATGGCTGTTACCAGAATGTGGGCTTGGTGGCTGTTGGCCACTCCCTTCCTCCCAGTGCGGTCACTGAGATCAAACTCCATAGCAATATGTTCATGTTCAGAGCCAGCCTTGACATGAAGCTCATATTTCTAGATTCCAGGTAGGTTTGCCTTATTAACCAAGTGGATAGCAAACAAAAGATAAAAAAGATTGCTATTATTTTTCACCAATCATTATTCTGAGATGTCTATGCTGTACATTAATCATGTGTATTTCACGTGTTTAAGCTATAAAAAAATGTGTTCATTAATATTGTAAGTAAAAGGGAATAGAAATAAGACTTGTATTTAGTATGTACTATTCTGCTGTGTTGCAGAGAATGTGTCTATCATATAATATAAAATAAAACATTGGTTGTTAAGGTAAGCCCATTGAAGAAGCTTGAGTTGATCTCCACACTACCTTTCCTACTGAGTGGAAATGATGAACTCTGATGCACCGAGTATGTTGTGGGCTGCAATGAATCTCCCTCTTAGTATGTTACAGAAATGAGAATAGTGAACTTGAAATGTTCTAATTATGCATCTGATCTTCAACAGAGTTGCAGAGTTA
Organism: Crinia signifera; assembly: GCF_055691185.1. NCBI lineage: Eukaryota > Metazoa > Chordata > Amphibia > Anura > Myobatrachidae > Crinia > Crinia signifera. The sequence continues at coordinate 176,843,776 of NC_139219.1, forward strand.
ACTGGATATGAGCCTCAAGATCTGATTGAGAAGACATTATATCATCATGTCCATGGATGCGACACATTCCACCTGCGGTGTGCACATCACTTATGTAAGAAATCAAAGTGCCCACTTATACCCATCTATGGAATTCTTAGCTCAAATCTAGAGATACATGAGGTTACTTTGACACTTGCTGAAAAATGGTCTCTATGTAGATAGCAACGTTCCAGAACAATACAGTTGGCCTGATGCAGGCCAGGTTACTGTAATAGGAATGTCGCAATGTAGATGTTAGTTGATCGACAGTCTGCAGCAGTTTGGAGGCAGGGAGAGGACAACTTAATGGGTTAATCAGCTAGCCAATGGCCAGCTAGCCAATCAGGCTCATCTAGACAATCAGGCTAAGTGTTTGGTATTAGCTGTCACATCAACATCATGGGGAATCCTGTGCCTTTTCCACATCGTGGAATAGATGTATTGTGTGGATATAATGCTTCCTGGTTTGCATATTTACTGGTCAGGGCTGTCTTAATGGCATTGTGGGGCCTAGGCAAAGCAATGCACTGTGGCCCCTACATTAGTTGAAAAAACCTATATGTCTCTCCACCTGATATCAGCCATTCTGAAATGAACATTAGCCTACAGACATAAACTGTTTGACTGTAGGGGCGTGGTACAGGGTTCTGACAGTCGGGATCCCCACAGTCATTAACCCGACATTGGGATCCCGACTGGCCGGACTCAGACTTCATGGCGAGCACAACAAAGCCCCTCGCTACGCTCACAACCTATTCTTTTCTCCCTCGTGGGGGTTGTGGACCCCCACGAGGGAGAATAGCCGGTGGCCGTCGGCAACCCATCTGTTGGTGTTTTAACAGTCGGGCTCCCAACGTCGGGTAAATAACTGTCAGGATCCCGACTGTCGGGACCCCGTCCGGCACCCTGACTGTAGAGAATGTTCCTGGAAGCGCTGATTTTGTGTAATTCACAATGAAAGCAGCTGGGCAGAAATCTCTACTAGCCTCATAAGAAACTCCATAGGCACCAGAAAATCCTGCTCAAAGGCCCCCAGAACTGTGGGGCCCTAGGGCAGCTGCCCAGTAAGCCCATACATTAAGATGGCTCTGTTACCAAGGCAAAGCAGATAGCCATACAGACAAGATGTATTAATATCTTGTCTGCTTGAGCAGGGGAGTGAATACTCTCGCCTCCAGTGAGCCGCGCTACAGTGCACAGTGCATCTGCCTAGTGCTAATGTGCTCTGTCTTCCTCACTGGTTGGCTGCACTGGGCAGGCGTGAGATCTCACTATTATGGCAAGATTTCCTGTGCAGCTCAGAGCCTGAAGCCATAACAGCCTGAGACAGAGCTAACCCTGCTGTGCTGTGGAGATAGGGTAACGATATTTGCAGCGGTTGAAATCGATAGCTGCACCTGCTAACATCACACATCTGCACCTGTATTTGTAAACTTGCATTTCCTGAAATTTAAAGTTCATAAACAGAACAATGACAGGTAATTTATTCTTAACTTTCGTATGGTGTAAATGGGGTAAGATAGTACATATATGAAAGGCAAAAGTACACTCACAAAAAGGTGTCAATTATAGCCCTCAAATCCATTGCATAATACCCCTCCCTTAACACTCCAGCTTTCAGTCAGCCCGGGACCTGGACACTGAGCAGGGTTGAAGCCAGGGTTTTCTGTACTTACCCCCATTCACACATGTGTGATGATCCAGATTTTACTAGATCATCACCATTCACACTGGACCCAGGTCTTCCAGTGACCCGCATCTTCCAGCTTACAGTAGGCGCTTTGAGACATTATCATCTGCAAGTGCTACTGTCTTCTTCATTTATTTTAGGCATGATCCATGTCACACACAAGATGGGGGATTGACCCGGGTTGGAGGTCATGGGAATAACCCTTGAAGGGAAACAGACCCAGGGTTGTCAACTCGTGTAGACCCTTTCAGACAAAAGCCAGATCTGGGTGAATGCATGTGCACTGTAAAAAATTAAATAAATGGAGGTTTTGCCTTATGGGGTATAGGAGATCTAAGTGACCATTTATGCTTTTGTGCAGAATCTCATTTATTCCCTTATCTCTAATAAGCCTGTACTTCTCTGTACTGAGCTTATGCAATTTATCCTTTGTTGCAATACCATATCTGGCCTTTATTTTTTTAACCTGTTTTTTGCATTATTGTGTACATTTTTGTGTAACGTGGTAAAGATGTAATATTTGCAAGAAGGCTATTACTTGGATGATAAGTAAATTGGGGCTTTCCTAAGCATTAATGATCTTGTCACTTTGTGTCATGCACCAAGTGTCAACATTACAGAAATAATATTTATTTTCTTTATATCAGATATGGCCTCATTCAAAGATGGACAGAGTTTTTGTATTCTATTTTACTTTTCTTTTTAAAACATAGAGATATCACTCTCTTGACTGACCATATGTGATTGTTGGTTGTGTATTTACTAAGATGGGAGTTCTAAGGAAGATGGGATGTTTACCATAGGGAACAATCAGATTCTATCTACTATCTTCTATCTAGAAGGTGCTCAATAAAAAAGTAGAATTTTAGTGGTTGCTATGGGCAACATCCCATCTTCAATAGAACTCCAATCTTAGTAAATTTACCCTTTAGTAGGAATAATTGTTGCTCTGTGTCTACAAAGGAGGCTTAGTATATGCAAATGTACGTTCCAGGCATATACACAAGCAGTAACGTATGTTTCTCTTTGCAGTGCTGGTGAAAGGACAGGTCACGACTAAGTACTATCGGTTCCTGGCTAAACATGGCGGCTGGGTGTGGGTGCAGAGTTATGCTACGATTGTGCACAACAGCCGATCCTCCAGGCCCCACTGTATTGTCAGTGTGAATTATGTCCTTACGTAAGTAACCCCGGGCATATTTGTGTTCAATAATGGCTAATAAACAGTGTCCTCCTTTGCTAATGCTGTGATGTTTTTGGCTAACATAACCAAGGGAAAAACTCCTTTGTTGGTTTTTCATGGTTCGCACGTTAAATGTATTGAGATATTTATATAGCACTTAAACAGCACATCTGGTTTTCTTCAGTGCAGCACAGTTTGAGTGTCTTAATTTGAACCAGATTGACCAATAAATCCATAAAAATAAAAGTGATGGGATATTTTTTTTAATCTATTGCTTATTTATAACAAGAGACTGAAGTTAGATGCCATTGATGTGCACTTATTTAATAGAAATCTGGCTCATGAGAGAATAGCAGCACTTTGACCAAGATGATTTTCCATGGGAATATAGTATCTGTAATGTAACAAGACTTCTCTATAAGGCATATAAAGTTTATTATAAACCACATTTATGCTCAGCTGTTGTGGGAGCCTGCAGTGCCAGAGAACACAATTGTGTCTGCTCTATATATAACCAATGTTACCGCATGCAATCAACACTGCAGGCCAAATGAAACTAAGTGTGCATAAAACCATTGAGAAACATACACACTAAACCACGCAAACAAATGAACACAAATAAACCACACCAATACAAACCAGCACTGAGGAAAGGAACATTATACTATAAATAATGTAACAGGTGTAATAAAAATGTGGACTATAATCGCTTGTGGACAGTTTGCAGTGCCATGGTATAGCATTGACTTCTGTACTTTGCTCACTTGCAGCCTCATAGTAATGTAAAATAAAACCGGTGCTTACCCATAGTCCATATAAATAACTTAATTTTTTTTTTTAAATAACATTATTTTAGTATGAAGGTTACTTGTATTTTTTTCATTGTGAGTGAACAGTAGAGTTAAAGGAGTAGAATTTGTTTTTGTTCAAGTGCAGGACGTACTGCATGCATCTCAATGAATTAATCCTCCATTTTACATATCTGAAGGCAATGTACACTGTAAATACACAGCTTTGAACTAAGGTATAAAGGACTTATCTGGCAAAGCAGGAGCCCATGCAATAGCGTTCTTGCAGAGGGTTTAGGAAGCATTAATTATTGTTCATTCTAGAACCCTGCAACTTTCAAAACTTGTGCAGTTCCTCTTTCCTGCCTGAGGTTTCACTCTGTGTTGTGGTGCTTCTAGCACAGTCTGGCCTGTATATCAGTGCTGAAATTCAGACCACACTGTGCTAGTAGCACCAAAGCAGAGAGCGATACCCCAGGCATGGAATGGGAACTGCACGAGTTTTGAAATGTGCAGGGTGCTAGAATGAACACTAGGATTATATGTTACATAGATTAGCAGGCAATGGCCTTAACATTATTTCTATATTATCGGGGGTTGCAGTCTGACAATGGACTCTATTATAGGGAAGGTTTTGCTGTTATGTCAGTCTATATCATATCTGTTATGTCAGTCTATATCATATCTGTGGCTCCATATATATATCTACAATGGTGATGATTTTCTTATTTTAGTTCTTTTTAAATATATGTTCCTTATTGGGTTGCTTGCATTATATTCACAACAATGTAGTCTAGTAACAGGCATATACATTTCAAGTGCAATAATGTAATAATATCAAACAATGTAGTAAAAAAAATAGGATTACATACTGGAAATATGAATATATGTATAATAGGTAAGGACTTTTATATAATCAAAATATCTTAAAAAGAAATAAAATAAATACCTAACAAAGATAGGAACATTATCTGCCACAAAGCTGCATGACACCGAGCCTCCCAATGCAACACCGAGCCTCCCAATGCTCAGTCAACAAACCAAAAACTTGATATATGTTTCTGGTTTGAATTCCTAGCACTAGTTTAATTTATGTTGTTATGAATTAATGTTCTGAATAAAGTCAGGAATACACTGATGCCTGGTCACACTGACACAATAATCAGATACAAGGGGAAAATAAATCCTAATATTGGACAATTGCGGAAAAGAAGTCTGCTGTTCCTTGCTTCAAACAGTGGCAGGTATGCAAGAAGGATTTGTGGGGTTTCATTTTTTTGTCCTCTACCTTTGAGTAGCTGGAAGACAGAACAGTGAGGAAGAGAGTGGATGGAAATTCTTGTATATTATACAGTTCAGTACCAGCATTATAACTGGGTTTCTTCTGCCACAGTTTACCGAACACTTGACAAAGTAAATCTAATTGTACATCAATGCTGTTATTTTGTACACCACCTTTTAGGTGGCTATTCCAGAGAAAAGCTGTGAGGAATGACAATTAACTATTGTATTTGGCAAGAGGATACTGGAATATTAATATAACTATATCCCAAATAGACACATACAAAAATTGAAACTAGGGGGGAAGGTAGGTAATAGGAGATAGGCAAATTTGAAAAAATAAAAATAAAGTAACCTGTACAGCTTGTTACAATAAACGTATAACCATGAAACACTTCCCAGTAGCACAGTTGCTTTCTGCTATTTGTTAGAGGATACATTTCATGGCTCGGAGTCGCACAATCCCTTGTTTGCTCGTTCCTGCATTCCATGATTCAACAAATCCTTCTGAAAGGGCTCATTTCTCCTGAAAGAGAAACACCTCCTCTGATGAGAGGGCGCACAATTCCTTCCCACTGTAGAATGCATGTTTTTGTTTTCTCTCTTGATCTGTGCACATGAGTATTGCAAAGAGATCCCATTCCTTTGTATTGCAAATCACCACAAATTGTCCAGCTTACAAAGCACACACAGAGCTTGTTTTTAGAGAGCCTCTTGTGGAATATATAAGAGAATGGAACCAATTGAGAGCATAAATATGCAGACTCTATTTTTCTGGTTTTATTTATTCTGTTTGCATGCTAGATATAAAAAAAATATACATCTTGGTTAACTGGCCACAATTTTGTTACAAATAGTAGTAAAGAGTTCAGGATTTGACATTTGGTAAATCGTGCTTTAACTAGATGTAGAATTAGCTGTAATTATACCGATAACCCTAAAAAAGAAATAAATGTAGCGTCAGAACAGAAACAATAAGGGAGCCTTTGTCATTTTCTCTGTTTGACTAATGGTTAATTTTATTCAAGAGCGTGAATACTATTTGCTACAATCCTGGCAGTCAGAGAGCTCTTATTTAAGGCTAAGGGACCTGTTTGCTGCTCTTTGCTCATGACATACTCACTCATCACCCCGTTACAAGAACGTATGATGAACTGAGCCAAGAGATAGAGCAAAGCAGCTTATTTACTGTAGGCATCTGTGATTAATAGTAAACCCTTTTGATTATTTACAGTATTCTGAAAGCATTAGCGCTAGAGACTGCAATACTACATTATATCATTATTAGCTGGCTGTTGACAATAGCCCTCTGTGATAACATATGCTGCTAATTCAAAGATTATATCTCTATGTGACCATTTATCAAAGCTAGATAAGCCCTTTCCCCATATAGAATATGGGTGTTTTTGTCAGAAGGTAACAATAGCCAGCAGAATAATCCGATGGGGAAACTATTTACGTGCACATGCTTCTACTTCTATATTATGACAAAGCCTATTTAACAAGTATCGGGGTGGTAGACATACATCTTTTTCTATACATCTTGGGCCTGATTCTGGTTCACTCACAAAAGCAAATTCTCTCTCTAATGGACAAAACCATATGATGCAGGTGGGGCAGATGTAACATGTGCAGAGAGAGTTATATTTGGAAAAGTTATTTTGTTTCTGTGCAGGGTAAATCCTGGCTGCATTAATTTTACACTGCAATATAGATTTCAGTTTGAAGTACAAACTCCACCCAAATCTAACTCTCTCTGCACATGTTACATCTGCCCCACCTGCAGTGCACACGGCTTTGTTCGTTAGAGAGAGAATTTGCATTTGTTAGTGAACCAGAATCAGGCCCCTTGTGTTTTATTCGCATTGCATATGCAGCGAAACACCAGTCATAGAGTACTAGAGACACCGGGCTGTGACATTAATTCATTTTAAAAACATACAAAGTCACATATGGTGCACAGAACTTGGCGAGAGAACAGGCCGTGGTTGCTGCAATGTAGCACTTTTGAATACAGATTCAAGGTGAGATGCATTAAGCCTTGAAAAGATTTAAAATGGAAAGTGATAAACCACCAACCAATCAGTCGCCAACTGTCATTTGTTAAACACAGTGCGTGACATGACAGGAGCTGATTGGCTGGTACTTTTTCACTTTTCAAGCCTCAGGTTCGTTGACACACAGATGTTCAATGTCAAACATTAAAATAAAGTAGTTTTGCTGCTTGGACCAGTTGTTTTATTTATGTTGATAACATAAGAAAAAACATTTTGAGTTAGAAAGATGATTGTCACAACCTAGTTTCCCAGAATTTGGTGAGCTATGTGGCGTGACTGAAGCCTCTGTGTACATTTATTATTAGTTATTGCCATCTCAGGATGTTGATGACAGGGACAGCACACGGAACTGAATATATTCCATACCACTGCGCATTTGTGAACTGGCAAAGCTGGTACACACATGCACATATACCTCCAGACTGGCAGGCAATGTGCTTAGTTCAGCAATGCTCCTGCCAGCCTGTATCACAGTAAAGTTGTGTCACTCAGTTGTACTACTGTAGCTAGATTTTCTTAGTAAATGGAGTTGACAGCTGATTTTCTATTGCTGTGATAAATGGATACAGAATATGTTTTGTTTTTGTCACAGTTTATTATGAAATACACCCACTAGTATTTAGTATCTGCCTACATTTATATACATTTGTTATTGGAACATGGATAATTCTACTTTGGATATTGGAATTGTTATATGGATAGCTCTGCTAGGTGGGCGTAAGTAGGATCTATTAAGTGCCAAATTTAGACATCCCTACATTCCCTTAATTTCCCATCAGATCTACTGACATGCCATTAAATACATCTAAAACTACATATACTTTACATCCCCCCAGACCTCCCCAGATGTCTCTTATATGCACATCAGATCCCCTGTATGAACTCAGACATCCCTAAAAGTTTCATATACCCATCAGATTCAGCCAAATACCCACTTACCTCCCCATATGCCTTTTTTTTTTACAAGTCCAATAAATCCTCTTTTCCTCTCTCATAATGCGCATTGTATTTCTCCTCCAGAGGCACACTAATGCTAGGGTGGGACTCTTGTGCAGTAATCTCCCCTCTGCATAGCACCCACCACCTACCAATTGTCATGGCCCCTTCCTTTTAGAAATATTTTCGTTTTTTTAAAAAGATTTGCACAAGCAAGTACCAGAAATATACATTACCAAAGCCTCTGCTGTCACCTGCACCTGTGTTACCTTTCCAAAATGTGGCACCACTAGCAAAATACATATTTATTTATTACTTATATAGTGCACCCTTATTGCGCAGCACTTTACAGAGGAGCTTACAATCTATATTCCCTACCACATGTACACACACAGACATTCTAGGGTTAATTATGTGGAGCCTATTAGTATTTATTTGGATTGTGTGAGGAAACCAGAGCACCAGGAGGAAACCAAACAAGCATGGGGATAATAAACTCTGCACAGTTGGGTATATGGAAATTTGTTTCACTCTTGTATGTAACATTGGATTGTATTATATACTGGCATATTAGATTTGTGTGCAGTATTTACATTTACTTGTTGTCATACCATAAATGCTATTATAAATATAAATATAAAGATGCAATGGATCAATTACAATTCTGTGATTTTCATCTAATAAAACAGTGGTTACATCTGTCATACCAGTGAATATCACAGAGCAATCCAGGGATTTAAACTCTTGATTTTGAGGCTATTTCAGGTTAGATCTCATAAGTAATCCAACCCGTATTATGCCTGATAGTTCCAGAAGTTAGGTCCTGATATAGCAGTTCAGAACAGTGAATGCCTCTACCTAATTGACCGGCAATGGTGGCCTGTCCCCCCTCTTTTTCAAGGAGTAGCTGAGCCAAGGACTGTACCACAAGGTGCAGTTTCCTTAGCCTCGCAAGCTGGGTGGCAACAGGCAGCCCGAGTTAAGTCAGACTTACAGTTAGACATCGCAACCGATGGTTGCAATATTCCTCTAAACTGCCATTTGAAGCAATTAAAATGCAGGCAGGGGTGGTACGCACCTCCTCCTGCATTAGCACTGCGTAAGGATCACATTTGTGATCTGGTTTCCCCCAGGTACTCCGGTTTCCAGCCACAATCCAAAAATATACTGGTAGGTTAATTGGATCCCAACAAAATTAACCCTTGAATGTCTGTGTGTGCGTGTACATGTGGTAGGGAATATAGATTGTAAGCTCCACTGGGGCAGGGACTGATGTGAATGTACAAAGATTCTCTGTAAAGCGATGCGTAATATGTGTGCGCTATATAAGAAACTGTTAATAAATAATAAATAAATATAAGTATAATATAATTTAAAGGTTATCGGCTGATTCAAACTTGCACATAAATCAGACTTGCAGATGGATCTTGTGATTTATTGCTGCACTCGGGCATTTGCATGTAGGCTAAATGTTTAAGGGTGACATGCGTGTGTTGGTGAAATTGCTGGCCAGGCTGAATTGAGTGTACATAGAGATCCCTCTGACATAGGATGAATCTCTTGCACATGGTCAGAGATGTGCAAATCCATATTATAGTAATGACAGCTGCTTTCACAAGTGGATGGACAAGGGTGATGCAGAGATATTGTACATCTGCATAGGCTCAAAGATCTGCATTTCTTTCTGTGCTTGCCACGCTGAATCAGTCAGTATATATTTAAAGTATACGTTAAATATGTTAAATATTTGACTTTTTATTACAAAGCAAATAGGGTTTTTTGCCTCTCTTCTGTCTGTACAATCTAATCCACGAACGAGTCCTATGTCTGCTTGCCTACAAACTTATAACACCAGTTTGTAAATCATCCCTTAGAGACCTGCAACCATCATATTTTTTTCTTGAATAATTGATGATCTAGTAAGCAAACAGAGATTCACTTCGTTTCCATATGAATGTGTCTGCTATGACTGCTTTTCCCAGAGGATAGTTGTGGAAACCATTGTCTTACGTTTTCTTCTAAATCATGATATATAGGCTGTGATAAAATACAACTAGAAGAAAAGGCCTTTGGGCATGCAAGATCTGGGAATATCCCATAAAATATTTGTATTATAAAGAAAAAAAAATGAACCTATTTCTTGTAGGGTTCCCATGTGACATAAGCACTGCCTGACTATATGATAGACACACATACAAGGGATGTGACAACTACGCTCCCAGCGTATCAACTGTACTCGTGTTATTGCCCTGCTTGTCTGCTCTGCAAGGTACTAAATGGCAAAGGTGGGAAGAGAAGGGCATTATTAAACATGCACATATACCACTCGGACATTGTGTCAATGAAGAAGGATGTCACTAATCTCAGTGTAGGGTAGTGGTCCCCAAACTGTGCACCTAGTATCCATGGGTTGCCTCGGAGCACTTGCAGGGGTGCCTCAGGTTGGTGATCCAGAACCAATGCAAATTATTTATGGTCAACGAAATAGGCAAAATCAGTGCTTGTGACTTCCAATTATAAAATATGAGGGAAAATAGAAGTGAATCACGTTCCTCACCACATAGCTGGACCTAAGGATAAAATATAATTACAACTTATTTAATTTAATATTTTTTTCTGAAATTCTCAGTAACAAACATTTGGCCTAGAGGAGCCATGAAAAATATTCTTATACTGTAGAGTGCCATGATTCAAAAGGTTTGGGAACCACTGGGGTAAGGGAAGAAGGTGGGTATCGGGAGATGATACCCACATCTGGCTGTGTATGCAATTACTGTTCAGCTGCACTTATGTAGCACAACTGTCAGATTTTGATGATGATGAAATCCATAACGTGACTATTTAACATGTCTGTACGAGACCCAGGATCATATGTATTTGCACATTTAAAGCATATCTAAATCTTTATAATAGAGGAAAGTATGACATTTTATTCCAAGGAATGCCTTATAATAACAAGACCTGTAGCAGACATAAACTTAAGGCCCATACACACTGGGTGACTTTGAGCTGAAAGGTTTGAGCGGCTTTCAGCTCAAAGCCGCCCAGTGTGTATGGCCTGGTGATGAGCGGTGAGCGCTGCTGCGTGCTCCCGCAACATCGCCGGGAAAGCCGTTCATCTGCAGATGAGTGGCTTTCAGGACGGCTTTCAGGATGGCTTTCAAAGTTGCCCAGTGTGTATGGACCTTTAAAATATTGCTGGAGCACATGCTGTCCATACACAGATATATTTCGGTTGGTCAGTATGGCTGCTGCAATAATGACATTTACTGGCCATTGTATAATGTATGGTCCAGTCATAAATGTACCTTCATGAATGGATTACATTTTGTCAGATTAAATTTGATCCAGTATGGTGTATAACTAATACATGGTGTGAGATCTTGTGCTTAGCTGTAGCTTACCTTTACCTTGTGCTCCCAACCCCCCCTTCACTAAATCACGACAATGGGTACAGACTGGTTACCTGGGCCACTGGGCGCCACCATGTATAGTGCTGTAGCTCCCCAGAAGTGACGTGAGCCCATGCGGCATAAAAGGGAGGACATCCTGTCCGCGGCGCTGACATACCGTAGCCTTCCGTCACCAGGGGATACTAGCGGAAGTGTGTGTGGGGAATGAAATCGGCCTCCCCCAGGCGAAGAGGAGGCAAGGAGCCTGGGGGGTGGGGGGTGGGCTGTCATCTACAGTATGCAGCTGCAGTACACAGCCACCGATGCCCACTACTACTGAGTGACAGCAAACTGTTTATTTGTACAGGACAGCAGGTATTTTTCAGTGTGCCCCGAGACCGATGGCTCCCCCAAGCCACAGCTGGGGCTGCCACACCATAGTTGCATCACTGGGGCCAATATATTTTAAATTTGCACAATTGTGGAGCAAAGCCACTCTATAAGCTCGGTGGGTATGTGCTCCCTATGTGATAACTGTACTTAATGTTACCTTCCTGGCTGTTGCAGCGACCAGTGGCGCCGCTGATGGCTGCCTAGGCGCTGTGCAGCTCGGCGGGTATGTGTTCCCCACATGTAATGTCTTAATGTAATGTATGTAATGCCTTCACCCCCCCACCTTCATCCCTGCTTGATGCTGCACTGTAAATCCACAAAAAATTCCTAGTGTGCGCAAGCATACATGGCCAATAAAGTTGATTCTGATTCTGATAAGAAATAGTTGTTTGCTAAAACTTTTCATGCATTCTAAGTGGATTCAGACCCTGTTGGATTATCATACTTCAGGTACATCTGAGAAATATGCTCCAGTTTGCTGCCAGGATCACATTGCAGGAATAAAAAGTTAACAAACTATGACATGAATGGGCGGAATGAACAATAAATATTCCCATGTTTCTTAAATGTAGACTCTATAGAAATAAATACTATTGTTCGAAAAACATATATCTGTATACATAGGTTTATTTAAACGTAGATGCATGTGCATGTTTGCTACATTTAGGAAAATAGTACAATATTAAATAGTACTAATAGTACTTGAACATGACTTGCAATGGAAACTACTCAATTAGAACAGTACTTACATAGAGAGGGGCCCTAGTTGGTACACCATATGTAATGAGAGGCGCTACCATGCTGAGACTTAAAATGCCACATACAAAGAAAAAAAAAGATTCACGTGCACAAACACTACTTATTAGAATTGTAATACATTTTGCAATACCATTTGCAATAAATTGTTATTTTTTTTTGCATAATCTTAACAAGAGTTATGAGCTTACCCACCACATCAAGGTTACCTCATTGGGCAAGTCCCTCCCGACAGCTGTGATCCAGGCCCGTTTGCCCGACAGCAAATTGGCAGGCGTGATTTAATGTCCTGCCTGCCGATCTGCGAAAAGTGGGAGTGTCCGCATAAAGGGCCTTGGATTGTTGATCTGCGGCTGAGATCGCAACAATCCACGGGCGTTATCAGCAGAACGGGCCCGACAGCTTCTAATGTCATGCTGGTTGTGCCGTGATCCCTCTTCAATGCTGTCAGTACCAACATAGCTAAACAAGAGAGCTAAACAGGGATCTAGTAGATGAGGAGGGAGTCATACAGAATGCTTGTGAGAGGCACATACACATCCCTGGGCAGTCGGTGGGACTACCTGCAGTGAGCTTAACCTCCACAGATGGATCTCAATGACAGTTAAGCCTCTTCACATAGATGACATTGAAGGGGGTGGGGGTGGTGGTGGTGCTGGATGAAGTCAGGCACGCCTAGCAGGCAGCAATATTGGCATGGTAGCAGCAGACAATGAACCGAGAGTCCAGAAGTCTAGACCACTTTTTCAGGCTAATTCAGATGCCAGAGCTTGGGCATCAGACCTCTGTGGGCCCAGTTCATCTTCATTTGCCAGTTTAGCGACCCAGTATTTACTCCAATGGTCTAACTTTACACAAGCCAAACTCCAGATAAATATTTTTTAATAACATGATGCAAACAGAATCCAAAGCATCAACCAAATATTAGCTAAGATCTAAATTAATGATAGAAAATATCTGTTTGATACAGATAATAACATTTCTCTACTTGCAACCTCTTGTGCAGTACGTTTTGCAATTACTTTGTTATGCCATTTCAACACAGATGCCACAGAGATAGATATTCCAATCCATGGTCTTATTGGCCATGTCCACTTCTTTTACACCATATAATAAAGGTCATCTCTGCAAACCAGCAGTAAATAACTATAACTGCACTGACAAATGTAAGGTGATTCCTCAATCACGTCAAAGAAAATGCCAATATGAATATTTATTTTGGCCTGGCATATTTTTTAATTGTATTTCCAGAAATATGTGGCACAATGCCCATTCCTGCAGTTTCTTGCTTCTGGCAGTTTTCTTTGCAATACACTGCTTCACTTTCAGTAAGGGGAAGATCCCATAATTTAATTAATTAGAACAGGACATTACTTATCTTCAAGCTAGCAATGCTATGCAATATAATGACATTTAAATAAAAATAACATATTAATGCCACCATTCATGTTTTAACGTAACCCTAACAATAGATGTTGCCTAACCCTAAATTGAACCCTAATTTCATGTGTCAACATTCTAACTATCAACATCTTGATGCTGACATTTAGAACATGTCACTGTCAACATTTTACATGTCAACACTGAATGTTGACATTTTGGACATGTTAACATTTTCATTGTAAACATTCTGACCATGTCGACAATGTGGTGATTACATGCTAATTGTGAGTTATTTACCCAAGTAGACGTGTAGTCCTTGTCTGGCAACTCTTTTTTACTAAGTGATATTATAGGGCAATTTGTCTAACCTTGACAGCGATCTTTACTAACCTTCTATGTAATTTTGACTATTTAGTCAAAATCGCTTAGAAGGATCGCTCTGTGTGTACACCACTTAACACTCATGATAAGATGTAAGCAACTGGATTTTACTGTGGAGCATGTCCCAGACAAATGTCCTCCCTGCTTTTGTAATGTAATCTGCATTACTGTACTATTACAAATCATTAGGATTCACCTTTCTAAGTTGTCCAGTGAAAAATAGTCAATAAAATATTTGATTCTTTAGAACAGTATAGCTCTTTACATGGTAGATAGACCTTGTGTGTCCAAATTGAAAGCATATCCTGCAGCTTAGGGCTCAGGTTTGGTCAGTGTGTGGTCAGAGCAAAATCAAGTTACTCCAAGGCATGATATGCACAATTTGCACTCATACTGTATTGTTCTGTGACAAACACCAGAACTATATGAGCCCACAGTATATCCTTTAGAACCTTACAACTTGATCATAGAAAATCAATAGATTCTTCTAGTTCGACTATTCTAATTACATATGACTCTTAAAAACTAATTTAAAATTTTAAATTTAAACTAATTATGAGAAATGATAGCAAGAAATTGGATAGAGCCTCCAGAAAGCCTCTAAGAGAAAAGAACACAAACACAATTGGTTTTCGCAGAAATGAGCTGCCCTTTCTCATCACATTGCCTGTTGGCGACCATTACACCAGAGCTAGAAACTGTAGGAGTTATAAGTGCTAGATTGAAACATACTGCCAGTTTATTTACTGTTTCTGCTGGCATGTTCATTTTTGGCTGGATTTTTCTGTATATGGTTACACTGTACTGGTTTAGTATCATTGAAGCCTTAAAGAGTTAAAGTAACATGGGCATCTCCAAATAAGACAGGGTCTCCATACATGGAAAAGCAATTTCAGTTTAGTAGAAAATATGAATGCAGTGGGTAGTAACGTAATAAGTTCTCTGGGGAACTGTTCATGCGTTTCGCATAACAGCCTAGCATAGACGACAAATATGGTGTGTGGCCATCAAATAATATTGAGAAACTGAACTGAGTCTTCTAGAAGCCTAGAAATGTTTTCTCTTTGTTGTATTGGTAAAATTCTTCCCATGTTGTCTTGCATTCTATCATAATGATATAATAAGTAGTAAATCAGTATGCAATATGATGTTCCCATAACAGTAATGATTTCATGTCAATGTATTTCAGGCTAATATGTTTTATATACAATATGCAGCAAAGTAACCCAAGAATACATTGTTTGAATTAGTTTACTGAAAATAGGTAACTTTAGATAAACAATTTTACAATTTTCTTTAGAATAACCAAGTTTATGTGATTTATGAACATATACTATTAAAAACTGAGATATTTTCTGCATAGCAGTGTAGTGCACTCATGGTCACTAGATACATTACTTTTAAGGTGCATACACACGGGTGAGATATATTGCTCAGTGTCTCCTTTTCATCAGCGACCAGAGATGGTCGCTGATGAAAAGAAACCTCTGCTGGGGGAGCCCCAGAGGGAATCAGCTGGTCGCAGGAGCAAGCTCCTGCGAACAGCGATTATAACGGGGTGGAAAACAGGAGTGCGCACCCAGCGATATATCGTCGGGGCACACTCCCATCACTGGCAATATGGTCGCCAGCGACCATATTGCCAGTGATATCAGCCCATACGGCTTTAGTTTATTAAAAAGTGCTGGGAAGGGGGGGGTTTGAATATATTATTGTACATCACTGATGAGATCATTGATCTCCCTACTCAGAATAAACAATTCACTGAAGTAATCATTTTAATCAATCTGATGAAGGTTAGCATGAAAAATAAAATTAAAGAGCACCTAAATTATTATGCAACTTATAGCAGAACATTTTCAACTACTGTACATATAGTCACAATAGAACGGTTTCTAATCTCCAGTATTTCTGAATTTCAAATGAGTTACATTATTATTATTTTGTTGGTGTTGACCTTGAAAATAAGTGCTAACCATCTATTCTACTCTATATAATTCAGTTGTTTGTTATTTCCCACCATTTATCACATGAATATCCTGCTAGAGACATGTTGTCCAGTTATGGTAGTGCCTATATCATTCGGTCACACCTCTATGAGGTTTTAGGCAGGGTACATGTTATATAATCCTCGATCTTGGCTGATGCGACAACTGATGTAACAATACATTGGTCACTTGGACAGACAGAACGATATAGCACACAACCCTGTTATATATCAGTCAAATGCATCCAGGTGCATACCCTCAGCTGCTGGTTTGTCACGTTGTGTGAACAGGAGAGCACAATCATGGGTACACATAATATCAAGTGTGATCGGACAACATAATATTCTCTGATGTGTACCCAGTATTAAGAAAGACGCAATGCTGGCAAGCATGAGGTGCCATTCTGGAACAGTACCAGGGAATTCATTTCAAGTCTGTAATTAACCAATTAAATCCCATTTGTTGATTGCACTTCTATAAACTTTCCAATTGTTTACACTTGCGTAATAGCAAAGCCAATAAATGACCAAATATTTTTTTTGTTACATATTATAATATGTAATATATATATATCTCCACCTAAAACAAATATATATATATATATATATATATATATATATATTGCTTATTATTAATTTGTGGAAGGCTTTACCTTGAAAACCATACATATTCAATGTCATTTGGAAACACAGCATTAGTGCAGTTATTATCACTGTGAATTACTCATATTCATAAATGCTCTAACAGCTGATATTGCCATGGATACTCACCTTTAATATTCAACATATGTTCAACTTAAGTTATAAAATGAAATACACAACTATAGGAATCGGCTTTAAATTTGTTCATATTTTATTTGTTTATTTTTGGTTGAAATTTTTTTATTTAAAGATAATGTGGTGGTGGGCAACAAGAATGGACAACTTTGTCCATGGTACATTCATGCTTACAAAAACTCAATATGGGGCGTACGACTTCATATTAAACAAACTCAGACATTATTGATAAGGGGGAGAGCACGCACTAACAAAATAGCATCAAAAACAGAAAGGAAGGAAGGAAGAAATACATTATTATTTTATGTTCACATATTTATATTAAATATTTAAATTCATTACAGTATAAGCACAGGTCTTTATTAGGTACTTATGTAATATCTGGGCTCCCGTTTATCTTATGAGACCGCGTCCCCTTGCGGGGCTCGCTGCGCTCGCCACGCTTCGGGCACGGTGGCTCGCTGCGCTCGCCACACTATATAAAATCAACTCCATGCGGAATTGGATAGTAGGGGTATGAAAAAATGGGGTGCATTTAACATGGGAGCCCAGATAATACATAAGTACCCTTTATTATTTTTGTTTATGTTAAGAGTAGTCATTTTATAATTACATAATTACATGAATTCTTCACTGCCTGTTGAACTAAACAGCACTTTCCTATTCATTTCTTTAGTTGAGATCTAACAATCTCAGTTGAAAAATTGCATTTTGGTGTGATTCTACCCCTGATCCATACGAATTTCACTCCAAATCCATAAGCCATGACCTTTATTAATATGGAAAATCTGGATTGTCCTGTCAAATCCTGGGATTTGGACTCACTTCTGTTGGTCCCATAATGGCTTCTAGCTGTCTGGAATTCTCCTTCCTAACAGCGTAGCCAGCATCCACTACATGCAGTAGAAAGGGCAGACTGAAACTACTGCACATGTCCAGTGGCAGCAGATGTTCCTTCCAAGTCTACTGTGTGTGCGACTGTAGTTCTGAGTGTTCGGTCATCGCGCCAGAAAGAGACTCTGGTAAGTGGCTTCTCATGGTATTGGACCTGCGTGTGTCTGTTTGGGGCAGACTGCACTTTGTTTAGAGCAGACTATAGCTCGTTACATGCAAATAATGCATCTTTCATGGGCTGGCAACAATTGCTCTAAAACATTTGGAATCCCATCTTCAGAAATCCTAAATTTGACACTGGGTATCACCAATTAGATAAAGTTTAGGGCTTATTGTAGAATTTAAAATGATACATTAAAATAGTGATCTAACCAATAATAGCTTTTTAGACAACACACAGCTATTAGTCTGAAGCCAATGTTGGCCATAATCACCCAGGATTTATATTTGATAAATAATAGGAGATGTATTGTCCATAACTTGTAATACTTAGGGGAGTATGTGTTAAAGCTTGGAAAGATACAGTGTTAAGTACTAACCAATTCGCTCCTATCATTTTTAAACACAGCCAGTAAACCGACAGGAGCTGATTGGTTGATACATATACCCCTTAATTTAGGGTGGATGAAAAGAGGAATGCAGTTGGGTCCATTATAGTCTACATCCAACATAGTTACAGTTTTTAAAAGTTTTCTCCCATGTTTATTAACGTCGGTATTTTGAATGATTGCTGTACTGACAGAATCCAATTTCTCTTGGTACATTACTGCATGTGGCATGAGGAACTTGTGAACACATTTCTATTGCAGAGGTGGTACAATATTAATGTTACTTATCACTGCAGAATAGACAAGAGGTTTGTTACATATTTCAAATCCTAGAACTTGGTTAGTGGCTGTAATAACCTTTCCTGCCTGCCTAATGCAGGCTTATCTCACAAGGATGAGAATTTGTCAATGACAGCTCTATTACAGACACATTAACTGCTGCTATTTAGAACTGGAATGAAATACTCTCCATAAAGTTGTCCTCACTTCAAATATAGTACCCTGTCTTTTTATATTACTGTCTCCTTAATCACTTAAAGGAGCAGTAATACAGTACTTAGATACAGTAAATTCTGATTATGTAGCACTAACGTTGCTGCCAAGACTTCAACCAGGAAAATAGTCAATGTATAAAGGTGACATTTGGAGTTATCAAAGGGTTTATTTGTCCAGCCCATATAATTAATTATACAGTATATAGACTAATTAAAAGTAAAAGAGAGGAGCCAAGACAGATCAACTGATTGCATATCAGTACATGTGATGGTGATCCCTAGATTTTATATTATAGTACAATTGGTGGTGGTAGCGGTGCTTCATAGATGGGGACAACAATACATGTTGGCAGTAATTCAGTTAGCTGTTGTAAATTACTGTGGGATACAGCACTGAGATTCCCCAAAATCCTCAATAACCTGCACTTTAACCAGGGAAAGATTTAGGGGGATATTCAATCTCCGTCGAGCATCTCCCGTGGGGGAGATGCTCGACGGGCCCTATTCAATGCTGTCTTCCCCGACAGCATTGAACAGGGTTTCCTGGCAGAACGAGCCCGACATCTCTAGCTGTCGGGCTCGTTCTGCCGAGAACAGCCGGGAAGTGACGGGCTGCCGGCTGCATCTCGTCACTTCCCGGCCGCAACTCGCGGCCACGCCCCCTTTTCGCTCCCCGGCAGGCGGGACATTGAATCCCGCCTGCGTGTTCTCGGTCGAGCTGACCGAGAATGGGACTGGGTCACGACGGGCGAGCAAGCTTGCCTGCCGTGACCTGAAGATTGAATATCCCCCTAAGACTTTAATTAAGAGCCATTGCAGGAGGAAGAAAATGCTCTCTACCTGGACTTACATATGGTTGGCATCACCTGTGTTAAACTATACACTTTGTAATAAATGATTTTCAACACAGGAAGGAAGACCAGGTACAGAGGATTTTTCCCTCCTGGAATAGGTCATGTTGGGCGGTATGGGGAATGTATATTAAATTTAAATTAATAGTTGTCTGAGTACTATTTATAGCTCCACCTATTTTTAGGTTGTAGAACAAAGACAATCTAAAATACACATAAAAAATAAAATCTACTTTATCATCTATCTTGTCACATGCAAGAATAGCAACAGCCTATGTACTGCTTACACACTGGGACAGGAATCAGGAGAGCCAGAGATGTCACAGTGCTCAGGCTGTGGGGGATCCCTGACAGTGGGGGGTCCAGGGTACAGTGTCCCCTGTGTCCCACCTTTAATCTGGCTGTGGCGTTAACAAGCACTACGATCCTGTTAACACATGAATTGGTGTAGTTTCACACATTCTGGGGGAAATTTACTAAGATGTGAAATACACTTCACAGGTCATGTTGCTGTGGGCAACCAATCAGAAGCTACTTCTTATTTCTTTTTCACCCTGAGTCTAGATGATAGTAGACAGGATCTGATTGGTTGCGCATAGCAACATGACCTGTGAAGTATATTTCATATCTTAGTAAATTTCCCCCTCTATGTGTTAGCGCCTATTACCATGCAATTGTAACATGCATTACAAAGGGGTTTGAGTGAAAAAGGGGCTTGGATTGAATAGCCTCATGTGGTAAAACCCAAGGCTACCACCTTTTTTCACCCCTATTAACTGTAAGGGCTAATTGAAGTTGGTCCTTATAGCAAACACCAAGTCAGACAATTTAAACCACAGCACAATGATAATAAATAAACCATATTTACTGGATCAGCTTATAAGAGAATGTCAACATGTGTATTGATAAAATATGCATGATAGTGTCATAAACCTTCTCTCTTGTGTTATTTGATGTTTTCCTTCTTTCTAAATTGCAAAATTTGGTAGTAGTAGTAGTAAAATAATAAGACATGAGATAGCTATAAGTCTTGTGATGTCACAGAACTGGTTTTATATCCAGTGCCAAGCTGACTTGCTATGTGTTTGTATATGCTGCTGTTTGTGTAATGCAATAGAAGTCAGTATCGGGTAACAAAATACAAACTATAATAAAAAGGAAGTGACTAAATACACAGGTTTCATGTAAAATACAAAATGTGTTTTCAGACCTGTTATTATTGTACTCTGTGCAAACAGTTGTAATGAAACCATGAAATATAGTTAGTAAATGCTTATAAAATGTGTTTTCTGGGGAAATAAGAAATACATTCCAGACATATGCACTGTTATTCCTAGCACCGGGACTCACTGTGTGTATAAGAAGTGTTTGCATTTGGCATGGCAGAAAATTGTTTTAGGAGTTTAAATAAAAGAGCATAATGCATATTTAGTCAGGCATTACTGTACTAAGGCATTAAGTAGATTAGAAATAAATGAAAGTAATTAACGGAACTGTCTAAGAAATGCATTATATCAGGGACATGAATCAACTGTTTGCACAAAACATTATGGCTGGCTGCCGATGAGATTTAATCAGGTATATGCGTTGTACAACATTTGTGTTGAAAAAAAAATATTAATGAGCAAAGACTCTAAACAGTATTCAGGATTCCATACTTAATCTTCTTTGTTTGAGAAAAAGACTCATCAGTGCCCCCTAGTCACAGGGTGCAGTATATATATATATATATATATATATATATATATATATATATATATAGCAGGTATATTGCAGGCAGAGCAAAGACTTTCTTTATATAAAAACAGCAGTCTTTTTATTTATCTACACATGTTGTTCCATTAGACATCACAAACCATCTACATCAAGTAATCATTTCCAGTTTGTTGTGTTGGAATACATTGATCCTTCCTCCATCTTATTCTCAGCCTGCAGCTTCCTGCTTACCTCAGTGTCAGTCAGGCCTGCCCACACTAACATAATCACACAAGCTGACAGGTCACTGTCTCCCACACCCGTTCTCTGCTACTGTGATCATTTTGTTGTATATGATTTATTACAGATAATGTACAATTGCATACCTCCCAACTGTCCCATTTAGCGTGGTTTTTGGGGATGTTCCCGCGTTCTTCCTGGGGCCAGGGCATTTGGGAGTCCTCACTGTCGCCGTAATAGACGCCGTGCACATGTGGCGAAAACTGTGGCATGGCCTTGCGGGAGAGCCGCAAGTATAGGCCACAACCGCTTTTGTTAGGTCACACCCCAAAATTTTTGGCGAGCGCGAGCTTCTGATGTGCGTCCCTCCTCCTGAACTATGAAAGATGGGAGGTATGCCATTGTTTGGTTGGAGACTGGCACCAAAAAGGTCAGGGGTGATAAGTGTGAAATATGTCTCCAGGAATATTGGTGCTAATGAACAGAGGGCAGATTTATTAAACCTGGTGAAGTGATAACTCGGTTGGTCATAACTCACCAGCCAATCAGCTCCCAACTTCCATTTTTAACCCAGCCTGTAACATGATAGTTAAGATCTGATTGGCTGGTGATAACGTACCAGCCAATTTATCACTTCACCAGGCATAATAAATCTGCTCCTGAGTTCCTGTATACAGCATATGACATGGAAATAATCCAGCACTTTCCAAAGCTTTACACTAGATATTCTGTGTGTCCAACACACCCTCAACAACAGATATCTGTGGAAAGAAAGGAATAAAAAACAAAGTACACTGTGTATAGATAATTATATCATACCAAGAGAACCTGACCTCCCTCGCAGGACACGGATTACTTTTAAGGCCCCCATACACTAACGCAATTTGGGCCGATTTCACCCGTTTGTGCTGGAACGGTCCTAGAAATCAGCCCAAATCAGGTGCATGTGATGTCCCTTCAGGTCAGATGCGTGGTCCCATGCAAATTGGGCATGAGTCAGAGGTTGGACTGGCATGCAGTTCCGACTTCGGACCCTCCTCCCGGCAGTGGGGAACAGGGGTTCTATGTGATCTGCCACATGTGAAAGGACCACATGTGATGTACCGCGGGGGATCGTCTGGCCATACACTGCTGCGAGAGATCGCAGTAGTGTATGGCCAGCTTAAGTCCAATTATTTTGCTATTTTGTATATGCGGCATATGCTCTCAGAGGTGCTACCACTGGCTCTTTTATGATGCACAAATATTAAAATAAAAGTTACATTTGTTTAGATCAATGCCTTTTGTTTTGAGGTCTAATAAGTGAAGATTTATATCAGCCTTGCAATACACTATTTCCCTGCTGTCTGTTAGTGGGTGACAAGGCAACGTTATGATGTCTCACAAATCTGGCCTACCACTGGTGTCTAGGCATTTACAGATCCTCAGGGAAAGACAAATGAACAGAAAACCATAGTGCACACCACTTTCAGCAAAGCTGGTATTTAGATGATATCATCTTACTTACTATCTTGCATACTATCTTGTGGTAGCATGCACGCTTTGGACATTCACTTCAACCCCAGTGTCTGTTGTGTAATGCTATGCTGAGCAATACTCTATAATGTATAAGTGGTTTTTGCAATGTAAAATATGGGGGTGAGAAATGAATGAGGGTATTTAGCCCAAGTGAATCCAAAACTCCTTGATGACACGGTAAGATAAAGTTGGAAACATATGACATCACTGTAATCTATCACTTTATTTTGGATTCTCTTAGTAGTGTTATGTTATTTATAAAGTTACCAGTGAAAATTATGTTTTAGTTTTACTGTGCACAACAGGAAAAATAATTATTTCCTCTTCAAATCTACACAGACTTATCTACTCTAATATCTGTAGTTGCACCCCTTATCTACTATATAGGAGCAAGATTTTAAACTATGTTCCAGTGTGGTGGACTTAAATAACCATGGTCAGACTTATGCAACCATGTACAGTATATATGCATTATGCTTCTTTTACAGCCAACATCAATGTGGAAGTCTTTGGTGGATAGATACTACTGTAGCACATTATGGTGTGTACAATGTATGATTATTGATCTTTTGTCCTGACAGAGCTCTGTTTTAGTGTCTTATTTGTTTGGTATTCTGGAATAGGACAATTAATAAATAATGTGCATTGCCTTTTGAGATCTTAAGGAATTTGCAGTTGAACAATTGCTGAAGCACAAATGAAGGGTAGCTAATTATTCACATATAATATGGGTAATAATAAATGGCATTGTGTATGGACATTGTTTGTGGACAACAGAAACCAAACTAAAATGTGATACATGTGGTATATGCAGTTGTCATCTCACTGTGATATTGAAGCTCTGGACATTATTCCTAAGCCCTATGTAGGTATGTGGCAATATCTCTGACATGAATCCAGATGCTTTATAGTCAGACAGTGCACAGTGAGCTTAAGGCAGGAACAGTGACACAAAAATGCAATTACAGTCCCAGTATAATATTATCCCTTTATCTATATACATTTGCCATAAGGACAGAGAAAAATAATTTACATGTCCCTCTGGCTGTGAGCCCAACATGTATAGTGCATATTAGTGCAGGTTTCCCTGTATCAATAGAATTTCCCTCTTATTCTCTCTCTTTTGTACATAGAGTTTTTGGAAGGAGATCTGTGACAATGTTATGCTTTATGCATTTTGATACTTTCCTTTACATCATTGCTAGCATTTATTATTGAATTACTGCTTAATTTTTCGGCTTCTAACTGGCTTGAATCCAATGAGCTTGCTCTTATCTCTTTTCTCCTGCCATGATTACATATGCTACGGGTTATATCATATGCAATCATTTTAGCACTCTTGAGACTATCTTGATGATTTAATTGCTGAATTTAGCAATGGCCCCATTACTTAACATCTTGTATCACTGCTATGCAGAGTAATCACAAATTATTGCATACATCAATTTACCAACACAATTATATTATTTGGGGAGAGTGTGTCTAGTTATACCCTATCACATTGTGATCCCGAGTCCAACCTGGCTCCGATCCGGGTCCGGCGGTTTCAAATTAAACACAGGACAATTTGCTGGATTGATCGACCCGGGTTTAATCCATCTTTTAACCCAGGTCAAATTGCTGGGTTGTTGACCTGGGTTATAACCTGGTGCTTTCAACCTGGCCATGCTGACAAATCCATCACCTGTTGCTTATCTCATCTGAATGAACCTCTGTATTCAGTCCTGGCATCTTTAGAGTAACCCATCTTTAGTGTCACAATATCTGTATCTAGCGATGTCCAAATAAATTGCATTTGTTGTTCCACACTACAGTGCTCAGTGAGAATTAAGGGGTTACTATAATCTGCATAATCTCCTCTTGGTAAATTGGAATTATGCAAAAAATTGCCTATGAGTAGGTATTTCATATCTTCAGTATACATAGGCAACCATTAAGGGATAATATTCCAGCTACATTTCACTTAATCTTACAGAATTGAATGTTGTTAATCCAAGGGCTGATGCAGAGTTGAATGGGTATACTTTTGTGTTATTAGCCTGCACATGCTCTAGATCTGAGGGCACCAGTTTATAGGTGATTCTGAGTTACTCCATTAGCAGCTGAAGTGTTATAAACGGGTGCTACCAAGGCAATCACAAAGTTGTTCCTTATGTTTATACCTTACACAGAGATACGGAATATAAAGGATTGCAGCTATCACTGGATCAAGTAACAACAAAGCCAACATTCTCTTATGCAAGCTCAAATCCAGCCATAAATGACAGTAGGAAGGCCAGTAAGTCGCGTCTTCCCAGCGCAAAGTCCAAATCCAGGACATCACCATACCCACAGGTTAGTGGCATTTGCATATAATTAATCTAATATATACATACATCAATCATTTTAAACTTCCAGTTTTTAGTTAACCAATTTAGAAAACAAACAGTAAATGTTTAAAATAAAAAGTATTTAGCTTCCAAGTCATTCTATTTTAGATATATATGTTAAAAAAACAACTGTTATTTAAAGTAATCTTTGCTTGTCTCATGAATATGTATTACACAGGACCACAGTGTTTAGGACATGTATGTCAGTGTGTTCAATTGATTACAGAAATCAGCATTATAAATCTTCCTTGTGATGAATAGCTGCCAAATATCTCAAGTCTGTAGGAGAAGGTACATGCTGGATCTGCTCATACAGAGAGTTTATTTAGCCACTGATACGGTATAACACAGCACGGACGGTGTAATGGTTAGCATTATCGCCTCACAGCACTGAGGTCATGGGATTGATTCCCACCATGGCCCGAAATGTGCAGAATTTTCCTGTGCTTGCATTTGTTTACTCCGGGTACTCCGGTTTCCTCCCACAATCCAAAAATACAGTATACTGGTAGGTTTTCTGGCTCTCACAAAATTAACCCTACAATGAATGTGTGTGTGTGTACATGTGGTAGGGAATATAGATTGTAAACTCCACTGGGGCAGGGACTAATGTGAATGTTCAAATATTCTCTGTAAAGTGCTGCGGAATATGTGTGCGCTATATAAATAAATGTTAATAAATAAATAACTTGCCATTATGGGGGAAATTTACTAAAGGAAATTTGTCAAAAATAGGTGTATTTGTATCCAGAAATACACTTATTTTTGACATTTACTATCCCATTTACTATTTACGAATATGGCAATTCGTATTCGTATTGATAGCACATCAATACGAATACGAATTGCTGTATTTTCGGGATAGTAAATGTCAAAAATAAGTGTATTTCTGGATACAAATAAACCTATTTCTTACAAATTTCCTTTAGTAAATTTCCCCCTATGGAACTTCTGCTTGAAATAATGGAATGTCTGCTTCTTTGTGAAGCATAAAATGACATGATTAGCATATAATTGCTTCAATAAACCCCACTCCCTTGACAGAGCCCACAGATTTGTGTTATTTATCTCCTCATGCTTCCACTTCACTAGGAAGTAGGTAGACTGAGGGAGGGTTGCTCACTCTTCCAGAAGATCAGGGGCCAAAAAATTGTGTGTCTCCTGTTGAATTGGGGATAGTAGGCAAGTAGGGTGATATCTCAGTATCAGGCTCTAGATTTTAAAAATAGAGCTTATGTGTATATATATATATGTTTATTTAAAGGTATCTCCACACTTAAATGAATTTATTAATTTAACAGCTAATCCATAAATGTTGTTTTCTCGCTAATTAGACTGCATTGGCTTCATTGTGACTGGCAGTGACTTCCCATTGGAAGTCCTACAGGTCAGCCACCCGCAGTAAAGACTGTCCTATTGGGAGGTGTTTCCTTTCTCCAGGACTGCCACTCCAGACTTTAATAAGCAGAGAGCTGGCTTCCTGTAGGAAGCCACTCCCTGCCTTACCGTGCAGTGCTAGCTGACTCAGCCCATAGAAGACAGGCTTTTGGCATGTTCAGTACCGTCACTGAAACTGTGCCGGGCCCAGCGCCTGTCAACTACATTGTACAGGTGCCAGGACCCTGGTCGGTGGAGACCCTGTAGCGCGGCCTGTGGCAGCCTCCCCTCTTTGTACAGGTAGGAGCCGCCATTGGTATTCTCTCTTCTAAAGCACATTATATATGAATATTTCTCAAAATGTATACATGTTCATTCCAAGATCTGTCTGCATTTTATAGTACAGGCCTGCCCTACAGGTCAGTTATCCTACATCAAAAATAAAGAGAGCGCACTTTGTTGATTATTGTTATTAAATTTTTACTTATTAATTCTTTTTATTACAATAAGTACACATTAAAATACCAAATTATAAATACATACATATACACATTTAAAATGAAATAAATTATATTCCGACTAACACCACTTTTGGCCCATGTTAATATTAAGTTGCCAACCATATAAATTGTTCCCAAATAAGATTTGGTATAGTAGATGTCACTTTCAAATTTAAAGTTATTGTAGTTATCCGGTTTATTTAGGAAACAATGCTTGTATAAATGTATATTACCGACTGATGTTTAAATGATGAGGGCGGCAGAGATCAGGCAGCTGCGTGTCCGCTGCCACCAGTGTTGCTCCAATGGACTGGGAGCCGGTACCGGAAGCAGACACTCCTGAAGCAGGTGAAGGCTGGTCTGCTGACAACCAGCGTAACCCCGATGTTGGGGGAGCCGGCGCTGGGAGCTGACAGAGTTATAGATGATATACCTCTCCAGGAGCAAGCGGCTGAAGGCGGGTGGTGTCTGGTCTGCTCACTACCAGCGTAGCCCCGAGATGGAAGGAGCCGGCGCTCGGAGCTGACACAGGTGTGGACGCCCTGGTCTCTGCGGTGGAAGAAGCACCTCTTTGGCGTTGGTGTGTCACTGTGGATCAATCAATTGAGCAGTAGAATAATTCAGTCCGGCCGTTTGGAAACTGGGCAGCAGTTGAATTGTAATTGTTGCTGTTCCTGATAGTGGGAGTCGGAATAATAAAGATAAAGATAGAGTCAGCAGACCAGCCTTCACCTGCTTCAGGAGTGTCTGCTCCCGGTACCTGCTCCCAGTCCATCGGAGCAACACCGGTGGCAGCGGACACGCAGCTGCCTGATCTCTGCCGCCCTCATCATTTAAACATCAGCCGGTAATATACATTTATACAAGCATTGTTTCCTAAATAAACCGGATAACTACAATAACTTTAAATTTGAACGTGACATCTACTATACCAAATCTTATTTGGGAACAATTTATATGGTTGGCAACTTAATATTAACATGGGCCAAAAGTGGTGTTAGTCGGAATATAATTTATTTAATTTTAAATGTGTATATGTATGTATTTATAATTTTGTATTTTAATGTGTACTTATTGTAGTAAAAATAATTATTAAGTAAAAATTTAATAACAAAGATCAACACAGTGCGCTCTCTTTATTTTTGTTGTATTTTGCTTCGCTAGTAAGACTTAGTAGTCTTTTTTTGGGAGCAGCGCTCAAGCTGTGGATTGGAGTTATATTTTTGTTTATATAACCCATTTGCATATATAAGCAAAACTGCGCCTGATTTACCCATCTGGGCAACCCTTTTCTAGTTATCCTACATTCCTTTGGCCGAAAATTATTCATGTTGGCATATCAAAGGCAATTTTAGGAGATGTGTTTAAATAATACAGTACATTGCTTGGGGAACAACAAACCAGCTATAGCTGATAATATAGGCAAATAGAGATTAAGCTATATATGATTTTGTACAGGAATTATCATGGATGCATAGACCATTACATTGTACATTATTATTACATTGTATGCAGCAAATAATGAAAAGTGGTGATCTAGTATGAAAATAAAAAAAGCAAACATCATTCAGTTTAAGCCACTGTAACTATGAAATAAGTAGGAACATTGTGTCCTGAATGAAATGGGTCATGTTTGGGGGAAAGCTATCTATTTTTTCCCTGCTAGCAAATACTAAGTGTTAAAAATAGGTTTGGTAGTGTAGTGTATATATTTCATTACAGGATACAGTTCACACCTAAGTAGGGAACATCTTAAATTGTCTATAAATAACAGGATGCCACGTTGTTAAATGAAGTAGTTTTAGTGGAAATACAAAACCCATCAAACATATTTCTTGCTGATCTAACTATGATGACTGTTTCAGCTCACAGCTAATGGAAGATAAACCTGAGGATATCTGCATGTTTGTAAACAGTCAATAATGAGTAATCCTGAGGCCTGCTGTCTCAGCCTGCAAGTTTTAGATGGCAGCAATATTAAGCCAATTCATTTAAAAATGCTTATTTCATACTTGTTTACTATTTTCTATATATTATTGTAACACACAGTATATGCATACATTAATATATAACACATTTTTTATTTTTTATTTTGTGTTTTAGATAGTATAGTTAAATCAGCCCAGTGTATATAAACAGATAGTTTTAATTGCATCTAATGTACATACTGAGATAACTTGCACTGCATAATTAACAATGACAGTCATTTTTAAAATCTCCCAGAGGAAACCATTAGGGAGCAGCCCTGTCCTTCAAACATTGGGCCTATTAGTATAGTGCATTATTCATTAGGGGGTTGTGTTATTTCCTTATTGGATACTGCCGCTAGTTCTCTGATGGAAATTCTCTCCCAGCCTCCACATTTCCTGGTTGTTGGCTGTTATATCTTGAGGAGATTTCACTTCTAAAACATGGTTATGCTCATTTTACTCTACTAAGGTGAGCTGTGCCATTTAGCCAGTGGATGTTCATTGTTTGGTCCACAGAAAAAAGGTCAACAGTCAACAGCCACTATTGGTTGACAGGCCAAAGGTCGACACATAAAAAGGGTCAACATGGTTTAGGTTCACATGTTCAAAAGGTTGACACAAGCAAAAGGTTGACATGTAAAAGGTTGACATGGTAAAAGGTCGACATGTGTTTATTAAGTTTTTTGTTGCCCTTGCATGGCTCACTGTGCTCGTCCATGCTTCGGATACAGTGCCTCACTGCACTTGGCACACTATTATATTCTCCGTCTCTTCCCACTGGGATGGTAAAGTATGAACAAGTCGGGGTTTTGAAAAAATCATGAAAAACTAATGTCAACATTTTTATCGACTTTTTCCATGTTGTCGACCCTTTGAACATGTCCTATTGACTGTCGACATTTGTACTGTTGACCTATCGACTGCATACCTGGCCAGCTGGGCCACTGGCTGGTGTTTTTGGAAGGGAAATTTGTTGTGATGGGCAGTCAGAAGGCTCCTGCCATAAGCTGGTTGTAGTTTCTTTGGATGGGTGTTGACGTGGTTTTTTATATTATAGTTTAAATAAAGGCTAATTCTTTTCCTGTCAAATTTTGCTTGTCTAATGATTTATTTGTAATATTAATATAATTCTCTGTTTAGGGTTCCCAGGTTGTTATCAGCCACTAAGGAATTGCTTACAACTCATATAGCATGTTATGTGGTTATGGATGACAAGGTGTAGCAGAGGGGCTAAACAAGGGAGACAAGGGGCAATGAATGGCCGGTGCAAACTACAAATATATTTTATGTTCTTCATTGTGCAAGGGAAGTGTCACCATGCTACCAAGTCCGCACAGTCAGGTTCCCATTAGCACGTTTCCCCGCTTATCAGTGGTGCACATCTTCATGTCTTCCAGTGTACCCAGGCCTAGGCATACATCACAACATGTTTCTTATCACTCACTGCATCAGGTGGGTTTCTAGTTTTGTTTTCTGCCTTAGACATTGGCCAATGTGTGCATCAAGGTGTGGTTTTAGTATTCAGTGCTACAATGTAACTAATCTTTTGTGCTGTGTCCCTCCTCATCAGTAGTTGAATGACAGGTGGGTTCCATGTCATATGGCCCCATTACTAGGCTGGTGATTTTTTATGTCCTTTCCCCGCAGAGTTTGTAGGGCATAAAAGAACCTCTCATGTGGAAACTTTTTTTAAATTGTATCTCTATGTAGCTTCATGATGTCAGATTTGGCCCTGATGCCTATATTGGGGCTAATTTGTTGCACCAATCCCCACCGCTCCAGAGCTTTAAGTCCAATATGATATTTGGTCTTATTGTTGACATTCATATTGCTTATACCCCAATAGCAACATCGGAATGTCAAGATGGTTCAAACTGTTAACAGGTTGAGTGTTGACGTCTAAATTTGTTACCATGCTTAATGCTGATATTCTAAAGATGCCACAAATGTCACCATGGCCACTGTCAACATCCTGAGCATGCTGACAGTTTGACCATGTCGACATCCTCAGGTTGACCTGATGACTGATGATTGATGAAATTATAATTGTTGACAAGTCATACCACATCTGTCTCAGCTTGGGGTTCACATGGGGGATTTGTGACTCTACACATTGATTGGAAGCTAATTGTTCTCACAAGAGCCTCCTACTTCATTAAGGACATGTTTTGTTTATCTGTAATGGGCATAATTTAAGCATGTATTCATGATCAGCCCTGCTCATTGTAACTAATTGTACTAAACAACAGTATTTACACAGCTGATGGCTGCCTAGGCACTGTGCAGCTCAGCAGGTATGTGTTTTCTGTGTGATAACTGTAATGTACCTGCTTGTATTGTTGCCTGCCTGGCTGTTGCGGCGACCAGTGGTGCCGTTGATAGCTGCCTAGGTTCTTTGCAGCTCGGCAGGTATGTGTTCCCTGTGTGATAACTGTACTGTCTCTGCCTATATTGTTACCCACCTGGCTGCTGCAACGACTATGGTGCCGCTAACGGCTGCCTAGGCGCTGTGCAGCTCAGGGAATAAATTTTCCCTGCGTCTATAACCCCCAGGGTGTATCTAGTCTATACCTCTATGTGTTATGTATATCTGTACTGTCACTGTTTAACTGTACCTAACTGACTGTTGCACAGCATTCCCAACCAAATTCCTAGTATGCGCAAGTATACCTGGCCAATAACGGTGATTCTGATTCTGATTTAAACTTGTGATTCCAAACATAATGTCTCATTATTCCTGTTTTAGACAATGCTGTTTATTGAACTATCCACCTGTAACGCAGTATGTGTGGCATCAGCTGTGATTACTGTGGTTCACATCTGTATGATGATTATTAACATTCATAATGACCCAATTTATAAAGCATATTAATATAAAGTTTAGGTACTTATATGTTAGTCGGGCGCCCACTAAGCTATTTGCTTAGTTTTAAGCGTCCCCTCGCGGGGCTCGCTACGCTCACCACGCTTCAGGCACGGTGGCGCGCTGTGCTCGCCACACTATATAAAATAAACTCCATGGATAGTGGGGGTATGAGCATACTTACTATAGTGGGCGCCCAACTAACATATAAGTACCAAAGTTTATTCTGATGTTAGGAGTAAGATGTGGCAAACACTTCTTTATTCTAGAAAACCATGGTCATGATATCTAACACAATCTTGGTGCAGTATGGCCAGGGTTTAAAGTGGTCCTGGAGAGGTGGTGGAACTTCTTTCCCATAACACCAACCCCCCTTTCCCCCTCCCTCAGTAGGCAGAGCCTACACAAGTGCCAGGGAATTTTTGCCCTACCTCCCATAAAGGGATATTAAAAGTACAACACACATTAGCTCAATCATAAACACGTTACACTGCATGTAGTGCCCTTGATTCATATTCACACAGTAATGCCCCTTATACACATAATGTCCACAGATGTGCTGCTTGTATACATCTGTCCATGTCCCTCAGCAGCTTCATGCCCTGCGTCCCTCCAACAGCTTCCCCACCTCTGAGTACCTCTAGTCCCCTCTCACTCTTTCTTTGGCATGTACAGAGGTCTGCTCCTCTTAGTGGCTCTTCTTCACTTCAGCGGCGCTGATGGCATGACATCACATACACCGTGCCAGAAGAAGCTGCTCGGACTGGACTTTCTGTTGTAATTACTGTTCAGGGCTGTAATGGAGGTGGATCTCAGGTCCCCCTAACATTAGAGGTGGTGGAACTGAGTTCCACCCTGTTCCCCCTCACTTTAACCCCTAGTATGGCCATGAATGCACAATGAGAATGCTGTAACATACATTGAAAGAAAGTCATAATCACTTTCCTTTTTACTTCCCATGTGTTCTTTGATACATTAAACGAATAATTTCAGGGACTAAATTGAGAATGAACATAATATGCCACTTCCTACCCATACCATGTAGCTTGTAATGAGAAATTATAGTTCTCCTTTAAGATAAAGTTTTCATTACATTTTTGTTAAATGTCTACATTAATACTTACCAACCTCGTAGCAAATGGTCAAACTGTAAAACAAGAAGAAATACACAGAATTTTCTTCTTCATTATAATCTCATTTTTCTCTCTAAATTATAATCTTTCCAACAAGTTATACACTGCAGGGCATGACATAGAAGTAGCCCTTTGACTATTAGGATTACGGCTCCGATAGCCTGACATGTCATTTCTAATAACGATAGAGTGGTGCAAAATAAAACCATAATCACTCCCCTCTATTAAAAAAAGGGCATCACACAGAGTCATGCCATTTAATAGTCAGTGATAGCAGAACATTTAATCAAATTTTATCACTTAGTTTTTTAAATGAGAGTTTATGACATATTCTGAAATCTCCTCACCATCACCTCTCTAGATATAATTTAGTTATACAAACTTCCCTCTGTGTATGTAAAAAATAGGGCACTACTCTGTGTAGGCAGAACCAAGCTTAGGATACTGGAAAGGCTTTATGTTCTTACATTTATTAGTAGATACTTTTACCTAACAACATTAAATCGTATGCTCTTTAGGGGATTGGATTCTCCAATCTGAATAATTACATTCTCACTGTATTATCAAGTATTTAACTCATGTAAAACAAAATTTACAGTATACCATGATATACAATCTATGCAAGCAGTTATATTGTTGTTCAGACCAAGTTCTGCACATGTATCTTAATAAATATTGTGTTACATATAGTTTAGATGAGACATCTGCTTATTGGGAATCGAAATCTGGGTCCTTGAAAAACAACTGGAGGCCCAACTGCATAGCTGCCAAATGCCTATTAGCTCATTCTGTGAGGTTTCATTGACGTTTCATTCGCTTATAAATGATTACAGCTTCTGTCAGTTATCTGTGCAAGCCGATTTGGTACCTGAAAAACCCACATTTAGTGGTACCTTATTTTATTTTTTTCTGCATTGATTTATTCAAATGAAATGATATGCCGAGTTTACAGACTACCTAATGAGAAATATCCCCTTTCTGTCTCTATGTGACTTTAAGTTGATCATTTGTTATTTTTGTGATTATGGCTGGGACCTGAATCATAGATGTACTGTATGCTAAGACATCTGCATGCTGTAGTAGCTTGCTGAGACAAATATAAAAAGCAGCACAAGAAGCACCTGCGTACAAACTTGCAGATCATCCAATAATTGACCATCTAAATAACAGTGTAGTCGTGAGGAATGGCTACAGGAGCTGATATGCTAGCACCATTTTTTATGCATACCAGATCGCTGATGAAGACTGAGCTTCCCCCCCAAAATGGTTGCAAATCACGTCTGTGTTTTTGCTGCTAATTCCAATGAAGGCTCCCAAACAATTCCTGTCTGTCTATCACTTTGCAAATAAATCCTCACTATGAGCGACTTTGCAAAGGTTCCTTGGTGCGTGTGCAGTCAGCGGATAATCCCTCAACTGCAAAAACATCAGCATTGCATACAGCTCTGAATCAGGCCCATGGTTGCTTAATAAATAAACATTTCATGCTAACCCAAATAATAATTCAAAGAGCAAATAAGTGACTGTACCCTAGCCTAAAAACATCCAGTAATCACTTTTGTTTATCTTCCATGGCAGATGAGCAGGAATATACCATATTAAATGAGTTGCATATATTTGTATTGGCATATTTGGGGGGTACTTTCAAATATTAAGTATCCCCCAGATGTATCCCAGATATACCATATACAGATGTATCTCCAATATTGGCCCCTACTTTTCTGTTGGCAAAAGCAGCCCTCAATAAATTAAAATTGACACACTACCCCATAGGGGATACAGTCAATGGATAGATATGATTGGGAATAGTAACCTGTGTAGAGTGTATTCGAATTTCTACAGAACCTATCCACACATCTATAATTAAAATTAAATATTTACTCAAGGGAAGCCATTTTGCACCAGGTAAAGAAGAAAACAACAGAGCTGACAGATAATGGCTTTGACCAATGGAATATAAGAATGCAGTGGTGTTTGGATGCAGAAGTGGAGTACATAGAAGAGGAAACCAAGTTAAAATGTACTTCATACAATTAAATATAAATGATAGCATCAGTCTATTATTTAAAAGCCACACCTGACACATGACAAGGCCCTAACTCTGAATAGGGCAATTAAAGCTATACACTATCTGCAGGGCCGATGCTAGGGCGTTTGGTGCCCCCCTGCAAACTATCAATTTGCTATTAGGTAAAAGGTGGTTGTGACAACTGATTCAGGTGCTCAGGGTCATAAGCGTTTAATAAAAGGAATAAATGTAATAGTGACAAACAAAATATAAATTATTACACACACACACACATATAACACATGTGGCACATTTGGGGTTCTTCAACAATAAGATGAAGCCAGAGACAGCACCAGGGGAGAGCGCAGGTACACAGTATTTCAACCCCTTCTTTTTAAACTATAAATTTGCGACCTCCCATACTTTACAAGGAGTCAGCATGTGCCCAAGGTGCATGCTAAAAAAAGGGTGTATAATGCCCAAAATAGTAGTGCCTCTTATACACATAATATGCCCAATAGCAGCATTGCTGTAACTAGACATTTTGGTGAACTGTGCTAGAAAATCAATTAGTGCCCCCACCACACACACACACACACACACACACACACACACACACACACACACACACACACTAAACATAGGGCCTGACTTGATGGTGGGGTGTAGCTTCATAATAGTATCAATTCACTTTACACCACACAGGAGTGCCACTTATACACATTGCACCAGCTAGGCACACTGTCCCAAGTGTGCTGTCCTTAGATATACTGTGCCAGGTAGAGCTCCATAGACACACTGCACCAGGTAGAGCCCCTAAGACACACTGCCCCAGGTTTATGCAAAATGTACATATAACAAATTATTGATAGCTTATTAATCATTTATGCTGTGAAAGTTACTATAGATAGTTAAGCCACATATATCTTAATAAAAATATTATGCCATTAAATATTTCTGGAATTTCCTATTTCTTCAAATTTCAAAGAATATCCTCATATGTCGCTAAACCAGTCATAAACCATTTGAGATGTCTGACTTTCTCTGGTTTGAGGTTTTAGAAGGATTTATATACATTAATGATTATATGTAGCTTAGAATTTCTGTAGAAGTAAACTTGTCTGCATTAAGCATGTTTTATGGAATGCACATTTTCTAAGGTTCTGACTTCATGTTAATATCTTTCATATGTCACAAATGTCCTGTTAAATCATTTGTCATAAAATAATATTAAATTGCTTTAATTAACAATGGGTAGTTTTGAGTAGTATCCTGAATTATAGATCATTGTAAAGTGATATTTGTTCATACATTTTAAGTAGCAACTAATCTTGTTCTTTAATAAGTGAATAACTCTAAAAGTATCTTTAGTCCTTTTTTTAAATAAACTTTTTCTATTGAAAGTGCTTCTTAAACTGATGTAATTAAGCACAAACCCTGGAAATCACTGTCTAGGGGTCAGCGCAGAAATATTTAATTGTTAATTATCATATTACTTTTTTTAAATTGCTATTTATTCTTTATCAATCAAATATTGTTCTACTTAAAATATTGGTTATGTAGGATAGATAACAGGTGGGGGCACAATGACTAATTCAGCATATCCTTAATTATAATACCTATGACAGCCCAATTCTGAATACAGCAGTACCTGCCCATTCAGTGCCACATAATATTAGCACAGTTTTGTGTTACTATTAAATTAATGAAGGGGAGATGTATCAAGTCTTGGAGATAAATTAAGTACCTAAATCAACCAATTCATTTCTGTCATTTCAAGCATTGTGCTATGGTTTTGGTTGCTATGGGCAACTTATTTACTTCATCTCTTCCCAAGGCTTGATAGTAAGTAATGTGAGATATTCAGTTTATAAATTATAAAGATGAAAACGCAATGTGTGCATGTTCTATTTAAATGATAGTTAATATGTATATTTGATTTGGTGAATAAATAGGAAACAGCTGAAAGCATCCTAAAGAATATTACATTATTGTCATGGAACTCAGCAGCAAAAGGTTATGCCTATAGAGATTGTTCTAGGGTAGCATTTAAGAATCATATTTGGTCTACAAAAAAACCATCTCTTACGAAGGTATGCCCAGGGATTAAAGTGGGGGGGAATGAGGTGGAAGAACTGTGTTCCACCACATGTAATGGTGATGTGGAACTAGTTTAACCTCCACCATGGCCCTCTGCACAGTAATTCTAACAGGAAAGCCTTGTATTTTGCAAGGGGGTGCGAAAAAACCCTACAACTAACCCTGGATCTTTATAATGGGGGAGGGGAGGAATTAGGTGGCAGAGGGAAATGAGTTCCACCACCTCTCCAGGACTACTTTAATCCCTGGGTATACTTTACTGCTGATTGTAATTTTCTTGGCTACATTGTGCTGATTTAGTGATTTATGAGATGTACCAAAGGGGTTCTAATAAAAACACAGACTGAAGAAGTTTCTAACCATTTAACATTACAATAATTGAGTACTTCATGGAAATATAAAGTTTACACTTACTAACACTTCATATATTACAATTAAATATATATATATATATATCATAAAATGTTTTCAGTATAAATATTTTATTGATTTACGGTTACTATCTAAATGTGAATACATGTAAAAACCTATGTTTAAAATTAGGGCCAAAGTATTTGATAGTGCAGTAATATGCAAACGTGTTTTCTTGGCCATGTGTTTTCAGTTTTAAAACATTTTCAAATACAGAAAACATATTAAAAGCTATTATATGTTGTCTTTTACTTTTATGGTTATATTATGTTACTTTACTGAAGACTTCTGCCAGCTGTATTATGCTATAATATTCAATGCAATAGACATATTTTAACTTTAAGGTTTACATTAGTAAAACACAAGATAAAAGTGATTTAATGGCTACCATCTGGCCAGAGTGTAAGACATCTGTGGTATTTTCTTTTTCATTTTCGTTCAGGTACAGATCAGTGTTGAGAATTTAGAGGCTGCTCGCATAATCTCAGATAAAGGAATCCTCTCTGTTGGACCTGATTTTTTTTTATCCTTTACTTTTCATCTTGTAGATTGTTTAAAGATGAATAGTAATATCCCCCCTTTATTTATAGTTAATAAACATGCATATCACATTTTAGAAGAAATAAAAAGCAGCATAACAGTCTTTTTTAAATTAGTACATAAAAAAATGTGTTTTATTTTAATTGTTAAATCATTTTTTAACTATACAGTTGATTACAATTATTTTTAATAATAGCCACTTTTTGTGTTGCAACATACTTCAATGCTTCATATTTGTTTGCTCTGGTATTGATTGTTTTTCTTATTCATTATATAAGAATAGACAGTCCTTTTTGGGAATAGAAAAAAAATGATTCCCTGTCTCAAATAAGTGATCAAATCTCTTGGAAAATATATATATATATATATATATATATATATATATATATATATATACCTGTATAAAAATATAAATGAAGTATAAACACACAGTAAAATTAAAGCATGATTGTTTAGAAACAAACATATTTAATAGGTTGGAAACTACAACAGGTACGTATGTGTTCAGACACCGAAACCTTATAATGGGCAGGGCAGTAAAGGTATGGAACACTCTTCCAGAAAAGGTGATGATGGCAGACGCATTGAATACATTTAAAATAGGGTTGGACAGATATTTTCTGGAAAAAAATGTCAGGGGTACAACTAATCACTACAGTATATAGCCCATGGTTGGAACAAAGGGTACAACTGAAATGGAGATATCACATATAGTCTATACTACCTAATGGGTCCTGTATAAGGTTGAACTTGAGGGATGTAAGTTGATGTAGATGTAGCTTATCTAGACTTTAGTAAGGCTTTTGACAGTGTCCCACATTGCAGACAGTTAAATAAACTTGAAAGTTTAGGATTGGATTCTAAGATGGTTGAATGTATAAGATCTTGGTTGCAGGACAGAAAACAGAGTTGTAGTAAATGGATTGCAGTCACAGGAGGGAAAGGTTGCCAGTGGAGTACCCCAGGGATCTATACTTGGACCAGTGCTTTAAAATATCTTTATTGGTGATATTGCAAATGGAATTGAGGGTAAAATATGCCTTTTGTGCAGATGACACAAATGTATGCAACAGGGTAGACACACCAGGAGTGGTAAAATAAATGATTGATGATCTAGGCACAGTAGATTGTAGGAATGGTCAAGAGCATGGCAATTACAGTTTAATGCCCAAAAAATGCAAAATCATGCACTTGGGTCTCAAAAATCCAAAGACTAAATATAGTAAAAATGACACTATAATGGAAACTTCTGAGAAAGAGAGGGATCTAGATATCACTATTTCAGTTGACTTAAAGGCAG
Organism: Crinia signifera; assembly: GCF_055691185.1. NCBI lineage: Eukaryota > Metazoa > Chordata > Amphibia > Anura > Myobatrachidae > Crinia > Crinia signifera. Next base: position 176,883,612 of record NC_139219.1, read on the forward strand.
GCAGGCAGACAGGCAATGTAACAAAGCAATGTAGAAGGCAAGTAAGATGCTTGGTTGCATAGGGAGAGGAATCAACAGTAGAAAAAAATAAGTAATAATGCCACTGTATAGGTCATTGGTATGACCTCATCTAGAGTACTGTGTACAGTTCTGGAGGCCATATGTTCAGAAAGATATAAATACATTAGAGACTGTACAAAGAAGGGCAACTAATATGGTGCATGGCCTACATCACAAAACTTACCAGGAAACACTAAAATACCTTAATATGTATAGTTTAGAGCAGAGACAGGGGACATGGTAGAAAATATATCAAGGATTTTAACAAGGTACAGGTGGGAGACATTCTTCACAGGAAGAGGAGCAACAGAACACGAGGACATGCACTGAAACTAGAGGGTGAGGAAGATTCAGGGCAAATTTGAGGAAAAATTACTTCACAGAAAGGGTAGTGGACCTCCCATCAGAGGTGGTAGTGTCCAATACAGTAGAGCAATGTAAACATGCTTGGGATAGGCATATTGATATCCTTAGAAAGAAATAAGGATCAAATATGGTTTGAGGTAACATGTTTAAAAAAGGGGTAGACTAGATGGGCCAAGTGGTTCTTATCTGCCGTCAAATTCTATGTTTCTATGTTTTTTCAACCTCAACTACTATTGTACTAAGTTAAATTAGTGATGTGGCGTGGATAAGATTGACTTCTGTTTGTCCACATAGTTTATGATTGGCAGCCATCAGCACTGCTTTTGCCTATAACAATAACCATAAATAATTTCTATTAGTCCTGGACCACCAACCTGAGGCACCCCTGCAAGTGCCCCAAGGCACCCCATGGCACACAGTTTGGGACCACTGGCCTAAACCTTAAAGAAAGGTCATATGTGAAAGGTTCTGTTGAGTGTTTTTGAAGCATTTGTTATGTAAAGCTTATTAAGAAACAGAAATGAGATAAAACTGTTTAAAATTGTCTGCAATTTAACTTAGGCAAAAGTGTGATACTTAAAAATGTTTTGTTTGTTTTTAAACTCCAATATTTATTGTCCTGTTCTATTTTGTTTTCTGATTATTATTTATTATCAACACTATGATTATTTAAATACAAACTTTTGTTTAAACATAATTTATTCATATCATGTTGCATTCAGTAGAAAGACACAAGAAGATACTGTAACAAAATAAACATATGGGGGACAATTCTATTAGGTGTGATGGGCTTGATCTTGCCATGGATTTGCTTAATTATGTAACAAGCGAGACTGGATATACCATAAGTGTAGCATAGAACCTCACTTACTCACAGGTAATCACTTTGAGCCCATGAAAATAGGGATGACTTCAGTACAAAATATTTCAATATCAATGTTCTGCAAACCATAGTTCAATAAGCATACCAAATATAACAAAAAACATAAACAGGGTTAGTGGTCTAGGGTGAAGACCCACTGCTCCAGGGCAAATGCAAACTTTTTAAAGAGAATATAACTGATAATATCTATATATGTACGAAGACTCCTTAAATATTGCTAAATTTAATCATTTTTTATTTTTCCATTCAGTATTCTGGATTTCATACAGAAAGATCTGAATCAGACCATGACAGTCAATGGGGTGGCAGCCCTTTAACTGACACCACTTCACCACAACTTCTGGATCCATTAGAAAGACCAAGCTCCCAGCAACATGATGTGTCCTGTGCGTATCGACAGTATCCAGAAAGAAGTGCCCTCTGTTTTGGATTTGCCCTTGACCACTCAAGATTAAATGAAGAGAGACACCATCATAGTCAGTCCTGTGACAGTGGCAGATGTGAAGCTGGTAGATATTTTCTTGGTAGTCCACAAACTGGCAGGGAGACATGGTGGGGTTCTCGTTCAGCTCTTCCTGTGCCAAAATCCTCCCCAGAAAGCAGAGATGGGTATGATAGCTCCATGCCACATATAACTTCTGTTCAGAGAGTCCATGGTAAGAAAAACTTGAAATTTGGATAAAAATGATCATTCTGAAATTTGGTTAGAGCACTATTCTTATTGTTCTTTTTAAAATGATATATAAAATGTAATAAAAGTGTATAGTAGTTATTTAAATAACACACATATTATGCAACACTGTACAGGAAATATATATATATTCATCCACTTCAGTCCCTGCCCCAGTGGAGTTTACAATTTATATTCCCTACCATCATAGGCGTGCGCACATTGAGTGTTAGGGGTGCACAGGCACCCCCTAATGCTGTGCCCACCCATTTGAACACCTCCCTGTCGCTAGCAATACCAGCAATATTTTTTTTTTATCAAAGACTTGCTAATTAAAATAAGCACCCATCAATCAATTGTGTGTTTTGCATTGTTAATTATACTAGACCATTGTCATATCACTACATACCTGTGTCATCCATATATGTTTTTGACTTTATTTGCATGTACTGTTACACAGAGTAATTAGAATACTAAAACTGAAATAGGCGGAAGATTATGGTGTGGCTGAGACGATTTATATTGTAGTGAGTGCCAATAAATGATGGTAGACCAATCTGATGATTGGTGTTATACACACCCCTTTAACAATGCACCCCCTAATAAAATGTGCTGCGCACGCCTATGCCTACCATGTGTTATTATTAGCATATCTAGATTTTGAAGTGAAGGGGAGCAATAAGTAAAAATAAACTCCATGGTTTGTCAGAGTCAGAATCTAAGAAAAAAAAAGTGCATAAAGCATTATGTACTCTCACATCCTCTGATCACTGCAGTGCTGTGTAGTCTGATGTGGACAAAGCATGCCAGATAGTCAGACAGAGATTGTGAGGCTCAGATTACGATAGTTAAAATCAGGAAGTCAAAGGGAGGTCACTATGTTAGAAGAGAAAGGTAAACATTAAGAACTCTTCACATTTAATGGTGATGTGCTAGGAGAGTTGAGCAATACTTAGAGTTTGGGACCCTCTTCATATAAAAGAAGAGCCCACTAGTGGGCCATTAGGGCCAAAAGTCCTGTAGCTAAAGTTCTGGTGTACAGAGTGAAACTGACAACTTATGATAGTATACCCAGGAAACCATGTGCACTGCACATCCTGCACATCCTGGGTATGGCAGGAGACACTTTGACAGGAACAAGAACAACCATATGCCAGTAACCAAAGAACATGGAAGCTGCTGTACTAAAGGGTATTGCTTTGCACACTGAAAGAGCACAAACTTAACATGAAACCAAGTCTCCTGGAACACATAACTCGGCTCCCTGTCCCAATTTTACTATTAAAGCAAGATAGCAGACAAGACTGAAAGCACAACACAAGACTGTTATTATAATGTATCTAGGAACATATTTCCATGAAAGAAAATGAGGTTTACATTGTTTTATTTATACAGTATGTATACACTGTTGCAGTATAAATGTATTTTCCCAAAAATGTCTAGTATTGTATATTTTAAAATGTTATTATATATTATACACTTATGATGTTTACTGTGAGTACATTGGTGTTGTATAGAATGAAAAATGTGGCATTTGATTTTAAAATAATGTTTTTTAGGTTTTATGATATGTTATTGATTGTTTTAAAAAAGAGTAACACCCCCAGTCTCCCTATACAATTGTCTATGCTTTTTAGAATCTGAATATTGTCTTGTTTGCTATTTGTAGGGAGAAATCATTGGGATGAAGACAGTGTTGTCAGTTCTCCAGATCCTGGTTCCGCAAGTGAATCAGGAGATCGTTATCGTACTGAGCAATATCAAAATAGTCATCACGAACCAAGCAAAATTGAAACTCTTATACGTGCAACTCAACAAATGATTAAAGAGGAAGAAAACAGGTTACAGATACGTAAATCTAGTCCAGATCAATTAACTTCTATGAATGGAGCAGCAAAAAGAAACTCAGTTTGCTTTGCCAATTATCAACAACCCCAGTTAACTGGAGTTGTGTGTCGTGGCCCTTCCGTCACTAACACTTCTCCCTGTGACCATCTACAGCAAAGGGATGGAAAAATCTTGAGCCCACATGACAATGAATATGGAAACAGTCCTACAAACCTGTCCAGGATAAACAGTCCAAGTTCTGATAGAATTTCTAAAACAGGAGTAACTATAGCAAAAGACTATCTACAAACAAATGTATCCCCGCAACAAACAGCTGAACACTCTGAATCACCGAACTACTACAGTGCCCACCGACCATATTTTGATAAGCATGCTTACACATTTACTGGATATGCTCTTGAACATCTATATGACACTGACTCTATAAGAAACTACTCATTGGGCTGTAGTGGATCACACTTTGATGTGACTTCCCATTTAAGAATACAACAGGACCCTACTCAGGTGCACAAGGGCACCTCAGTTATAATAACAAATGGCAGTTGATGAATTTCTTTGATATATATCATATGCACCATAATATTTACAATGGAATTCAATTAAATCTTTTACATGCCATTACAATCAACATCTGAGGAATTACCATGCACTGGATGGGACAGCAATGAGAGGCTAGGTTTGGATTTTGTATTTATAACACTATTATATAAGCGAATGTTAAGGGAAGTATCCATGTCATATGTCTAATTCTAGCCAGTTGTGTGGGCTTTTTAAAAATAGGAATTAATTGTTGTTGAAATGCTACAGGTTTTTGCTAATTATACTTGCATGAACATAAAGACTTTTTTCCATAAAAAAATAAAATAAAATAAAAAAGAAACAAAACAATAGAAAACAAAATCCCCTAAAACTATGCACATAGAACTTGAAGCAAAGTTGAATGTACAACACCACTTTATGTATACACATGCACAGATGCACCTGTTCTTTATGTTTATGATATGAGAAAATCAGAATGAATACAAAACACATTTTTTACTTTCTTCAACATAATTGTTTGCTTACATTACAGTTCAGCCTCTTTCTTAAATTAACCCTTTGAGTGTCAAGTGAAACATTATTATTCATCACAATGACCTGTGAAGTTTACCTTGTCTAGGAAATATAATCTTTTTTTTTTTTTAACACAACATTTTTTATTTGAATTTATATAACAAATGTGAGAGACGCTGGCATATTTTACGCATCTCTGACAGAGATGTTGGCAATCAAAGGGTTAAGGGCACAGTTACTGAAGTAGATTTGAATATTTAATAAATATAAATAATAAAAACACATTGTTTGTTTTCATATGTTCCCTTGCCATGCTATCATTATGGCTTTAATAACGATGATATAAAATTGCCCTTAAATTTATTTTGGCAATGTTTCTGTTGGCATAACTGAATGCAAATTACATCTGGAGTAATGATGTATTTTTTTCAATCCAAATTCCCTGTATTTATATACCACATATTTCTAGCTAGAAGATATTTTGTGCCCTAAAATCTGAACAAAAATGATCTTGTTTCGTGCTGATTCAAATAGACTATGGTTACATTCAGAAGTATTTTATGCTAGTATGCAAAACAATTGTATACCTGCAAACAAAAAACACAGTCTGTTTGAAATTCCATATCAAAATAATCAGAAGGAAACATTGCAAATATCTTGCGAAGCCTATGTTATTATTGCAGTCACTTAAAAATAATATTGTCTTCTGGTAAATTGGCTATATCGAATGAATAAAATAGGACTTTGATGACATGTCTATGCACTAGAGTGTTTTTCTTGCCTCTTTTAAGCCTTTGATGTTTCTCGAATTTAGGCACAATTTTCCAATACTAGGGTACCAGTATTTTGGTTCCAGTTTGAAGGTTTTTTTTAAAATGTAATGTCATTAATGATAAAAAAATATAATTAAGTATTACCCATTTATTACTTGGACATCTGTACTAGGAAGAACCAGTAAAGCTAACTTTAGTGAGGTGGTGATGGGAGCCCTACCTAGCAGTCTTGTAATAACAGAGTTTACTTAAACAATAATTGAATTTGTTTGAGAACAATGTGTCTCGCTATATTGTTCATGTAGTATTTATGTAGTAACTCGAGACTCATGATGCAATCCTATCATTTTGCGCCTACAGTATATAAAAGCACCAGAGATTTAACCTCATTTGTGTATGTCCAAATTGGATGAGATTACTGATTTACACAGATAGCGGTCCTTTTGCAATACTATTTAGTCAGTTAATAATTTAATTTCTGTAAGATTGTTATTGAGTATCATGGTTATTTTCAATTGTATAACCTCAGAGAAATAGCTGTAATATTTTGACATGCCTGCTTATTATAACTGGCCCCTAATCTCAAATATAACTTGCATACTACATATGAGAATTCATTTAATCAGATATTTTTTGTTGATGATGTTTTTTTTTAAATATTGATATGCCTACCAAAATAGAAAGATTATCTTATAGCTGGGGCAGCCAACTCCAGTCCTCGAGAGCTACCAACAGTTAATGTTTTCCAGGTCTCCTCACATAATCACAAGTGAAGTAATTAGCGCCACCTGTGGATCTTTTAAAATGTGTTAGTGAGTAATGAGTGCACCTGTGCAGCAGCTAGGTTGTCTGGAAAATGTGAACTGTTTGTAGCTCTCAAAGACTGGAGTTGGCTACCACTGTCTTGTAGCATCCATATCAAGACATATTGAGGTGAATAAGAATCAAGCACATACAATAATACTGATAAAAAAACCATCCCAGCAAACATAAATTGGAAGCTTTTTAACTAAGGAAGATGCATTTTCTTATTTGTATAGGGGCACCTGAAAGGGGCCTATCTTTAAATGAATTTGCACAGTATGTCGATGCACAGGATAATGTCTTAAGGGCTGTATTAAAAATGTTTTATTGAACATCTGAGTACTAAAGCAATTTAATTATCCTTGCTATTATAATGAGGTAAAACACTAATACATTATTATGACTCAAATTATTGTTAGAATTTAACTTCCATTAAATATTTATTTTTCAGCTAAATGTATGTTATTGCTTCAGTATATTATAAGATGTTTAGTCATTTTAAAAAAATTCTTAACGTTCATTGGACAATATACATCATTATTTATATTAATTAATTTAAGATGCCTTTGTTTAATTCCTTGCACAGACAAGCATGGCAGTTCTGTTTGTAACTCAATTGCAGTGACACATTTTAAGTTTTATCTGTAGCGTTCTGTTTTGTACATTTCCAGTTTCCTACTAAATCTAGAGAAATACTGTACTAGTGCTTGACTTAGTCTATACATTTCATCCATGACAATTCCAGAATATGAAAAATATACTACCTAAAATACTATACACATAACAGGTGCAAATGATACAAACGAATACATATTATTTGCCTCTTATAAAATACATTGTTAAATGTAACAATATAATAAAAATGTAAATAATAGGTTACTTTGAAATAATGTTATGATGCACCTTCAAAACATTCTGATTTTGTAATGGGTATTAATACATTATTACAACATGATCTACAGCTGAAATAATCTTAATGCATTTTTGTAAGGCAAAATAATGTTTTTTTAAGTATTGCCTGTTATATTAAATAGTGGTTACAACAGCGGACAGCACTTTAAAATCAAAGGTGTGTTTACACATTGGGTATAAAATGGTGTCTGACATTAGCAAATGAAAATAATTTAACCTGTTATGTTTGCTTTTATGACTGGTGCCCTTAAATCACAGTGAAATATTTATGAGATTGGATGCACATCCTCAAATGTCAGAAGTGACATGCCTTGCAATGTATATCTCTAGTGACATTGTACAGTATTATCTGTAACTTGAACTATCCTTTTGCAATGTAATGTAGGAAACATGACTGAACTATGTCAATAATATCTTGCAAAGTATTCCCATTTATAATTATTTATATTGTACATAGCTTTCTGAGGTCATTTTCAAGTTATTGTGCATATACTGTATTTATTATGTGAAGATTTTTTCCTTTGTTTTAAAAATATAGTTAAAAATGCTTAATTTTGTGTGGATTTCTGTCTCAGACTACGTCTCAGTTTTACATGGGTATACTGTATGTGAACTGTAAAAAACATGGCCATTTTAATCCTCTGGGTTGTTTTTTTTACATTAAAATTAATTTTTATATTATCTGAGTCTATCAAATTCAGTTTCAACTGTGGAACTTAGATTAAAGTGTTGATTGTACCTCTAAATGTTTTATATAAATTTAGATTTACCGTATATACTCGAGTATAAGTCGACCCGAATATAAGCCGAGGCATCTAATTTTACAACAAAAAGAATGGGAAAACTTACTGACTCAAGTGGGACCCTCACTCGAGTATAAGCCGAGGGGGGCTTTTTCAGCATAAAAAATGTTCTGAAAAAGTAGGCTTATACTCGAGTATATATGGTATTCTTAAAATAATTCTCCATAGTTTCATTCTTGATCCTTAGAACTGTGTTGTTTGCATCAGGTTAGAGATATTTTTACATACATTGATATTAATGCCTCATTATAAATTATTAGAATCTACAATGATAAATGTTTTCTTAATGAATACTGTAGTCAATAAGAAATCTGTAGGAGTCCTGCATTTCACATTTTACATTTCTAGGATGCATTTCTTATAGATACTTGTTATTGGGAATGTGAGCACAGTATTCCCAGATGCACAATACATAACCGTGATCTTGATCAGTTTTTTTGCAGTTTGTTATGCACAAACACATTGTTACTTAAAGATATATAATGGGTATCCAGCTAGCTGGTATCCCTAGGTGGCGCTGCTTAGTCAAAAAACACAATTACTCATATAGATCCAATTGGAATATGCATAAATTTATTAAAAATACAATTCATCATAAAAGGAAAACATTTTCCTAAACACACATGACATACTACACATGACATACAATAATTAATTAATTACTAGGCGAAGCTGATAATAGCTTTTGAGTGTCTGTATACTGAGGCTTATTTCAAAGAATGACTATTTGTCATATCATAGAGGCATTTCAAATGTAGAGGCTTATATAGTTACCAGTCCCAAGGGCCGTTTGTAGTGGATAAATTTTCACAGATTTTTACTGCAGTGTCCCATTGGACTTCCTCCCTTTATCTGAGCCAGGTGTTTGTTTGTAATCCTTTGAGAGGTCAACCTTTTTTCAAAGGGACCGGCTCCAGGTGGTGTCCGTCCGATGGAACTTTAGCTGTTACACAGTCAGAACTGTGTGTAAACTCACTGCGGCGCTGGGCTGGATTGTTTCCGGGCTGAAATATGTGAGGCTCCCAAGTACGCGTTTCTCCGCCTGTTTGGTAGATCAGCGGCTTCATCAGCTGATGAAGCCGCTGATCTACCAAACAGGCGGAGAAACGCGTACTTGGGAGCCTCGCATATTTCAGCCCGGAAACAATCCAGCCCAGCGCCGCAGTGAGTTTACACACAGTTCTGACTGTGTAACAGCTAAAGTTCCATCGGACGGACACCACCTGGAGCCGGTCCCTTTGAAAAAAGGTTGACCTCTCAAAGGATTACAAACAAACACCTGGCTCAGATAAAGGGAGGAAGTCCAATGGGACACTGCAGTAAAAATCTGTGAAAATTTATCCACTACAAACGGCCCTTGGGACTGGTAACTATATAAGCCTCTACATTTGAAATGCCTCTATGATATGACAAATAGTCATTCTTTGAAATAAGCCTCAGTATACAGACACTCAAAAGCTATTATCAGCTTCGCCTAGTAATTAATTAATTATTGTATGTCATGTGTAGTATGTCATGTGTGTTTAGGAAAATGTTTTCCTTTTATGATGAATTGTATTTTTAATAAATTTATGCATATTCCAATTGGATCTATATGAGTAATTGTGTTTTTTGACTAAGCAGCGCCACCTAGGGATACCAGCTAGCTGGATACCCATTATATATCTTTTTGCACTGTGAGAGGTACACAATTCCTCTGAATAGGAGGCTGCAGCTTGGTCAAAGGATTGAATTGAATAAAATAAAATGTATACTTATTTACTGTAGGAACCAGCGCTTTTGAGTGACCCTAGTGGCCACACACCTATTGTTTTTTAGTTTTCATTGTTACTTAATTACTATCAGGGCCGGACTGGTCATCTGGCTCTTCTGGCAAATGCCAGAAGGGCCGATGACCTTGTGGGCCGATTTTGTGCTAGTTCATCCAGGGTAGCACCAGCAGCGGCTGCCCTGTGTGTGCTGCCACACAGCCGCAGCACACCTCCTTCCCCTCGAGGCGGAAGCTGCCTCTCCTCCCCATCTGGAGTGACCCCAGATGTCAGATGTTTATAGTGGGGGGTGGCGTGGGGGTGCATTTTACATTGTAAGCACCCACTAGGGTACTTAAAACCACCCATTAGGGTGCTTGTACAATTTTTAATCGAATAGTGGTGTAAAATCGCGTTGCATCGCATCGCATGCCATCGGGTGTATGGCATGCGATGCGATAAAAACATTGCACGACCAACATCGGGGGCACCGTTATAATACACAAGTACCCAAAAAATTGTTCTCCTTAACATAGTCTAAATGTCAACTTTGGGAAGAGATGCTTTGTAGCTTTTCTTCTTCTGAGATTGACTGGCGGCTAGTCCTATTTTTGTTGAGGCTCAGGGAAATCATTAACAATAAACCTACCAATATAAATACATTTGTCTCCTTGGTTCTGTAATTAGAATACAGCAGTAAATTAGGTATTTTTCTGAAAAAAATCTTACATAATGCAAGAAATTACTTTTATATATTTTATCAGTGGTGCCTGAACTCAGTCCTCAAACACACCAAACAAATCATGTTTTATAGACCATATCTGTGGATCTTTTAAAATATGTTGGCTAGTAATTAATTAATACAATATAGTTTACACAAATGTTGAGTTCATCTTTAAATTTGTAATTTTTATTTCAAAGGACCTTTAAATACGCTTTGGAAATTGTAAGACTGAAGAAATAAAAAGCATGACACTTAATTTTTGCATGTAATATGTAAAGTAGATATAATAGAAAACAATGTAATATTATTTATTTTTATTAGTTTATTTTATAGCAAAGCATATACTGTTGTGCTTTACGATTGGAAACAACAGTGATACAACAAATTGTGTAGTAACAGATTTAGAGGTATAGTTATATTGGTAGTAGGGTAGCGTGGCGCTTATTGTAGAGGATATGCCTGATCTGCACCGTATGAGCTCTCCCAAAAAGAGCCACAAATGGACAATGGTAAGAAATAATGGGTGGTGCTGAATTCTAGGCTCTCCCCATTGTTTGGGAAAAAAAGGTTTCAATTAGACTTCCCTTTTCAATCCTGACGTGGACCTCTTCAGATTCTCCTCAGATGTCGTGACGTAAGTATCCAGATTTCGAAGTACATGCAAAAAAGATATATTGCAGAAATGTGAAGAATAGTTTAACAAAAGGATTTTATGCAGTATACTGTTTCTTATATGTAGGTATTGATGTTAGAGCGTACCGAACTCACACAATCAATAGATTATGGAACACACATCTAGGTTTCTTTATAATATTTGACAATGGGTTACCGGTACTCACGATAAATCATGAAATGTAACACACGTCAGGGTTTCTTTCTCCTTTGAGTTTTATTGGATGATAAAATGTACAACTTTAGAATTTAAAACAAAGGGTTTGAAAGGCAGCAGGTTAAATGAGATCCAAGCGAAGATATAGTGGGGTCAAATCAGGATATCACCCAAAATAAAGATCGCAAGATCAACACTGCATCCAGTACCTCTCTCTCCCAATTAAACACACTGGGTCTGCATCAACATGTTTCGAGATGACCTCTCTTCCTCAGATTTAGAGGTACAGTAGGAAAGTCCTGCTCGCAAGCTTACAATCTATGTTACCCTTAATACATAAAGGGGTATTCAATTAGCTGCTCTAAATTATCACTGCCTAATTGATTTGCCAGTGCTATGCAATTAGACCTAACGTCAGCCTGTACTTAATGGAGATTTCTTTTTGGGTCTGAGCAGATCGGAAAATAAATCCTTGATAATGCCCTTTAAGACATTAGTCTAGGTCAGTGTTTCCAAACCCTGGACCTCAAGTACCCCACACAGTGCATGTTTTGCAGGTCTCACAGAATCACAAGTGCTATAATTAGCTCCACCTCTGGATCTTTTCAAATGTGCCTGAATAATAGGTGAACCTGCTGGGTGACCTGGAAAACGTGCACTGTTGGGGATACTTGAGGACCAGGGTTGGGAACCACTGGTCTAGGTCAATGTGTTAACACCCATATTTATCAGGCAAGAAAGTTCTGTAATTGTGTAGCCCATGGCATTAAAGTCTGAGACCATCATTAAATTAATGAGGTTCATTTAATTTCCCCTGTATGAGTTGACCACTGAGAAACATTTATGTAAAACATTATAATTTAATGTGTCATTGTGAAAAAAAAAAGAATTATAAAAATAATAATAATAATAACCACTAAAATTCTTAATGGTTGTATATTGTAAGTCACAATAAAGATATTATTTTATAGACGTTTTCAATTAGCTGCTCATTCACTTTAGTGCCTTCCAATTAATATATAAACATTTTAGTAAATATACCATGAACATAAACAAATATATTTTTACAATAAAGCATTATAAGTACTGTGAATCACTCAATAGTAAAACCATTCAAACCTTCAAATAACATTATAATATATTTATAAGTACAAAAAAACTCTATACTTAAATGTGTTCAACATACAAAATGTTATTAGAAATGATACCCTTAATGCATAACTAGAATTCTTTATCACAATTGTTGCTGTTTTATTTTCTAGATACACCCCCCCCACACACCTCATTTAAGGTTGACAAATTTATGACAACAGTATTTACGGCATTGCTGAAATGTGATTCTGCTGTATCTCAATTCTATAACATGCAATAAAAATCTTTTAATGAAAGTAAGAGTGAGAGAAGATTAGCAATATGTGGCCAAACAGAGAAAATAGCTATTTCATGCTGTATTGATTTTTATCCTCTAGAGATATAGATAGGTAAGACCAATTTTGTTGAGAGATAAATAAATCAAACAAAGAAAGTATTCTTCTAGAAGTGTAAATAGCAGTAAAACAGTGCAATGGTAAACAGAAAGATGAAAGTTCTTGTGCATTAAAGAAAAAATAATTAAAAATACTTTTGTTTCAAGTTGATTTTATCCGGTATATCTGGTACTTGCTGCTCCTTTTTATCTGTTAATATAGTATCTATCTATCTATCTATCTATCTATCTATCTATCTATCTATCTATCTATCTATCTATCTATCTATCTATCTATCTATCTATCTATCTATCTATCTATCTATTTATCTGTCTGTCTGTCTGTCTGTCTATCTATCTTTTAGGAGAATGAATGATCCCATGGTTGACACTCAAGACATTCTAGATTGCCACCTTCTTTGCACTTGTGTCAAAGGTTACCTACCCTATAATATAATATAGAAGATGATCTGTACCTTTAATTAAAGTCATAATAGTATCTATCTATCTATCTATCTATCTATCTATCTATCTATCTATCTATCTATCTATCTATCTATCTATCATTGTTTGTTAGATTGTTTATCCACACCAGTCCCTAACTTAAGTCACTAAGACTTATGTAAATTAAAATTGAATGAACATAAGTATGTTATGGTTATATGATAACTTAATTTAAAAATAAAAATAAATACAAAAATATAACGTAACTGAAACAAATGTGGAAAACAGGTTTTGAACCCTGAGCATGGATTACAAATATATAACATCTCAATTTGAAATTTTTTAAATAATGTTGTGGTTCAGAATTATAAATGTAAGATAATCAATATAAAATATGATATGAAATAGTATATTGTAATGCTATATTTTGTATGTATTTTCTTGAATGTGAATGCTGCATACAATATGTACGATATGTGGAATACACCTTGCACCATAATAAGTGACAAGGAAAGTAGGTAACAGTAATAAGATACATGTCAACAGAAAGCACAAATAAATGTTATATTTTTATCACTATATAATAAAATTGATTGGTGATAAAAACAATGTCATCATGTTGACATTTAATGGCAGTTGGTATGAACTCTGGATGTGAACTCTGGAAGTCCAAACACTTCTGTTTTTGATACCATTGTCATTAATGTTACTTCCACAGAATTTGGGCATAACACACATATTGGGTGACATTTACTAGGATGTGATCTATTTCAACTTGTGATATTTAGTCAAAAAACGGCCGAATTTGCACGTTTTTCGAAAATCGCCAACGTAATATGATGCATAGAGGATTCCCAGGATTTCTAAACCAGCACCAGGTTCAAGGGCCAGTTCTGGTTCCCAAAATATGGGGGACAAAATGAGTAGGGGTCCCCCCCGTATTTTGGAAACCAGCACCAGGCCCAAACAGCCAACAGGGTAATGCCAAAGCCAAAGGAAACTTTTTATGCAAGTTCCCTGGGCCAAAGCATTCATCCCCATGGCTGGTCTGCCTGGGCAGAGACCCTGGAGGAGTGAGGACTGCCCCAAAAAAGGACTTCCCCCCTCTATTGTTAACCCTGCCCAGCCTGAAGCCCAGGGCTGTCCCCAATGCCCTTTGGGGGAGAGTGGGCACTGGACTTATAAATGGTTAATAATAGATGAAACTATTGTGGAACTACAAGTCCCAGCAAGCCTGCACTGCATGCAGGGACTCAACAATATACAAGTCCCTGCATGTGGGGCATTAAAGGGCACGCTGGGTCTTGTAGTTCCACAACATGACAAATAATTAAATAAAACCCACACACACATGAACAGTACATTCACACATACATTAACTATGGATTCCCTCAAAGGCCTGTTCTCTTCTCCAAGTAGAGTCTAAACAGGTACCTGTTGAGGGAAATTATACTGACCACATGCCTCCCGGATAGATTGCTGCCTTCTCTGCCTGCCAGTACCCCTGCAAGTGAAGCCGGAATGTTTTTTAACATTCTCGGCTCCTCCCACATACTGAGGGTTAGTCCTGCCCACCAGCCAATAAGGAGCAACCTTTGTCTGGTGGGCTGGACTAACCAATTTTGTCCCCCATATTTCGGGAACCAGGACTGGCCCTTGAGCTTGGGGATCCCCTATGTTTTTGTCCACTGAATTTCTAAAACCAGGACTGGTTCTTTGAGCCCAGTGCTGGTTATTCTCAGGAATATATTTTTTTTAACAAAAACCTCACATTAACATGTCTAACAAATCGCACATGTGCATAACTCTCACATTTTCAGGACTAACATTTGCACATTTTCATGACTAACTTCCCACTTTATCCCATCACATCACATTTTTCTTGCCCCAAATCGCATTCCAATAAATTCCAATTTGAAAACATGCGATATGGTGCCTTACTAAAATTTGCATCCTGTTAAATGTCACCCTTAGGGTCTTATTCTGGTTGGTGCGGTCCGTTCCAAATTCTTTCGGAGGGCGCTTTTTAGCCGTCTGCGCATGCGTAGGCAACGCAATGCGCATGTGCCACGCATGGTCTATGTACTCGTTCTCTCTAATACCATCCACAAATGTGCACCGGGGTGTCTTTATAAATTCACAGATTCACTCATTAACCTCCAATTTTCACTTTCATTTTCACGGAGATAAATAAATCCACCTAGTGGAGAAACACCAAAAAGAAAAGTTGAAAATAGAAGAAAAAGGAAAAAAGAAACGGAAAGAAAAAGAAAAAGAAGAGAGAAGAAAAGAAGAAAATAAACCGCTACGTGTCTGTACACCTCCCTACTTACCGTGAGTGGGGGTACGCCCATACATTTACTTACCTCATATTATCTCTTCTCTAAATTGGGATAGAGGCGGTGTAATCATTGATCACCTCTTTCTTTTTATATATAATTGAGAATACCCTTGAAAAAGTGTCAAGATACCTGAAGATAAAAGACCTTCAGACTCACTTCATTCAAGTATTGCGCCAGAGACTTGGAAATCCCCATTGTTTGTATGTTTGGTATTTGGAGGGTTATTTGGGTGATAACCAGGGTAGAGTACAGTTCTCAGGCAGCAGTGTGCCAGTTCAGGTCATATCCTAAAACTTGTTTTCCAGTATGTACTCGTTCTCTCTTATACCATCCACAAATGTGCACCGAATCGACTCAGGAAATATGGGCGTAATATGGGCGTAATTCGGCCCTACACAAGGGCATGGTTTCAAAGTGGGAAAAACTGGGCGTAAATCTGGGTGTACACGAGGGAGTGCACTAACTCTAGTAGGCGTGCATTCGGACACGACACCGACTGCAAACAAACCAACACGCATGAAATATGCGGTCTTCATAAGCAAGTTTCACTTTGCGGAGACCACTTGTTCATGTGCTAGGCATTCGGTTCGCCCAATTAGTACGCCCGCACCTGAAGCACTCTCAGCTGAACACAATACAATCCACTCCTCTACTCATTAGTGATTAATTACACTCTTTTCATAGCTTCAATTGGAATCATTGCTGCCTAAATGGGCCATTACTAAATACACAAATATATGCTGCAAACACCACTGCACTGTTGCTATTTGACACACGTTTTACACTGCAAGCAATGGACAGAAATGTGTAACACTAATATAAATGTACATGTCACTTTTACATTCAGCGATAACAGCACACATTTGGGGGTAAAATGTAGTAATGTGTTTAAGTATCAGTTAGGAATTAATTGATTACAATTAAAAACAATCCCTTTTTTATGTGGTTGCCTAATTGCATAAGTGTGTCATGTGGCAGATGTATGAGTTCCGATTAGAGTAGTGTTGTTTGCAGAAATACACAGAATCGGTGCATACTGGCAGCTTTCCGTCCGTTTGGACGCTGTAAGACCGTGCAGAATCTTTGGGTGAGATTTAATAGGATGAAAGTGAAAAATTTGGTAAGAAATCTCCAGTTTTTTTAAAGCGGCAATCATTTACACTGCAAAACCAGTTTGATTTTGCAGTGTGAATAATTGCCGCTTTAAAAAAACTGGAGATTTCTTAACAAATCTCTCACTTTCTGATTCTCTCATCCTATTAAATCTCACCCTTTGTGTTCCCACCGCACACGCACGGTTTGTATGTTGTCCGATAACACACCCTCTTCTTAGAGAGTAAGTCTGACCGAATGCAGATGACCTGTTGTCGTTTGTTCTTACAATGTCCGCACAGCGTGGTGTTCGGTCAGCCCCGAAAGAATTCGGAACGGACCGCACCAACCAGAATAAGGCCCTTAGTCTGCAAACACTTCTGTTTCTTTCCCCATACCAGTGGCGGAACTCCCGGAGGCAATGGAGTCATCTGCCGCCGGGCGCCCGGCTTAAAAGGGGCACAGGATCCATTGCCTCCGATGTTCCGATGCCTAATCGCGTGCCGCAGTTATCTTGCCCCCCCCCCCGCCGGGTGTGAGTGCCCCTACCCCCCTGTGCACAACGGCGCATCACCGCGTGTCACCTTCCTGTGCGGGCTGCTCACCTCTGCGGAAGTCCCCTGACATCCGCCGGCGCGCGAGTGAGCAAGCCAGACACTGAAGCGACGGGAGCTGCTGCCGGCAATGGTGAGAGAGTGACTGACAGTCACTGAAGATAGAAGCACCGTAGGGTGGTAGACGCTGCAGCAGCAGTGAGGGTGAGAGATAATTCAGTAAAAGCCTGGCCAGCACTCTGCAGTAAGAATACCCTGTTGGAAAATACATTATATATATATATCTATATATATATATATATATCTATATATATATATATATCTATATATATATATAAGATGCAAAGATGAAGCGGCACTCTCGGATTTGCAAAAACGTGAAAAACGTGTTATTTATTGTCCTCCGACATGTTTCGGGCAAGTGCTGCCCGTCCTCAGGGATGAGGGCATCCCTGAGGACGGGCAGCACTTGCCCGAAACATGTCGGAGGACAATAAATAACACGTTTTTCACGTTTTTGCAAATCCGAGAGTGCCGCTTCATCTTTGCATCTTGTACTAGGACCTGCGGGCCCACAGTTGAAGGCACCGGGTCAGCACTTTTTGGACCTCATGTTTGGGAGTGCCGGCTACAAACGCACTGTATATATATATATAGAGATATATATATATATAGATATATATATATATATAGATAGATATAGATATATCTATCTATCTATATATATATATATATACATTATACATAGTATATATATATTTTATATATATATATATATATATTTATATATATATTTATAGATCCTTTTATCCAGACATGTGCGATCAAGCAAAAAGGCCGCATATCCAAAATAATATATATGTATGTATGTATGTATGTGTGTATATATATATATATATATATATATATATATATATATATATATATATATATATATATATATATATACTGTAGATATATATATATATATATATCCTGATGAATGTAAACTCTCAGAACGTCATCAGGAAGTTACATACTATGCAACAAATAAATAGTGTCTTCCCCTTGTGAGTCCTCCCCGGCATCTGTTGCTGCCCTCAGCCCCACCCCCTCCTTGGGCAGTCCCAGGATTCTTTTTCGGGCAGAAGTGACGTCAGCATAGCTGCAGCAACGCTATAAACAAACACAAACCGGAAGTGGAATCCTGCGACCGGCGATGGATGAAGTGGAGCTGCTGGCGATATGGCTGTGACAGACGCCTAGGAGACATCATGTGGGTAAGACACTATTTATTTCACTTGCATTAGTTGCACAGTATCCTGATGAAGGGTGAACTCCCCGAACTGTTGATGTCACTTTAAATACATGTTTTTCACGAGTGTCACCTCTTTCCTTGAAGCCACATATCCCCTTATCGCTGCTGTGGCTGACTCCCCCTCCTAGCAGGACCATAAATGTTACACTTTCTTTATTTTAAACATAATTTCCATAACATACATATATAAATATATGTATGCATGTATGTAAGGTCCTGTGTGTGTGTGTGTGTGGGGGGGGGCATCAATATTTATCTTGCCTCCGGGCAACTGGGACGAACTTACGCCACTGCCCCATACTTATATATCATGTACCCCCTTATAAAGATGATGATCACAACAGTATCCACAACCACAGATGTATAACAGAATAGAAGAAAGAAAACCAAAGAGACAAGTAAAAAAGGTAAACTAAACAGTAGAAGTTGCCCCCCTGGTTGGGGATGGCATTAGTTAGAAAACCGTAATTGAACATTTATCCTTGGTTTTAACATCTGCAGGTATTGTATATGCCTGTCTCCAAAAATGAGTATTATGTTTCGTGGCCTCTGCAACTGGGACATAGCAGTTAGCTTCCCATTCTTGTATCTACTTGCCCTCCAGACTTCCAGTGTCTAGTTACATAGTAGTCTGGGATCGGACAGATAGGCCCTTGTTCTGGTTGACTCACTCCAATGTGATTTCGCATCCTTGTGACTCATTGTAACCCACTTTCGAATGGTTATCTGGCACCACCCATTCGCAAGCGGGATGCGTTCGCAAAGTTTGCAAACAGATGTTTTACATGAACATCCATTCGCATGCCAGTGGGAACCTTTTGATGGTTACCGACCATCAAATGTTGGTGAAGGTGCATGCATATGTAAGGGTGGTCCAGACAACCCTTAGGACCACCCTTACATATGCATGAAGAATTGCAGGGAATTGGGTGGGCAGCTCACATTTGGTTATGTCAGCTGTCTGCCCCCCACACATGTGGCATGGACACATTAGCATGTGTACGCCCAGCATTTTCATGGGAACGCCCATGAAATGCTGGGCGTTCACATATGCTAATAGCTCAGGCCGGCACCCCATGCACCTCTCCACCCCCCACTTGCAAGGCTGGGTGTGTGCACCACGGGAACAGAGTTTTTGCAGAGTTTGCACGCACCCAGTGTATACATCAGTCCCCATGAGAATTTGCGGCCAAGTGAGTCAACCAGAATAAGGGTCATAGGACAGATAGGAGAAGGAGATTTGTTGTGTGTGCTGCAGCCCCAGAGGAGCAACCACCACCGATAGTAAGGATCATCTTTATAATAAAATAAAGTGATAATAAAAATGACATGGTGCTTGAGCAAGCACAGCAGAGCTATTGATTTTTATTAAAGAAAAAGTGTCACACCTTGAAACTTTACAATAACCCCCGCCCTCAACAAATGCTAATAATTACAATAACCACCCTTAAAGTTTATATACACAATCCTGGTATGCAAATGTGTGCAATAGGTCCACCATACATTGTAAAGTACATTGGAAATATGAGGAAATATAAGGAGAAAAAATGGGGCAGGAGAGATACTAAGACACAGAAGCACTGGGGTATGACATCGAGATTGAAAAAATCTCTACGAATTTGCTATCGTTAGAGGGTTAATACATGAATGACTTTACCTTAACATTAAAATAAAGACACAGAGCAAAAAATGTGGCATTAAAAATGGTGTGCTCTATGTAATCAATATATGATAGTAGAAGACAGAACAGTCAGCTGTCCAGAGTCCCCTCTACTTAAACAAATAATAGTACAAATACATGGGACACTTATTAATTAACTAATTGACTTTAAGCAAGTTTGACACCCGTACCAATACACTATGCCACTGAACCCATTAGGGTGAAATCAGCCTACTCAATATATTGAAAGGGACTACCCCTTGAAACTGCAAAAAGCTGCGTTGTATTGCTCTGAAACAAATGGGACTCTTTCATCTGTATTCAAAGTTGGCTGCATCTACTGTATGTGGCTGTACCAGCTCTATGCATATGCAAGGGAAAATTGTGATCAAATTCAGCACAGATTTGCACGTGTGTACGCTCAGCTATGTATAGCCTGCAATTCTGTCTACATGCCAATGACACACTCATGGAACAAATATTCTATGTGCAAACTCCAATCGATTGCCCAGTTAAACCAACTCAGCCAGATTTGGAAATGATCTATTTCTAATTGTCTCTTGTGTAAAGAGATCCTATCAGATAGTGGGCAAAGTGGATTTAATACTGTACGTTTAAAGCTCAGGTCTATTGGGCTGAAGGTATTTTTACCACCCTCCTAACCCCATTTTAATGTAGGCATTTGTTACCTTTTCCATGGTGGGAAATAACAGTGGTCATATCCCTGGGTAATATTTTGTTTGCTTGAGTGTATTCACCATATCTGGTATTATTTTAAAAGCTTTACCACCCAACCGAGAGCATGACAGGTGTGCTATGCATGACTGGACGGAGGGTTTGATATTGTAAATCGTTTACAAAAGTGCTCATCATTTCCGTAATTTATTTTATTGAGTTTTTCATTGTTTCAACTGCACTTTCTGGCTCACATCTAGGCCACCAAAGATGTATTTTTTATTTAGATATTTTTACTATTAAATAGTTAACCCTGTATGCCCATTCATGTCTTTGAATTTTTAGTGTATACACTACCATTCAAAAGTTTGGGGTCACTTAGAAATGTCCTTATTTTTGAAAGTATAACATCAAACAGGTAAAGAAAATTAAGGAGAATGAAAGAACGCAAAGACAGAGTGCAAAAGAAAAGATAAAGCAGAAAGAGTAACATACAGGTTGAAAAAAGATGTCAGTCCACTGGGTTCAACCTATTTGACTTGTAGATACTTCCCTTATGCCCCTTTCAGACCGCACTTTAAAAACGGTATATTGCCGGTTTTTTACCGTTTTAAAACGGTAATGTGTGCGGTCTGAAAGGTGCAGGACCACTTAACCGGTTAGAAAAAAACGTTTTTTCTAACCGGTTAAAATGCAGGGTCCTACCCGTTTCAGAACCGGTATTTTAGGCTCAAAATCGGTTCTGAAACGGTATTTAGGACCCAGCCAATGAGCTGGGTCCTAAATTCAGCACAGTGAATACTTAATGAGCGCTCATTAAGTATTCACAGCACTTTAGCCCCCCCGCGCGCGTGTCGACACCCCCCGCGCGCGTGTCGACGCCCCCGCGCGTGTCGACGCCCCCCGCGCGTGTCGGCGCCCCCCCGTGTCGACTTACCCCGTGCCGGTATCTCCGTTGTGGTTCCCGGCACTGCAGCTCAGTATGCTCGGAAAGCACTTATGAAAAAAGTGTCTTTCAGAAAATGGCTGCCCCCATACGAAAGACAGTTTTTTTAAACTGGGTTTCCTATGGGGCAGCCATTTTCTGGAAGACACTTTTTTCATAAGTGCTTTCCGAGCATACTGAGCTGCAGTGCCGGGATCCACAACGGAGGTACCGGCACGGGGTAAGTCGACACGGGGGGGGGGGGGCCGACACGCGGGGGGTCGACACGCGCGGGGGGCGTCGACATGCGCGGGGGGCCGTCGACACGCGCGAGGGGGGGGGGGAGCTGCACGGAGGGGAGGGCTGAAGGCTGCACTGGCTTTGACCCTGTATTTGGAAAGTTTCCAAAAACGGGTCTGCCAGTGTCAAAAAATCACCGTTTAAGTGCTGCGGTGTGAAAGGGGTTTTATCTGGCAGACCCGTTTTTGGAAACGTTTCCAAATACAGGGTCAAAGCCAGATATGCGGTCTGAAAGCAGCATTAGTGGCCATAAATGTATCCACTTTTGCTGCAACCACCTCCTCTATCAATGAGTTCCAGAATTTCACAGCTCTAATGGTAAAGAATCCTCTTCTTAATTCTGTACAGAATTTCCTTTACTCGAGCCTCAGTACATGCCCGCGTGTCCTTAGTATAGCCCTGGTACTGAACAACTTCACTCCCAGTTCCATATGATTCCCAACTCTGTGTTTGAATATGCTAATTATATCTCCTCTCAACCTCCGTTTCTTCAGTGAAAACATATTCTGCTTGGTTAGCCTCTCCTTGTATTCTATTGATTTAAGACCTTTTACTAGTTTAGTCACCTTTAAGGTGCTGTGTCCAGAACTGCTGTGCCCAGAACTGGACACAGTATACCAAGTGTGGTCACACCAATGCCTTGTAAAGAGGCATTTTCACATTGGCATCCCTTGAATCCATTCCCCTTTTAATGCATGCCAGTGTCTTGTTTGCTGCTGTACTTGAGCAGTGTACACTATTACCCAATTTATTATCTCCAATGACCTTCTACACTCCAGAATTCCCTATATTAACTCAATTTAGCCTGTAAGTAGCTTGTTCATTTTTTGTTCCCATAATGAATTACTTTACATTTCTCAATGGTTTCCACCTTTCTGCCCATCTAGTTTAATTAAGTCACATTGTAGAGTATCCACAATTTCTACTGAATTAATTTCCTTACACAATTTTGTAATCTTACTCGCTATGTCACTACCTATATCGTTAATGAATATATTAAACAAGGTGGGTCCTAATATTGAACGTTGTGGGACTCCACTTTAGAACTTACCCCAGCTGGAATGTATGCCATTTGCCACCAATCTCTGTCCATGATTCTGCAACCAGTTTTAAAGCCAATTATAACTTTTATTGCCTATCCCTAAGTTACCTAGTTTTATTCTTGCACCCTGCATATTTTGGGGCCTATGCTGTTCCTCTGTGCTGCATGGGGTGTTGCTCTCTGCCTTTGTGCTTCTGGTGCTCCTTGGTCTGTATCTCAGCACTGAGTTGCAGGCTGGGCAGTGATGGAGGTGTCGTGGAGGAGAGTGACACCCTGAGTGGGATGCAGGGGCTATGTTTTGGGAGTTGCAGGGTGCTAGAGTGTACACAGAGAATGTACTACATGTGGCTCTATTAATGCAGAGTTTATCATACTATTAAACATATCAGTTTTCCCATATGTGCATTGCGTACATGTGT
Source organism: Crinia signifera (assembly GCF_055691185.1). Lineage (NCBI taxonomy): Eukaryota > Metazoa > Chordata > Amphibia > Anura > Myobatrachidae > Crinia > Crinia signifera. The sequence goes on from NC_139219.1 coordinate 176,907,300, forward strand.
GGCTTATCTCCTACAGCATAACCATCATAGTGAGCCCAAAATAAGTGCCTTATTTGGTATGCCTGCGGACAGGATGAAAAACACATGGACCTGATGCTTACAGTGGGACACTAGCACTAGGATGCTGAAACCACACATTTTGTGTTATCTCTTCTGGGCATTACCTTTTCCTCCCAAGGTAATCCTATGTCGTGCGCCCAAGACGACTGCCGCGCATGGTACCTTATCATGGTTGGAATATATAACCCATAGAAGTTATTACCCAAATTGTCTGCACCAACCCAGCAGTATGCTTAATGTGCTCTCTACGTTAAGTCCTTAATTCTCTCTGTTTTCCAACTTCATGCAATTCTAATGTCTTTCTTCAATGTACCATGTTTTTGATGTATTTTAAGCGACTTTGATTTCTATGGGAGAAAAGCGCTATATACATAAAATTATTATTATTATTATTATTAATAAGCTTTTATGAGGAACCATATCAAAAGCTTAAGTGATCAAGAAGTATTACATCAACAGGTTTCCCTAAGTCCACCACCCTACTGATGTCTTCATAGAAGCTAATTAAGTTAGTATGTCATGATCTATTTTTGAAGAACCCATGCTGAGCCTTACTTATAACCATCTCTTCTAAGAAATTTTGGATACTATGCTAGTAACTTAGGGGGTATTCCGTCTGGGCCAGGAGATTTGTTACTATTTAGATTCTGTAATCTATTTTTGACTATATCTTCACTCAAACATACAGTTAGGGAGCAATCAAGAGCTGGGCATCAAGTCTGTTGGAGAACCTCCTTTGTAAATACTGAAGCAAAAAATGTATTGAATATTTCTGCTTTCTCTATTATTTTTTTTCCCATTTATATAACTGTAGAATTTTTTGGGATTAGATTTGCTATCCATGGCTAGTTTTTGTTCTGTCTTTAATTTAGCCATCCTGATTGTATTTTTGCATTTCTATTTACATTCTTTATATGATGCATCAAACGATTTGGGTGTCCCATCCCTTTTAAACACTTTGAATGCCCTCCTTTTTTTTGCCATTTTTCATTTTACTACGCTGGTACTCAACATTGGTTTCCTTTTGACATTCATTCTCTTATTTGCACAAGGGAGGAAGAGAAAAGAAGATTATCAAGAGTTAATTAATAATTAATTATGAATACAGGATCGCAAATGTCTGGTTTTTAAAGGAATAGCTACATAGGTGTATAGAGGCCCACTTACAGCACCCATCACTCCAGTGTTCTAATGGTACATTGTGTTTGCTAATCATGTTATAAGACTAATGGATGATGGATGATGAAAATGGGTTTGCTCATTAGAGAAGCTATAAAACTGGTCTTCATTTGAGCTAGTTGAGTATCTGGAGCATCACATTTTGGGGTTTAATTACACTCTCAAAATGCCCAGAAAATTAGAACTTTCATGGGAAAATCAAAAGTATTCATTTCTTAGAAATTAAGGCTATTCAATGCTAGAAATTGCAAAGAAACTGAACATTTCCTACAATGGTGTATACTACTCCCTTCAGAGAACAGTACAAACAGGCTCTAACCAGACATGCAAGAGTAGTTCTGGGACAACTGCGCTGTAGACATGGTTAAGGTGGGTGGGCTGCGGGGTGTTAGAGGTATACTACAGGGTACCTCTTGGGAGAGAAATGATCGGAAATGTACACCCTAGGGTGTCACCCTGTGCTTGATTTACCTTAAAAGTATGTGTGTGTGCTAAGATAGTGATGGCAATGCATAAATCAAATACACTGTGTGTTAATGAATAAATAAAATTAGTTTATTGTAATTTTAAAATTGAAACATATTCTGAAAAATCAAAAATGCATGTAATAATTTCAGAAATTAGAAGTTAAAATATGGAAATTAATCTAGACTATCTAAAACTTGTAATCACTAGCTAAAAAATAGTATTCATAGTAATAATACGGTGATTAATAAAATGGATATTTAAATAAATAAATTCTGCAAATTGGAAGGCTTCTTCCTAATCTGCCTAGTTCCGGTACACATACCACAATGGGGAAGGTGAGGGGTAGGAATGACAAACAGACTAACACAGTCCTTCTGGTACCGATGGGTATATGTCAATATATGTGTGCTTATATAGAGGCTCCTGTGGTGAACTGGATTGGTTCAGCAGTTCTTAATTTTCAGTAGGATAGACAAAAGTCGCTTTACCTTTTTCCAGGCCGGGATAAGTGTCTGCTGGCAGACTCTCGCTGCTGCTGTCACTATGCGGACGGCACTGGGCGAGTCCAGGATATTCACATCAACTAGTTTCACCCAAAAACAGGCTTATTCAGGATTCTTGTGAATCCTGGATGTCTCTTCCCTTTGCCTTTTTATAGCGGTGTTAGCTAGTGGTCTCCTCCTACTGGGCTGGGTCTGGCTGTCAGTGGCCGGCTACATCACTTCCACCCTTACTTCTGTGTAGTGTTGTGGCTCTCCGTTTAGTAACTTCCTCCCTACAATCCCATCACTTCCAGTTGGTGGGTGTCGTGAGCGGGCGGAGTTCTCCGTCTCCGTATTCAGTTACTTCCTCCTTTTGCGCTCCAACTCTGCGCTGGGTTGGCGCCCATTATGTATTCCACAGCTGCCCCTTAGGCTCTAACCAGAGTAGAAACAGAAGTGGGAGGCCCCGGTGCACAACTAAGCAAGAAGACAAGTACATTAGAGTCTCTGGTTTGAGAAATAGACACCTCACAGGCAGGGCCACCACTAGTAATGTTGGGGCCCGGGAGTGACCTTCAGCCCGGGCCCCCAGCAGCACCCCCCTCTCATGAAAGCCGACACCCCCCTCCCTCATGCGCCAACACCCCCTCTCTCACGCACCGGCACCCCCCCTCACACGCCGGCACCCCGCCTCCCCCTACCCCCCCCCAATTTCTATTACTTACAGCTGACAGCTTCATTAAATGGTACCTGCAAAACACCAGTGTCAATGTCTACAGTCAAGAGGAGACTCTGTGATGGTGGCCACCAAGGTGACAGAGTGGCAAAGAAAAAGCCATATCTGAGACTGGCCAATAAAAGGAAAAGATTAATTTGAGCAAAAGAACACAGACATTGGCCAGAGGAGAATTGGAAAAAGGTGTTATGGACTGCCTAGAAGGCCACCTCTTCATTGTAGACATCAAACCAAAGTCTGGATCCCACCTGCACATGTATATGCGAATGGGATTAAATATGTTAAGATAAATTGATTGATTCCTTCTTTTCTGAGATTATGAATCTTATATATTAGTATTGTATAACAATTTGGATTTAACATTACTATTCAATAAACAAATCTCCCTGATTAGAAGTTTTAAGGATATTTATTTCCTGCAAGTGGCTTAAGCTATATGAGATGGATTATTTTGTATCGTATTGTGCACAGTTGCTAACTCACAGATTCCATTGCAAGGCTAATTTGGCCATACAGTATGGCTTAAATGTTGAAAGGTGGTTGTTGTATACATCTGTCTATTAAAATGTCCATGAGTATGTGGAAGGGAAGCCTGTTTCTGTAAGATCTCTTACATCTAGTTTGGGGTTAGTGCAAGTACTTATAATAATGTTAATGGTTATGTTGGTTGGTACAAAATTAACAAGCAGCACACCTTCCCTCTCTGCAGACTCATAGACTCTTGCACTGATTTATTGGAATTGTGCATTAGTAGAAGGTGGTAGATCTGTCTTTCACAGCCGCTTACAAATACAGCATGCAAATCAACCCTGAAAAATGGATACACATACTGCACAAAGGGTTTTGATTCAACAAGCCCCACAGAACTGTGAAAATCGAAGTGTCAAAAGGCAATCACATCCCAGAAGGTTGTGATAACAATTTGCATGGCAGTGGGTGGCTGTGATGGGGCTGATCGGGACAGCTGCGTGACGCAGAAAAGTGGCAGGGCTGCACCTGAATTTGCAGGGTGCTTCTCCTCTTATGGTAGAGGTCCTACATATTTCTGTGATGGGATTGCAATTACATTTTGATTGCACTGCAGACCTCTGCTTTACATACTTTGTGGCCTTGTCCTTACTTCTGAGAAGCTTTATAGAACACAAACTCTGTATTCCTCACCATCATCATATGGGTTGTTTCTATTTTTTTCATGTGATTTGATTTTTTTATTAACTGTAACCTTGATACACTTGTTTTCAAATATTCAGTGGTTGGTCCATTAAATGTGCCGGCTTGGACAACTTTAGAGCTTCTAATTCTTGTCCTCTTTTCACACCCATTTAAAAAATGTTAACTTTCCTTCAAATTACAACTTGGGTTTGCTGCAGACAACACACAGGGTGACATTAATTTTTTTTCTTATATTTCTGTGTTTGTATTTATTTTACCATTGGTCATGTTGTGGGACCACAAGTTCCAACAGTCCCTTTAATGACCTACATTCTGGTACTTGTGGTTCACCAAGTCCCTGCATGGAGGAGGCTTCCTGTAACTTGTAGTTTCACAGCACAACCCAATGGTATTTTCAGTATTCTATTCTTTACAATTACTATCAGCCTGGCACCCACAGACCAGGGGTTCCTGGAACAGCACTGGGCTTCAGCCCTGGATGGGGGGAAGTGGGACCCCTTTTTGGGGAGTTTAACCAGATAAAGCTTTGGACAGGGGTCCTTGTATAAAAAGTGGCCCCTGGTTGTGGCATTACAACGCTGGCTGTTGGAGCCCAGTCAAAAGTTCCAAAATGCAGGGGACCCCTATTCTTTCTGTCTCCCGTATTTTTAGAACAGGACTGATTTAAGAGCCCGGTGTTTGTTTCTTAAATACAGGGGATCCCAACACTTTGCTTCCCCATATCTGTGAAACCAGGATCTGCAGGGGGGGGGGGGGGGGGTGGAGTGAGAGAGTTGCAAATGTGACATGTGCGATATGGTGTGATTTATTTTAGCTGCCCGAAAGTTTGCACCCTATTACATCTCAGCAATATTGTTGATTTCTTCTCTTTTAATATAGTTTTCACTAATGTCTAGGTCATGCTTTAAGTTATTTAGCTAAACATAGTCTACTAAGTACTAAATCCCTCATAAAATCTTACGTTTTTAAATTGATTTAGTAAAACCTAACTAATATTTAATATTTAGAAACAGGATTCTACTTATCTTGTTATTTAATGCAGGCAATCTATCATCTAGATTGAGGTCAACATTCCAGTGGTCAGGATGCCACCATTCAAAATACCAATGCGGTGATCTCTACTGCCGTCAGTATATGCCCCTGGAACCTAGAACAGGAGGTTCGAGATCAGTTGTCATCCCAATTAGTGAGAATACTGGACACTCTAGGTTGCAGCCGGGGATGGGTGTTTATGTTTAGGCACTAGTGGGGTCTTATGGTTATACTGTAATGAGGGGAAAATTAGGGTTAGGCTATGGGGAAAGGTTTTATCTATTAATAGGGGCTCTCACAAGTGTTGTATTCAAAAAAAAATTTTAATCTTGATCACTGCACCACCAGAAACCGAAGTGACAACTGTTTGGCAACTTAAATAGCCCATACATTATTAAAATCACAATGCCTGTTTGCACCAATTGTGGCACTAACTTTCAGGATCAGATCACACTCACCTAACCAGTTGGGGACACACAGGATGTCTTAGCAAGTAAAGCAGGAAGTCTTGTTTTCAGGACTTCTGATTTGTGTACCACTTCCATTCGTCATGAGTCATGCAGTGAAACTGGAAGTTTGGTTTGCCAAAAATCTGATTTGCATTCTACCTGATGACTCAGTTTCCTAAGGTAACATTTGACAATATTAGTCATCACATAACCATTCCATAATACAATGTATAGATGTCAAAGAACCAAATAATAAAATATATATTTAAATAGTGGGCAGTATAACTACCCATCCACCGAACAAATTGCACACATCCAAACACAACACAATAATAACAGAAGCTCAAAAGTGATGCACCCATTTCAAAAATATATAAAATTACGTTAATGTTTTTTAAAGAAAAATATATGAAATATATATTAAAAGTAAAGAGCTCAACTTACCCCCCAAAAAACACATAACCTGTAAGGAGCTTTTTAACTGGCTACCCTCATTCATCCTCTTAGGGACTATTTTGCTTAGTTTATATAACATCATGCTTCTTTTTATAAAGGGGTTCAAGATCTATCATTCCTGAATTGGTTGGGGGACATACATGATCATCATCTATTGCAGACTTGGCACTGTATGCTTTTCAAGTGCAAAATATGATGCAATTGACATGTACAATGTACTGTTCAGTAAAGCTCATCTAATTGTTGATCAATTTCCCATGAACTGTTGAGTGTCCTGGAAAAACAATATTGTGCATACAAACTAAATGATATCCCAAACTACAAACAATGTAGCTACTAGCTAGAGTCTAGTAATATGCACCTTGATGTGAATGACGTAGCCAAAATTGAGCTGCTTGTACAGTCAACAGAAACCCTCATTATTGACCCGTGGATGCATGCATCGTTCATTGTTCTTTGAACTTGGATCATACAATTTTACAGTTTTCCGACCACACCACTAAAATAAGGAGAAATAGTGTTGCAATACGTAGTAATAACAAAATTATCTTCCACAACTATCATATCCTCACATTATTGACCATCAAATTTAGTAGGCTTAGTAGGCTTTTTTTCAATAACTGCTGTACCCTCTTTCCTTGAATTTTGTTACCATATATGTCATTTGTAAAAATGACTTGTACTGGATTGCTATTGATACATGAAGTATATGGGCAGATATGGTGGGTATGGCTTCTAGCACATAATAAAGTATTTCTATCAGTATGTTTCCCTTTATGATATAGTCAAGTCCTACTCAAGTCCAGTTATGGTATGTAATAGACTATTTATGTACAGTTGAAGAAAAATGTATGGGAGTCTCAAGTCCAATTAGATCAGTAACAATTTGTTTAAATGCTGCTTTAGTACTGTTCCTTAGGATAAAGATATTGTCAATATATCTTACATAACACAGGATGCTGGCACTATGTCTGGAGAAAATATACTCTTCCTTATACCATAAGTAAGTTTGTCATAGTATGCCAGTTTCGAATATGAACCCATTGCGGTCCCAGCATCCTGCATATATAACCATTGCCATAGCAAAAATGGTTGTTAGGACTAAATCAAAAGGTGTGCATGAACATTCAATTGGTGTGCCATTATAAGACCTTGACATGCTTTTGTGTACAACCTCTATATGGGCTCTCAAGACTCACTACTTTATCAATGCTTTCCAGCTCTCATCATACTCACTTATATGCCCACCTCAGTTACCCCTGTCCACCTGCCCCTCCCCTTTACTGTGTAAGCCCTCACAAGCAAGGCCCACTCTCCTCATATGCCTTTCCCTTGTTGATACTCCTTAGAACGGCATGAACCCTCTGTTTCTGCCAACATGAGGATTATTTCACTGTCATGTCCTCTAATGCAGCTATGTTTATACACCATGTACTTGTTCTACATTATCTTGTACTAGAAAGTCATTGTTTTCTTGTTTGGATCATTTTTGGAAAAGGTTCTTTATTGTAGAGGTGGAAATGTGATCAATTCCTTACAAGGTAAAGTTCTGATAGACAATTTACTAAATTAATCTAAAAATAATTTGGATGCCTTTTGCATTTGTTTTTTGATAATTTGATTTTACAATGATTAAACATTATGGAGGTTATCTATTCAAGAAATGTATCATATTACCAGTTTGGGTGAGTAAGGAATTTGGGGGGTTCTTTTGCTCTTTCCTTCTGGAGTAGCATCAACTTTTTTTCGGGACAAAAAGCAAACTTGATGTGATGGCCTTGATCAATTTTCAACCTTTTTAAAAATTAGGAATAATAATGGGACTGTCATAATCAATGGGTTATTCTAATTTTCTACTACATTTAAATGTAAAACATGTCCTTGTTTAAAACATTGCAATCCCAATTGAATACATTTGTGTGGAGTGTGGTCTAAAGACCAGTGAAATGTTGTATTGATGGTGATGAGGGTGAAGAGGTATAACACATGTATATTAATCTTCTTTTCCTTGCTCTACAGAAGGTCAATTGCAAAGTAATCTGACAGTGGTAGATGCCTGAAACATCTGCATGTGGTGAATTCAAGGCTAAGATGCAGAAATATTGGTAAAGCATGTGGTTTGATGAGAAGTGTACTTAGGGTCATACCCCATACAGCAAGAAACACTTGCTTTTTCCAAAGATCAATGCATGTATCTTGTAATATGTAACAACAGCTGGACTTGATTACATTATCCCTACTCATTTTCAACTTGTCAGGGTTGTCAAACCTAAAGTAAGTTATGTGAGCCACTGAGAAGTATTGCTTTTATAACCAGACATGGAGCAAAATCGGTATTTTGTGGTTAAAAATCAATCTGAAAAATACTTTGCTAAAATTAAATGTAGGGATTATTTTAGTCCCTTAAAGGCATAATCCATTTACATAGCTTTGCACTCCATTGGTATTACTTACAATGTCTAATTTCTTAATGTGCACAAATGAATTCTATAATGCTGTTTCTGGATTTTTTTGTCATAATTAATTTAAAAAAAAAATAGGTATTTTATTTTAAATTCCCTAAATAAATATACTGTATGTATCTGTCTTTAGGAAGACCAAATATTAGATGAGATATGAGATGTATGCAGGCCCTTATTGTTTTGGTTCTAAATATTTTTTGTGCTTTGGTTTTGCATATGTGAATTCAGTTGGTGCACACTTCCAAGAGTGCCGCCCGGGTGCGTGCCGCACCACCTGTATCTGGCTTGTGACACCACTGGAGGAGTTTTCAAACCAATATCAAGGGTTTTAAGCAGTCTCTGTAGTGAGGTTAGGGCAGAGAAATCCTTTTTCTGTTTCACTTCTGTGTATTGGGGGAAGTGAACAGATTGGAAAAAGATTTTGGAAATGGATCTACTTTTGGGGATATCCTATGTGAATGTCTTGTTTGCAGAGACTAGAGTATTTCAACTTTAATGGGTCCAAATGATAGCCCACCTGATAAAATTGAGTTTTATGTGATAGGTAACAAGCATGCATAAATCTCTATTAGCTGCAGTGGTCTGACCTGTGCACCAACTGGAATCATTTGGAATCACCCCCTCAAGACCAAAAACCCAGCGGCAGCTGACTCCATTGCCTCCTGCAGTTCCACCACTGGACTGCTCTCACATTGGAAAGAAATACCTTACTGTGGGCAGGTAACCAAGAATATGGCCTTCACAAACTTTCACTCTGCAGTTTCATATAGTGTGTACAGTAATGTCAAACAACTTCCAGGATTGCCTGAAATCATAAAACTGATGTTAATAACTTTAAGTGCTGAAGGGAAGTAATTAAACAAGTTAAATCAACATTGTAGAGTTAAAATACTTTGCTGATCTGTTCATTTTTAATACAATTGTGCAACTTCCAGTCATCTACTGTATCATGTGTTTAGATGAGCCTGTTTCTCCCACAGTATGTGCTTCAGACGTATGAAGAACTATGTGATAGTAGACCTCGTGAGTATTGGCCCTTGATTCTCTAATGAAAAAGATGGTTCTTTATTTATCTTTATTAACCCAATGCATTTGATTATGGTTTTGATGTCACCCCCTCAGAAATTTGGAGCAAGTAATAGCTGACATGCCTAAAGAAAAAATATTTACCAACCCAGTGGCATAACTATAAATTTTGCACCCACCTGCCAAAAAAGTTTCTGGCGTCCCCCCCCCCCCCCATTCATTATAATTTTTACCTACACGCTCATTGCTGGAAGTTTCTGTGCTCATTGTCAGGGTGTTACATGGGATGGTATTCATCCCAGGGTACTATTCCCCTCTGCATTATGTTTTTGATAACTCACTTACATCAGGTAAGGTTCCAAAAGACTGGAGAATAGCAGAGGTAGTGCAAATATTCAAAAAAGGAAAAAGTGATAACCCAGCTAATTACCGGGCTGTGAGCTTAACATGAACAGTGGGTAAATTATTTGAAAGATTTTTAAGGGATTGTATCCAGAAATATTTAGATCTTCATAGATTACTTAGTATTAACCAGCATGGGTTTGTGAAAAATCATCATGCCAAACAAATTTACTAGGCTTCTATGAGGCTGTCAGCAAAAACCTTGATTATGGAAACGCCGTAGACGTGGTCTTCCTAGATTTTGCTAAAGTTTTCGATACAGTTCCACACAAGAGGTTGATAAATAAAATGGAGGACCTGGGATTAGGGGTAAGAATTTGTAGATGGGTAGAGAACTGGCTATGTAATATAGAGCAGAGAGTGGTTGTGAACAGTGCAGCATCAAATATGATACCAGTACTAAGTGGAGTGCCACAGGGTTCGGTACTAGGGCCCATTTTATTTAACATATTTATCAACGATATTGGGGTGGGATTACTCAGCAATGTATCCATCTTTGCTGATGCCACTAAACTGAGTAGAGTTATTAGATCAACCAAGGATATCTCCGCGCTTCAAAATGATCTTAATAAACTAGATGAGTGATCAAAAAAGTGGAAAATGAGGTTCAACGTGGATAAATGCAAGGTTATGCAACTTGGGAGACACAACCAGTGTGCTAGTTATAACCTAAGCGTGGAGGCATTGGGTAATTTAGTACTTGAAAAGGATCTAGGAGTCCAAATAGATAAACTAGGGTGTAGCACTCAATGTCACATAGGGCCAGATGTACTAAGCTTGAAAAGTGATAAAATGGAGAGTGATAAACCACCAGCCAATCAGCTCCTTCCTACCATGTCACAGACTGTGTTTGAAAAATAACAGGTAGGAGTTGATTGGCTGGTGGTTTATCACTCTACCTTTTATCACTTTTCAAGGCTTAGTACCCATAGCCCATAGCAACAAAAAAAAGGCCAACAGAAATCTTGCATGCATAAAAAAGGGGTATGGAAATTAGGGACTCAAAAGTAATTATGCCACTGTACAAAGCATTGGTTAGACCACACCTAGAATATCGAGTACAATTCTGGGCCCCACACTATAAAAAGGATATTATAGAACTGGAAAAAAACCCAAAGAAGAGCAACAAAGCTAATTAAGGGAATGGAGAATTTAAGCTACGAGGACAGATTGGAAGGATTTTTTTTTCCATGGTCAGGGCAGCCAAACTATGGAACTCTCTTCCTGGAGAGGTGGTGTCGGCTGACACATTAAATACATTTAAAATAAGTTTGAACAAACATTTATTGGTTAAAAACATCCAGGGGAACAAATAAGAATCATAATCTGTCCTTCAAAATATCATAATACACTACATATAACAAGGGATACGCTAATTAAACCTAGGTTGAACTCGATGGACGCAAGTCTTTATTTAGCCTTATCTACTGTGTAACTATGTAACATGCTCATTGCCATGGGTTGCATGCACTATATAGACTGAGCTCCGCTGATAGATGCTAGAGGTCCTGGACTGTTTGTAAGTGTAAATTCTTGTAATGTGTTTATTGTATATCTTGACTCCTATCCTGAGAATATATCTTGTACCTTGTTCAAAAGCCTAGGAGTGCCACCTCTTCTGTTTGAAATATATATATATATAGAAGGGTCCCCAATCTGCACTCAAAAAATTTAAGAGCAGCACCTCTGATGGATCCCCTGTTAGACAGATCCAGCATTTAGGTATGAAAAAAGGAAAATAAAGTTTCAGAGGGCGCTGAGATACAGATAAGCAGCTGTATTCAAGGGTATTTAATACACATAAAATAGCATCAAATAACATAACAAATGCCGGTACTTGTTTCCTAGCACGGCGCCCATCGCTTCATATACCATAAGCCTTACAATGGTATGTGATGTGATGCGATGTGACGCGATGGCACCCGATGTTATACAATTTAAAATCGTATACCATTGCATTGTATGCCATTGTATGCCACATACAATGGTGTACGATTTTAAATTGTATAAGCACCCTAATGGGTATTTTCAATGTTAAGATTATTAATTGTATAAGCACCGTAATGGGTGCTTACAATGTTAAAAGTACCCCCACGCCACCCCCAGTATCAACGCCAACCCGAAGCGTGGCGAGCGCAGTGAGCCCGCGAGGGGCGGCGGTACTCGTCCTCCGACCTTTTCATACCCCCACTATCCACGTCAGCGTGGAGTTGATTTTAGATAGTGTGGCGAGTCTGAAGCATGGCGAGCGCTCGCGGAATACATGTAAAGTAATACGCATCCCCTTACGGGGCACGCTGCGCTCGCCACGCTATGGGCACGCCACACTATCTAGAATCAGCTCCACACTGACGTGGATAGTGGGGGTCTGAAAAGGTCGGAGGACACGTACCGCTGCGCTCGCCACGCTTCAGGTTGGCGTTCATAGTGGGGGTGGCGTGGGGGTGCATTTAACATTGTAAGCACCCATTAGGGTGCTTATATTATACAATTAAAAATCGTATGGGGGGGCAAAATCGCATCGCATGGCATGCGGCATATGGCATGCAATGCGATACAATGCATAAGATGCCATACGTTTGAAAATTGTGGGCGCCGTGCTAGAAAACAAGTACCAAAAAGCCCTATGGGCATAACAATGCATATACAATCCACAGATTCAAATCAGTGATACATCACTGTGAAATCTCTTTTTCGAATAATTGACAGCAATAAACATCAGGTCAATGTAGAAAGCCCAATGCATTTAGTCATTCCCATGACTTCATCAGGGGCAGAGATACAACGATTAAATTGACAGACTACACTAATCACTGTTTATGGTGCAGATCCAAAAGCAAGTACAGAACGGTCCAATGTCAAAATATCCAATGAATTTTGGAAGGTATCCACATATGATGGTTCCTCGGGGATATGTGTATTTGCTTAGATAAGCTATTACTTTGTGACCTTAAACACTGATTCAGTGGGAGGCGTGTGCACTGCTAGACTCCTGTCTTTGAATTCTAGCAGTGCACCTGTGCAGCTGCTGGCTTTTCGTAATTCATCTTCTTTTCTGACAGCTTCAGGCGTGCTGTACTGGCTGTAGATTGGCAGCACACCACAGTGAGAGGAGCCGGAGAGCAGCTGCAGCAATCCAGAGCAATCTTACCTCCGACTCCCACAGATCACCACCATAACCCTGCACCCCTTTGGTGGCAGCTCCCCCTGCCACTGCTAGGGCAGCAGAGGCCTATTTACGCCACTGTACCAATCCCTGAATACCAAATATGGATTCTGGCAAATCACACATGCTCACCACATACGATACATACTTCCTCCAAATGCCCAAAAGCATATGCACTGGCATTGAAGTATACTAATGCTGTATGATAGTTTGGGGCCACACCAAGGTAGAACATCACATGCACCTTCACAAGGACAAATGCAAAAATATGTGAAAGCAGTGCTACAGTTTATATATAATTACAATAATTATACATATATGCAAGCGGGACTGTCTATATAATAATTGTCATTTTATTGTAAAACACTATAAAATAATTAAAAAGTATTACAAGAAAAATCAATTGATAGATGCTAATTCCGAGATGAGTCTGAAATAAACAGCACATTGGCATGGGGGAATGGCACATGAGTTGGGCTCAATATGTTCCTCTACTGATGGCAAGGCAATGTAACAAATGAGTCTTTTTGGATGATGTAAAGTGTTTATCACACCGCTGGAGGAATTCTTTGTTGGCAGTTTATAAGGGAGTACTCACAATTGTGCGTATGGTGGTATTATCCACTGGAGTCTGCTCACAGATAGCAATCCTGGTGTTCTCTCCAAGGGTTTAGCGGCAAGGGCATTTGGTGAATTAGCCGCTGGAGCAAAGCAGTTCACCTGGATACTGGGTCCATCCTCACTAGATTGTGATGTTTTTAAAGTTGATGGTTCAGAAAACCAAATTTTGAAGTTCTTGCCAAGTTCTCTGGAGGTTGTTGAATGGGTGCCAGTACTGTGATAGAGCCCCTTCTCCGATGCATTGCACTGATCAAATACAGCTTTTTCCAAGGTTCAACCTTGAAAAAGCAGTATTTGATCAGTGAAACGCCTCAATGAGGGGGCTCTATCACACTACTGGCACCCATACAACAACCTCCAGAGAACTTGGCAAGAACTTCAAAATCTGGTTTTCTGAACCATCAACTTTAAACTCTAAATATCTAAAAATCATGGAATTTGATTTCGTCCCCACTAGGTGCATGGAGAAGCTCTATCATGCAACACTTAGGCATGACTTCTGCCAATGGCTGTCTTGTGTTGTCCTGCATAGCTGGCCTTCTTCCTCCAATGAACTGTCTCATAACATCAAGTCTTCCTTTGCCTTTTGCAGTCAATTCACCTACCTCCTTTAAGGTTAGCATTTTGTGATACCCTTTGCACAAAGTTTCTGTGCTCAGCATGCCCACCAGGGTCACTTTGAGCATGAGGATACCATACAGTAGGGTAAGCAGCATATGTTGTTCTGACTATAACTCCTTCTGGAAATGTACAAGTGGTTTCTGAATGTGCTTACTGCATGGCTTTATGTGCCAACCCTGCCAATGATACCATCACACTTATTGAGATTCCTGACCTTCCTTGGTCTATAGTTGCAGAAGATCTCTTTGAATGGAGGGCGAAGAAGCATCGTGTGTACGTTGTTCCTTGTTTAACATAGATTAACTTTACCGACTTAAGAAGAACATTTTCTCCACCTCACCTGACACCAACTGACAATATAAATGCACCCATAATCAGGGCTAAAGATTACCCTGATGAAGCATATATTAAGGTGCACAACAGTCCCATATCATTGCTCAATAGGGAGCCAATGGAAACACCAGCTAAACCAGTCTAGTTCTTTGTCACTTGGTCTGGTAGAAATTCTAGGTCTAATCATAAATTTCAGGATTATGTTACTTAGGCCCTTATTCTGGTTGGTGCGGTAATGTCCGTGTGCGTTCGTGCCGCTGATGTTTTGTGTCTGCGCATTTGCAGAGGCGTCTCTGCGCATGTGCGAATGGGACGCACGTCCAAATTCCGCATGAAATGTGTACACTACGAACAGGGGGTGGAGAGGGGCGTGAAGAGCTGTTTGAGCTCATTACTATATGTTTACACCCCGCGTTTCATGGGCGTTTCCATGCAAACGCTGGGCGTACGTATGGTAATGCGGCCGTGACGCACGTGTAGGGGGCGGACATATGACATTGCCGGATGTCAGCTGCCCGCCCAGATCCCTGCTTTTGCACGGAGAAATGCTCATGTGGTCTGAGGTTGCGGGAGCTGGCGGACCACTCGGTCCTGCATTCAATGTTCTGCGACCATTGAATGATGGGGGAGGTCCCAAGAGATGGAGGAGGTGTATCCGTAAGAAATTCACTCATGCTCTGTGCGGTCAGCGGATTACCACATTCGGACGGAGTGAGCGATCCGTACGAAAGGCGGGGTTTAGGACGCACGGTCCTGGCCGCTTATTCGGCTCCGGCCGCACCGACCAGAATAAGGCCCTTAATCTCCCACCTTCTTCAGTTTATTTTCTTTGTTGCACACTGTCCTTGCATCCAACACCTACTTATCAAGTCATCAGGAAGTTCCATTGTGGCCATTTCTTCAGCATGTGTACAACAAGTAAATACACACTGCAGCTTTACAGCATCCCATAGTGATTGTCACACAGACAGCATTACACATATGTTGATAATTAATTATATCATTAATAATATATAAATTATTATATGCATAATGCTTTGCCCATTGTATACTGCTACATCCCAAAGGTATAGCTTACAATAGCTATCTTCCTAAATGCCTCAAATTGGTCAGAAATTATTGGAGACACTAAACTAAGATTGTGAAATCAGGAAGTTTATTGGTTATATAAAAAAATTGTAAGCCGGTGTGCAGTTGCATTATGAGGTGGGTGTGGGGTTCACCTGGGTGTCACACATTGAGGGGTGACACCAAAGTGCCATCTCCTGCTCAATACTGCACTGTACCACTATGTGCAGCATTAAGCTCCTGTTCCTTTGTAGAAGTTGGCATTGCAGCCTCAACACGTCCCGGACCCCCAAAAATTGGGGTTTGGGCTGCGAGGCTACAGCTCCTCCATGAATCCATGCCCCTCCTGCAAAGCCACACCTTCTTTTTGCATCATGCTGCAATGGGTGTCATGGGGCAAGTAATGCCCTTGAAGGTGTTTAATGCAAAGTGAAGCATTGTAGCTTCTTGACTATTCCCAGATCAAAATGTCTAGCTATTCATTATGTTTTCTAATGTCATTTCCTTTGGGGAAGAAACCTGTTATTAATGACTCCAATTCATATTAAACCAAATGGCAACTGTAATAACATTTCTAGCATTGCCAATAGAAGCAAGACATTTTTCTAAAATGAGTCATGAGGTACTAACCAACTCCAAAATGAACTGTAATTTGCATCCCAACAATAAAAGGCCACAAACACATATATGAAGAATTTAATTAAATATTTTAAGGCAGTAAAAGAAAAGTCACTTACCCTATATTATTTTTTCAAATAGACCATTTGTACCCACCAATGAATCCGCTGATAACTGTGATGTGTAGTTGAAGCCCACATATGGTAAACTCAGTCTTAGAATAGAATAGGCAGGGAAATCATTTATAAAATGTCTTACATATACAGTAAGCATTTGTCTGCATGAGCCCCGTTTTAAATAAATAACTTTAGCTTGATATATCATTGACCATTTGTGTTGCTTTTTATACTACTATTTCCAGAAGACTTTCATCTTATATTTGGACTATAGCCAGATAGTGGATTTGAAAACCATGAAATCCACTGAAATACATTGATTAAGACAGTATTACTTAAAATCCTTGCGTAAATAGTCTTAGCACTATGCAAAGTAGTCTCTGCTTTCTGCAAGATCCCACTTTCTTCATATATTGTAATATCTAAACATTTACATCTTTTATGTAGCTTTTATAATTGTCATTGGTTGCCAGTAGTTTTGTTTAATTCCTACTAAAATATTTCTATTATGGTATTTTCACCAAGTCTTACAGACAAAAACTGATCTCCCCATATTGGCTTCATTTCATCTCTTCTTAGTCTCTACTTGTTTTAATGTTTGCTAGCAGAAGAGACAGCCCAGTCAACTCAAAAGAGATATTCTTTTTGTCAACTATTGATCTCTGTCTCTGTTCCAAATCCAGCAGTATTGGCTTTTAGGATTACTATAATGCTGTAATCATTCCTGTTTAACATTCAGATTCATGGAGGACTTTCAGACGATAACATCAAAGGAAGAAAAATGCCCTTGAAACAATCCTTTTTATTCATTTAAATATAAATTCTGAGGAGCTATTTTCATTTACCAGTTTATTTCTGTAGTTTAAACAACAAAGAAAATTGTTTAAGAAAAAAGGATTGTTGGAGATTTGCAGTAATAGATCTTGGTTCAGAAGAATTTATGTTGTTAATAATAAAACTACTTCAATTCCTATATTCTATGTCTATATGAGTTCTTAGCTAAATAAATGTAAATAAATTAAATTAATTAATTAATTAAATAACTTCTGCAATTTCTGATTAAATGTTTTCCCTTCAATAACATCTAAGCAATTGTGTACTAGTTTTGTGCATGTCATAATAAAGTTGAAGATTTTTTATATTACCTATTGACCTATTAAGTCAGATATTGTGACAAAAATATATGTCACAATATGTGACTTAATAGGTAAATTGATGGAACAGATGATATAAGAAATATTTTACATATTTAAAATGTTCAATATATCAATAATAAGTGCTGAAGAAATGAATGGAGGTTACCCTATACTATCCTGCAATAATAAGATTACAATAATCCTATTTCAGTATGTAAATCCCTTTTTTTTTTATTCAGCTTTTACAGTTTGACACCACAGTCCACATGCGAGAAGAGCTGGGGGATTTTGGTAATTAACAAATAATTAATCTATTAACTGTGTTTTACAAGTAATAGTGAATTGAATTGCCAGAAGAACCAAAAAAAAAAGATATGTTATTTTGGAAGGAAGATTCATTTGCAATGAATTGTAAAATAGTCCTGTTAATTTATAATTTAACAGGTCTTTGAATTTCAATCAGTGTTTATTTCATATAGACTTATATGTTACTTTGATTTTGCTTGATTTATGCAACTACTGCCATTATTATTATTATTATTGCCAAAAACAGTAAATGTCTTTAATTATTATCTTAATTTTAAACTACTGATCTTTTTAGCTTTCACTGAGCTATTAAGCTACTGTAAATATCTATCTATCTATATATATCTTTTTTTCTTTTTTTCAGGATAACGAACTATATATATATATATTTATATATATATATATATATATATATATATATATATATATATATATATATATATATAGGGCAAGGGGGTCCCGGCACTCGTCCTTAGTGTTGCAAATACTTGTGGTGCCTCTCAATTTCAAGAGAAAGATGTAGCCAAAGAGTCACAGATGGCACTCACAAGATTGAACAATGGCTGCACGGCGGCAGCAATAATGAAACAAAAAGAATCAACACAGGCTAGTGTGTCAACGTTTCGGGCAAAGCCCTTTATCAAGACATTATATATATTAACCCAGTTTCCTTTGTAAAATATATCATAATTAGTGACAACTGACATGCCCAACACAATGAACTAAGAGGCTAGTATTCAATGCTACAGCAAGCGCAGGGGCAGCATACACTGTAACGCTTTCGCCTGCACTCACCGGGCTTTCGCTGGCATTTTGATTCGCTGCCTGCCCCACCGTGCACCCTATTCAACACCTCAGGGGCTCGCTGCCTGATGGCACACTGCGGACCATGTGACTCTATGGATGGTCACATGACCAGAGTAATACTAGCCGCCGAGAGAACCACGTGACCTGTGACGTGCAGACTGAAGTGACGCGGTTAGGACGGCGATACTAGAAGTACCGGCTTTTTGCCGCACCGCTTCACCTGCCGCCCATGAGCTATGGACTTTTGTGATTGGACAAAGGCAGATTTAAATTGGATCCCTTTATGCACATGGAATACACCTTGACAAAGGACCTAGACAGGGTTTGAAATGCGTCGGTGAACGTGAGGACCAGAGACCGCTCAAAGGACGTGTCACCACAGCAGCGCTGATCCCTGTGTGTGCCCGGGCTATCACTGGTTATCAGCATGCTCTACTGCATATTATATGGTTCATATACATCTAATAACTATCCCCATATCCTTCTCTGTTGCACTCACCACTTTATCATGGTCATTAGTATGTGCATTTACTTTTATACGTGATTGGATGTCCCTGTATTTGGGAATTTTCATTCCTTTTGTATTTTATGTGTGTTTTATTAAAATGGTATGTGCTATGAAAATTCATTTTCATGTACAACTGAATAAGTGAAGGATTACAGGGATACCTAGCGCATTCATCATCGCCTTTCTAAAGAAACACAAAAAAGGGAAGTATCATTCCTTTATTTATCCGGTGCTGGTGGAGGTTGAACCCACTTTTCACATATAGTTTTATTAATACTGGGAGCTGGAGAACACCTTAGGGTAATTACCTTCATAGCAGCTGGTGCGCACTGCGGTCAGCGGTGTATCTAGGTGCCATGGTGCCCGGAACAAGGGCATGTTTAGCGCCCCCCCACCAATCCCCATGATCCATGATTATTCCCCATGATCTGATCTTTACTTAAAAAAACTAAAATCCACCTTCAGACAGCACAGCAGGGCGGCAGCCAGCAGCAGTCAGCCTCCTCCTCCTCCAGGCTAGAGCCAGCACTTGGGATGGAGATAGTGATGATGACGCTGCTGCAGCCAGGGAGGAGGGAGTGTAGCAGGGGCAGGGGAGTCAGTGTTCTCCTGATTTCTGCTGCGCAGTGCAGCCCGGCTGGCTCGTCATCACAGCTGGCCCAAGCAGCAGCAGCTCTGGCCAGGAAGGAGTCGCCAAACATGGGGGGAAGAAGACCGTGACATGCGTGACATTATCAGTTTGCGGGCACGGCAGGGTGAGCAGGCAGGTGCCGGACTGAGAGCCGGAGACTAAGTGAGTCCTGGTCCCCGGAATCCCGGCTCATTTGTGGAGGGGGTGCGCTGTGCCTGTTCAGTGCCCAGAGCATGTGCTCCACTGGCTCCGCCCTCCCTATGACTCTGACTGCGGTTAACACCCCCCATTTTTGTGTATATACATAATTGTCATTACATTGATGCACCGATCCCAGTGTGTATGAATGGAGTGGATGGCTTCAGTGTAGAATCTCCTGGGTTGCTGATGGATCCAGTTTGCCATGGTGTCCTGCACTGACTTGTCACATGAGAACCTTTGAACTTTCAGTGATTTTTTTAAGGGGCTGAAGATATGGGAGTCACATGGGTAGATATCGGGGCTGTATGGAGGATGAAGAATTAGATCTTCCACAGCCGAAATCATGGCAAGTTTGGTGACAATGTGTGCCTGCCCGGGCCATGGCAAGTCCTTGAAGCTTTTGCATCCTGCCTCATAATACTGACACCACCAGAATATTATGTACGGTACAAGACACTGCTATCCATACACCACCTTCACCCTGCCATAAATTTCTGAAGCATTCTTGCCTTTTGCGCACAGAAATTGGATAACAGCTCTTTGTGTTGATCTAGATTCCAACATGCATCCGACTCTGCAATACAACTTTACAGGAATGAAGAAACTAAGGCTAAGTCGCTCACTACACATGCGTAACTGGGAAAAACACCTCACCATCTATGTACAAACACATTAACCCACTGAAATTAGATACAGCGGGCACACCTTATATACATTATTTATGAATATGTTGATGATGATGATGATGTGACCTTAGACTCTCATGTTCAAGCTTTATTTGTTTTAAAATACTTGTTTAAGTAAAAAAAGAATTTCTACATGACTGCCACATCATTTAATATGGAGGTTACACATATTTAAATTGCATTTATATGTTATGCAGGCATAGCTTGTTAGATGATTTATTATATATTTAATTATATATTGAAATGCAACCATGAATTAATGCTTTTATACTTGTTTACATTCCTTTTTCATTTAAGTTTAGTACATTTTTAGAAACATTGCACAGTAAAGAAGGAATTTCAATTTAACACCAAAAATGTATTGGCTGCAAAAACCCATGGTAGCCTTGAGCTTTTTAGAATTTCTTAGTTTCAGGCTACTCAATTAGTGCTTGTTTCTAAGATCATTACATTCTATGGACCTATATGTTTTCTCTTCTGAGATTGTGAAAACTGATGAATTATCAGGGATTATTTTGGTGTGAGCTGAGGTCGCTAAAAATATCTCCTATAAGACCTACCAGTGGGCTACTTTCAGGGCTAATTGGCTAACCCTGAGTGTTCAACCTATGGTAAATTACTGTGGCTAATTGAATTCCCTTTAAATGTTGTTTTAAAAGAGAATTTTAACATTTGTAGTGGACAAATACTGGTGCAGCAGAAGCAACACAAATACTAATGGAAGCTATTCTGTGAACTTCTCTATGCTTTTAGGTCTTAAATTTTTATTTTTACAGGATATATTTGTATTTCATTTTAACAGTATGGTTAGCTCTATTCTATCAGATCCTTGACCATTGACATGCATCCATCTGGCAAAACTTAACGTTACAGAGATTTTTTCCACTTTTAGGAGTTTTAATATTCCTGCATCAATTCATGTTCATATCTCATAAATATGTTCAAGCTGAGGCAATGTGCAATTGAAAATAACCAATGGTACATAATATATCTGTGAAAAGTTTTATATATATATATATATATATATATATATATATATATATATATATATATATATATACCAAGAGAAGGACCTGTCACTCAGGACTGAAATAAGCTGCGTTTCTGTGTGGCTTGCTCTGTTGCCATGAGTCGATGACCTGTGTCGACACACAGACATCCATACACAATACTCCAAATGGACAAAGGCACTCAGAGGCTTGATGCTGGTGAAGAAACTGGAGGAATTTTTATTCCATAGCCTGTCTATATATATATATAAAACACAGAAATGTCCGGCACTCCTCTCAATCAGGATAATAATGCCCGGGTGCCTTCCAAGGTGGGGGATCCACCACATGTAGTAGAGAAGGATAAGGCATCACTCCGGGGCTTGCATGAAATAAATGTAAGTTTATTTCATGCAAGCCCGGAGTGACGCCTTATCCTTCTCTACTATATATATATATATATATATATATATATATATATATATATATATAATGGTTGGTGGGTCCTGGCACTCGCTATACAAGGCTTACTTAGCCTGTTGCCATCCGCATTTAGGAACCAAGGCAGTCCCACAATATCGCAATATTCCGGCGGCACTCAGGAATCAACTGAACAAGAAGCACAGCCTCACACGGGTATTAGCCGACGTTTCAATAAGGTTTACCTGATGAAAATAAGTAAACCGGGGGGCGTGGCTTGACCTGCAGAGGGGAAAGCAGTAACTCGTCTCAGCTCCTGCCCGACCTTATCAAAAGGCATAACTTTAACCCCCACCCATTGTTATTTTTGCCTGGATCCCCTTGCCTCCTTCCCACTAGACATCCAGGACGTGGCCTGGAGAGTGCCGCGGAGCCGGGGGACCTGGAAACGGGTCCCTGCAGGTTGTGGCCTTCCAGGTCTGAGAAGCCGGGACCTCGATTAGATAGCCCCGCCCGCTCCTGAGCTCCGTGGCGGGAATCGCGGCCGATCGGGTCCGCGAACAGAGCTGGAACCGTCCTTGCCTGGCTGCTGACCTCCCCCTGGGCTCCCTGACGCTGCTGGCGGCCTCCCCGCTGCCACTCACCACAAGAGAAGAGCCCGGAGCTCCGATCCCTGCTGCGCTCACTCCGGCGGCGCCCATCTTGGAAATTCTGCACAGGAGCTCTGTGTGCTGTGGAGGTTGCTCCTGAGCCTCCTGTCAGAAGGGCTCTCCAGTGCCAAAGGAGGTAAAACTAAGGAAACACCTGGGGAGGGGTGACTGCTGACAGTGGTGTGCTGGCTGGTGAATTTAGACAGCAGGCAGCCACGGCATAAGGTGTGACTCTGGGGGACTAACAACACCCCCCCTATCTGCGGTGGGGACATTGCAGTACCTGGAGACATCCACAGACACCATTAGGGACGCTATACTCCCCCCTACTCTGAGGGAAGGGAAATAAAAAAAGTATCTGGACCTTTTGATACACACACATCTAACGCTTCACACCCATAAAAAAAAAAACTACAAGGTGTGTAACAAATCGACCAATACACACAGGCCCACTAACTCCCTGAAAATATACTGCACTGCTCTCTATATACAAGAGCGCCACCTAGAGCTCAAACCCTAACTTGGCATCTCTCACCTAAAAGCACGACCTGCACTGCCTTTGATGCAAACACTAAAGCAGTCCCTTCCCAGACACAAGATGATTGGACGCTGCTGAGCCCTATGCAGGCGTAGGCCTCTTTCTCCCTGGGGGATGTGACCGACGGCCACACATGACGTGAAACACGCACACTCAGCCTGACCTACTGCTCCACTACCTGAACTCTGTATATCAGTCTCGCTCCTCTAGTGCCGCATACCACATGGGTAAATGCGGAAGAAGCATCTCAAAAGTAAATACCCCTAAGAGCTCAAGCTCCGTTCCACAGCCTGATTTGCGACACTTTCTGAGGTCCCCCGGACCGCATACGAATCCATTAGACGATACTTCACGTCCATCTTCGACCGCTACTCCCTCATCACCGTGCTCCTCCTTACAAGACACCCATATAGAAATGGCTGCTGATGAAGTTCCAGACCTTTCTGCTATAATGCTGCTCCTCAAATCATTACCAACAAAACAGGAGCTACCATCAAAAGCAGACTTCGAGTTACTTGAGACCCGTCTCCAAGATACAGTTCGCAAGGAGGTAGCGGGCCTTAAGGCAGATATGTCAATGTTAACAAACAGACTAACCCTATTGGAAGAAAATAAGGATACGCTGACAGATGAAATGCATGCCTTAAGAGACAAAGTACGGCTCCAAGCCACAGGGATGATAACTTTACAACAACAAATGGACGATATGGATAACAGAGGGCGTAGAAACAACTTGAGAGTCCGAGGAATCCCAGAAGGCATCTCAACCCAGAATCTGATCGACGTCTTGACCAAGATTTTTAATGAAATCCTGGAAAACGATCCAAGCTCAAGTATTATATTTGACAGAGCGCACAGAGCTTTGAAACCTCGAGGAGATCCTTCGGCAAAGCCCAGAGATGTGATATGCAGACTTCACTACTACTCTCAAAAGGACGAAATACTGCGCAAACTCCGCAGCCTAGATGAAGTGGACTTTAACGGTAACAAAATTCAAGTATTTCAGGATCTATCATGGCGCACCCTACAGCTACGCCGCCTACTTAGGCCTTTGACAGAAGCTTTGCGCTCAAAAGATAGGAAATACAAATGGCTGTTTCCTTTTGGCCTACAATCAACCCATAATGGCAAATCTGCAATTTTCCGGGACCGCCCCGATTTAGATAACTTTTGCACAGTGTTAGATATCCCCGCTCCAGATTTACCCAACTGGGATGAAACCTACTTAGTCCCTCCACCTCCCAGATCTGACCCCACCGAGAGAGACTTCCAACCAACCCGCGGATCCAGGCGTCAGCAGAGGAAGAGACTTCAAAACGAATCACAAGATGTGACTTGACTTTCTTTATAACCAGGTTTTTCTTTTTCTACTCTTATTGTGATTGTCTGATTATACATTCATGACTTACCCTTCTCACCTAGTGAGCGTGGGTACTTATACGCCATATCGTTAAAGGTGACATTGTCACTGATTAGTTGGTTATAGTACTGAAATGCACCCATTTTAACCCCTTACTGTCAAGGTTGACGTTATCAAGGTGCTAATCGAGGGGATGAAGGTTTACTCAACCCCTGTTTTCTGCAGAGTTCAGATACGTCGTTCACACCACTGGTTGGGTGAACGAACTGTATTGATGGTTCTAATTTCAAAATTGGTCAGACTGTTAACCTGAATGATTTTCTTATAGTACATTGCTATTAGTTTAATACCTGTTATTCTTCTTTTCTCACAGATAGGATAATAGCAAGCTTTTAATACACTGATGCTTGTGCTTTAGATTCTTAGTGTTTCTTTATAGTTGTGGCCGTTGGCACTATTCCCCCAGTGCCCCAATACCACAAACAATTTTCCTGAGCGTGTGGAGACATCTCATTGTCCTCCACATGCATCTCAGGAGCGGTATTTTTCGAGTTATGTTTTTTATTGTCTTCTTACTCACTTTCTTTTTTTCTGTCTTTCTTCCCCCCCTCTCTTACCCTTCTTTCCCCCTCCGCCCCCCCTCTTACCCCACCCTACCACCTCATCACCGGGAACCTCTCCTACAACTCTCATTACCAGTCACGCTGTGCTTAAACCTTAATCTAGAGCGCTGGCCCACAGCAGAGTATTGCCCTAACCCTCCCTATGATGACTCCGACTCTTAAAATTATATCTATCAACGCTAAGGGCTTGAATATCCCGGAAAAAAGATCCAGACTCCTAAGAGAGCTTAGAACGGACAGAGCTGACGTTGCCTTTATCCAGGAAACCCATTTCCAAGACGGTAGAGCACCATCTTTACGCAACCGAGACTATACAGACTCATATTATAGCAACAACAGCTTGGGTAGGACACTGGGAGTGGCAATACTTTTTCATCGTAATCTTTCTCCATCTAACGTAGAAACCCATGTTTTAGCTGAAGGTCGGGGATTGTTAATTAAATGTAAAATATCCCATCAAATTTTTACATTTGTAAACTTATATGCTCCAAACTCTAATCAACATTCCTTTATTGATAATATGCTCAACCAGATTTACGCCCTGAAAGCGGGGATTATGATTGTTGGGGGAGACTTAAACTGGCTAATACATCCATCACTAGATTCATCCTCCTCCCACTCAAATCGCCCAGACAAATGGCATCGAAAAATTTGCAGAGCCTTACACGAACACCAACTAGTCGACGCATGGAGGCTACGTCACCCAACAGATCGTGACTACACCTTCTACTCACACCCTCATGATGCTTACACAAGGATAGACTACCTCTTAATGGAGCACCAGCACCTACACATGTTAGTTGATGTGGAAATCGGTCATATTACGTGGTCAGACCATGCCCCCGTCCTTCTTACCCTTAAGTTTTCTCAAAGCCAACCCACTTTTCGCACATGGCGATTAAATGAACTTCTTCTTCAAGACCCATATTGTACCGACCAACTAAAACAATGTATTGACGAATATATTAAGCTTAATGACTCCCCTGACACCTCAGCTGTTACATTATGGGAAGCGCACAAGTGTGTCATCCAACTCGGCTCATATATCAAAAAACAAAAAGAGGAACAAAAAAAAAGGTTGTTGCAAAAGATCCATACTTTGGAAACCGAACATAAATCCTCCTTAGCCCAAGATGTATTCCAAGAACTTACTGAGACCAGACACACCCTTAGCAAACTTATGTCAGACAAAATCAAATTGGACTACACTAAATGTAGAAGCCGCTTTTTCCAGTGGGGAAACAAACCTAGCAAAATGCTGGCAAGAACCCTGAGGGCGCAAAGGGCCTCCATGCATATTCAGGAGGTCATAGACGACTGCGGACAGAAATGCCACTTGATATCTGACATTGCAAAGGCTTTCCAGACCTATTACTCCAAGCTTTACAACCTGATGGCTGGCCCCCCAGGAGTCTCCAACCACACAACTGATGACGCTCTCCTGACTTACCTTAGGGACTTGGATCTTCCAAAGATTTCGGAAGATGAGGCAAACCACCTAGATAGGCCTTTCACTCAAGAGGAGCTGAGTGAGGCGATTAGGCTCACGCCATCAGGGAAAAGCCCAGGGCCGGATGGCCTTCCGATCTCATATTACAAAACCTTTAGTGAGTCTTTGTCGCCTATTATGCTCCAAGCCTTTAACGCCATAACCGACAAAACTCCTTTCTCGGCCCAGTCACTAGAAGCCTATATCACTGTTATCCCTAAAGAAGATAAAGATCCCTCCCTTTGCCCCAGCTATAGACCCATCTCCCTTCTAAATGTAGATTTAAAATTATATGCCAAATTAATCTCCAACAGACTGAAGCTACTACTGCCAGATCTAATTCATACTGACCAGGTGGGGTTTGTGTTGGGTCGGGAAGCCCGTGACAACACCACCAAGATGTTAAACTTAATCCATCAGTCAACCCAGACCCCCGCTCATACAATGCTATTATCTACCGACGCCGAGAAGGCGTTCGACCGAGTAAATTGGAAATTTATGAGAAGCCTACTAGAACACATAGGTTTAAAGCCCATCTCCCTACATAGGATATTGGCACTCTACAGCAATCCCACTGCTAGAGTTAAGGTCAATGGAAGCCTTTCAGATCCAATTATTATCTCGAATGGAACACGTCAAGGCTGCCCGCTGTCCCCCTTGATTTTTGTTTTATGCATGGAGGCCCTAGCAAGATCCATACGCGCAAACCCTAACATTACAGGCTTGCGGATAGCTGACACAGAATATAAGTTAGCATTATTTGCGGACGACCTATTAGCAATTATTACCAACCCAAAGATCTCCCTGCCAAATCTTATGAAGGAGTTCAAAGTCTTTGGAGACCTATCCTACTTTAAAATCAATTATAATAAATCGATCGCTCTCAATCTCACCATCCCCTCAGACACGCACACCCAGCTACAACAGACATTCCCCTTTAGATGGCACCCCACATACATCAAGTATCTAGGGGTTCTCCTCCCGAAACACCTCACATCAATATGCTCTCTAAACTTTACTCCGCCAATAACTAAACTCCGACAAGAACTTTCCTCATGGTCCTCCAAAGGCATATCATGGCTAAGGGGGATCAATGTAATTAAAATGAATGTTTTACCCCGCATCCATTACCTGCTACAGGCATTGCCGGTTCATATCCCTAGTGGCTGGTTTGTAGAACTCCACCGGATGATCAGAAACTTTGTGTGGAGTGGTAGGTCTCCCCGATTTAGACATGACTACTTATATAGAAGGAAGCATCTAGGAGGCTTTCAGCTCCCCCATTTTGAAACCTATTATGATGCCATTATGCTAAGTAGAATTTACGAATGGGCCAATCCAAAAACAACAAAACAATGGGTGACCATAGAAATCTCATTCAATAAAACCCCCCTGGAGATTGTGCCATGGCTACCTCACCTACCCAATATTTTGCACCCGACCATAGGCCCTACCCTTGGGTTATGGAAAACGAATCAGAAGTAAAAAATACATCTCATCAGCATACTCCCCTATGACACCACTATTTGATAATCCGAAATTCCTACCAGGAGACTCCAAAATGGCTTTCAAGTTATGGGTCGAGGCGGGTATCTTAAAAATAGGTCAACTATATAATTCTTCGGGTGTGTTGCCATTCCCAGAGGTTCAATCCAAATGGTCACTCTCCAACAAGGAAATTTGGAGATACCTTCAAGTTAAACATTTCCTTCAGTCTAAGGAAATGAAAGCGGCTGGCTCTAGAGATTTAACACCCTTCGAGCAACTAGTCTCCTCACAGAGCATGTCAACACATCTTACATCACACATATACAAATATTTAATTGAAAACAAATTCTCCACTTTACCTAAATTTACCACAAACTGGGAAAGTGACTTAAATCTGACACTCAGTGAGTCACAGTGGAAATCCATTTTTGAGAAATCATGGAGCAGCTCCACTAACATACTTACTCTAGAAACCCACTTCAAAGTTATCTCTCGTTGGTATCGCTGCCCATCCATGCTTTCCAAAATGTTTCCGGGAGTCTCTGCAAATTGCTGGAGATGCGGCTCTGATATTGGCTCTCCAACACACATTTGGTGGACATGTCCGACACTACGGCCTTTCTGGAACAATGTGATTTCGACCACAAGAGAAATACTTGGCCCAGAGATCCCAGACACCCCGGAATTTTGGCTACTAAACTTACACCCCTCCCCACTACCAAAATACAAAAAGTCCGTACTGAAATACTTTAATAGTGCTGCAAAAGCAGTCATACCAGTCCATTGGAAATCTACCTCCCCACCATCCCTTTTAAATTGGTTCCAAAGAATAGAGCTTTATAGAACAATGGATGACATCATAATGTCCTCCCCTGACAAATTCCAAACATATTCCATAATTTGGCTCCCTTGGCTAGAATTCTGTGAAACAGACAAATACAAAAGTATTATCAACAAATCTCAACCCCCGTCCTGAGCCCAAGCACACTGGAAAAAAAAACAAAAAAAAAAAAACAGCGCAATCACCTCTAGCGGATCCTGTTCGTTCCCACACCTGACCTATCCCTCCCCCTTCCCTTCTCTTTCTTTCTTTCTTTCTTTCTCTCTTCCCCCCCTCTCTTCACTTCACAACATATTGCTGAGATATATTTTCTGTTAAACCTGCTCACAACAAGTTTATTCTTAAAACGTTCACTGCTAACTATACTCAAATGTAACGTTATCTCCTATATCACATCTTTGTTTCATATCTGATTACAATACTTTTTCTTATGTGACGGATGAGACTGTATAAGATTGAGCTTTTCAAAATGTAAAGAAAATGTTTCAACTGTATTTGTGTAACTTCTCACGTGCAATCTAACTCAAATAAAAATTAACATGCAAAAAAAAAAAAAGAAAATAAGTAAACCTTATTGAAACGTCGGCTAATACCCGTGTGAGGCTGTGCTTCTTGTTCAGTTGATTCCTGAGTGCCGCCGGAATATTGCGATATATATATATATATATATCCGGGGTGCGGACTGGCACTCTGTCCTTGAGCGGCATCTGCTGCGGTGCCTCCCAATGGCACAATGTATAAACAGGTAAAGGAAATGGTGGCACTCGCAAGCTGGATAAAAAAGTATTCTTTATGAAATCATTTCAAAGTGCATACAAGTACCGACGTTTTGGGGGCGTAACCCCGTTTTCAAGGTGCAGAATAGTGACCTATTCTGCACCTTGAAAACGGGGTTACGCCCCCGAAGACTTCTTGAAGAAGTCTCCTAGACGAAACGCGTTGGGTAGTGCCTGCTGACTCTTCCACTAAGATAAGTCATTCACTTTTTAGACTTTTTTAGAGTATATACTACTTTTTTAGAATATATATTTCCCTCCTCCAATTTTTTAGCGACGTCACTTGTAGGCCTTTTTTAGTAACATTCTCGCATTTTTTACTACTTTTTTACTACTGTTTTTTCTATATAAATTGTATTATTGTCTGATCTCCCCCCTTTTTTAGTGCTATTGTGCACTTTTTTTGTATATGAAATAAAACTTTTTTATTATAAAGAGATTTTCGTGTAGTACATAGGTATTTATTGTCGCTGTTTCCTCTATTCCAACCACTTGTAAATTCTTTTCGTGACACCCCTTACCAAGGTGTCCATTTTTAGAGGCTAGCTGACATCCCCCTTTTTTCCTAAAAAGGGTTACCTAGTGTACACTAACTGCATACCAGAGCATTTAGACAGTCTGAGGACACAAGTGGCGCCATACATCTTTTCTTCCCCATATATATATATATATATATATATATATATATATATATATAGGAAAACTGGCTAGATCCAGTTGAAACGGCTGTCGGGTGCAGCTGCTGTATGTATCTACTGCATAACATGGAATAAAGTTCCTCTTTCTTCATAATCGCTGAGTGCCGGTCTGGATTCTTCTTCATCTTGTGTGGGGGTAAGTGCTGTATATATATATATATATATATATATATATATATATATATATATAGAACTCCAGAAGGGCCGTCACTCTGGGCTTACGTAAGCTGTAAACAGTACCTTGCCCCGGTGCCAACTTGCAGAGGGCAGCAGCGTAGCACTGCCCACAGAGTATATAGAAGAAATAACTGGGCACTCGCAGGTGCGGGTAAAACAAGACCAGTTAACTGGTCTTGTTTTACCTGCACCTGCGAGTCCTCGAGTGCCCAGTTATTTCTTCTATATATATATATATATATATATATATATATATATATATATATATATATATATATATATATATATATATATATATATATATATATATATAAAGAACAAATGATAGAGGTTCAGAGACTAATATACCTGTGCAATAAACAGAGCATGTGCTGTGCTATTGTGCACAACCTTTTAATAAATAATTATTTTTTTAGTAAAACTCTTTTTCTTGCACAGGTATATTAGTCGCTGAACCTCTATCCTTTGTTCTTAATTTTTGAGACACACCATTCACCAAGGTGTAAATATTTAGAGGATAGCTGACACCCTACATATATAAGGGAATATGTGCACGTTACTGTCACTTTTACACCCTAACCTATATTGTGTCCCAGTCCAGGACACAAGTGGCGCCTTACATCTTTTTCTTTGGATATATATATATATATATATATATATATATATATATATATATACCGTATATACTCGAGTATAAGTCGACCCGAATATAAGCTGATGGGACCTAATTTTACAACAAAAAACTGGGAAAAACTTATTGATTTAAGTGGGACCCTCACTCAAGTATAAGCCGAGGAGGGCTTTTTCAGCATAAAATTTTTTCTGAAAAAGTAGGCTTATACTCAAGTATATATGGTACATACTATTATGGGAGTATGTGATATTAATACTTTTAAGTGTACAACTAATTAAATTATAAATTTAATTTTGTGAATTGTGAATTAGATTGTGAATTTTCTCAGGTTGTTGTGCATTTCTACTGTTTCTGTTATTGTTTTATACATATTATAAATGTTATATTATGTAAAAAATTGTATTTCTAACTGAATTTGCACTAACAAGTAAAAATGAATAAAATTCTGTAAATAAAATATATTTGAAAGATATGCTATTTTTTTTACTTCACACTATAACCCAAACTTTCTCAATAACAAAATGCATGATAGTAAATATGACACATGGTAATTTATAGCAATACTTAGACTGTAAGCAAAAACATATTCTTTAACATGTGGACTTAAACATCCTTTGTACTTTCTATAATCTCTTCCAGAATTGCACTTTCTAAACTCTAAGATCATATTTGTCCTTTTCCATAGGTTATTAATAGCCTCTAAAAGGGAGAAATCTAAGTAGTCATGGCAGAGATCTCAATGTTGAAATCACTGTATACATTGTGCATTACCTACAGTTGGGATTATATTGAGTCCAAAATGCAGACATAGAATGATCCAATCAAATACTTATTTAGACCTGCATATCAGTTTATTATTTTAAATATACTGTATACTATTGTATGTGTTTGCTGCATGAAGATGCATTCAAAGCTTACTAGTCAACTGTGTTGCTCAAAATAAAGCAAATATTTTTTAGTGCGTGCATCTAAAGTTTTCTGTTTCCAGAAATGTAACCTGAAGGCTTACTGTAAACCAAAAGGTATCAATAATATTAACTGAAATTAGGGCAGAAGAAAACTGGGAAGTGTTTGCGGCAATTTTCAACACAAAGGGTTCAGTGCGCCTCCTCCTCAATGCTTTTTCTGTGGGGAAAAAAATCATGGCTTTGACCCACGTGACCGCTTATCAAAATGATGCAGCCTCATTACACATCTGCATTACACAACCTATCAAATGACACCTGAACAATGAAAATAATGGGTTGTCATTGCTGAATAGTCGCTCTAAAAAAATGATAATGCTTAGCAGATTTAATATATAGATACTATGCTTGAAAGTTTGATACATTTGAAGCATATCATCATGTGGCAAAGTTTGCATATAGATGCATGCATGCAAATACTGTATGTAGTTGGATACTCCAATCTTTGGATTGAAATCCTGGACATTTTGGAGCCAAATCCTAGAATCCCACTGATCCTGGGATTGACCACCCTACTTGTGAAAAAACTACACACCCCAGTTGGATACTACATTTAATTGACAAACATGGCAGCTCAAACTTCAATTACCATACAGGTCTGACTTGCTTGACAGTGGTTGGCATATTTGCTTGCTGTATTAATTTATTTCTGTCTTCAGTAAATTGTCTGGTTCCTTTAGAAATACAGTGTCCCAAGAAGATAACCTTTTGCTTGGCCAGCTACAACTTCTCCTTCGAGGCTCTGCAGTCTTGTTCTTGCAGGAATTTTAAGAGTGACACTGTTTCCTCTTTTCAATGGTAGTGGCTATCAACATATTATCCACATACTAAATTAGCTGTGTACCCTGTGGGTAGAGAGGTCTCCATGACAGTAATTTTGTAGATATGGCTTCTGTAAAATCACTAAGGTTATTAGCGCCCCCTTTAGGCAAACGGGTCCAGCAGTATTGCTTATCATATTGTAACCCCTGGTTAAAATGCCTGTATTCAAAACTCATATCCTATGTTAAATAGCAGTAAATATATGAACTAACTAAATGTAGTGTTCTATAAGGCTATGTTTTTTTTAAAATGTTTATATATATTTGGTGTGTTGGTGACACTGTATATATCAGAATTAATTTATGGCAGAGGACTTAATTGTTGGACTCTTTGGGTAAATTTACTATCAAAAATTTGTAAAAAAAATAAAATCGTATTTTCATACGAAAATACGATTTTTTTGGGCGTATACGTATTTTTAGCATTTACTATGCCAAAAATACGAATTTTCGTATCCTTATTGATGGGACATTCGTATTTGTATTTACAAATACGAATGAATACACCATCGATAGAATATGCCTGATTTACTAAGCGGCCCTATTGAAAATACGGCCGCTAATTAGTGTAAAACGGCCACGAATATACACTTTATTTTCCTGTCGTATTTGGCAGAAGTCTGCACGGATCAGTCAAATCCCTGCAGGCTTCAGTGTTAAAAAATAGAGAAATAAATAAATGTAAAAAAAAAACCAGCGTGGGGTCCCCCCCACAGCTGTAACCAGCACCAGGCTGAAAGATCCGGGCCGGTAATAAAAAATCAGGAAACCCGACAAATAGGGGTTCCCCGATATTTTTAAACCAGCCCCAGGCTCCAGGTTCAGGGCTGGTTCTCAAAATATGGGGGACATAATGACTAGGGGTCCCCCGTATTTTAAGAACCAGCCCCAGGCCAAACCAGCCAGCAGGGTAATGTCACAGCCGGGGGAAACTTATTAGATAAGGTCCTGCGGCCAAAACATTTATCCCTACTGACCAGCCAGCCTGGCCAGGGGCCCTGGGGGAGTGGGGACCCCCCAATTAAGGGGTCCCCCCACAAGGCTGAAGCCTGGTGCTGTCCCCGGTGTCCCTGTGCGGTGGTCATCGGGCTGATTGAAGTGTAAAAAAATAGAATAAAAACTATTGTTTAATACTGTGGAACTATGAGTCCCAGCAATCCTCCCCCACAAGCTGGGACTTGGAGAACCACAAGTCCCAGCATGCAAGGCATTAAAGGGCCCGCTGGCACTTGTAGTTCCACAGTAATAAAAATAGTCAAATAAACACACTGACACAATAAAAATAAAACTTTAATACATCCAAAGCCCATACATACTGATACTTACCTATCTTGAGCCCGTCTGTAGGTGTCCTGCTCCTGGTCCATGTCGGCATTCGGCACCATGTCGACGTCCAGGTCCATGTTTGCGGCGTCTGTGTTGGCGCCTCGGACGAGAGGCGCGGAAGATGAAACATCTCGGCGGAGTACGGCGGAGACGGAGAAGACGGAGAAGATGAGGGGATCTTCGCCAGAGGACCTGGGTGAGTAGGATTTCCTTTCACAGGTCCCCCATGGATTTCTTCAGATCCAGGACCCCGGACTCTTCAACCCTGGATCCCCGGACCAGCCCCGGAACCAAGGCACCGGAACCAAGGCACCGGACCGGACCCAGGGACCTACCTACGGGCTCAAGATAGGTAAGTATCAGTAAGTATGTGCTTTGGATGTATTAAAGTTTTATTTTTATTGTGTCAGTGTGTTTATTTGACTATTTTTATTACTGTGGAACTACAAGTGCCAGTGGGCCCTTTAATGCCTTGCATGCTGGGACTTGTGGTTCTCCAAGTCCCAGCTTGGTGGGGAGGATTGCTGGGACTCATAGTTCCACAGTATTAAACAATAGTTTTTATTATATTATTTTGGATGTATTAAAGTTTTATTTTCAGTGTGTGTCAGTGTGTTTATTTGACTATTTTTTTTTTGTGGAACTACAAGTGCCAGCGGGCCCTTTAATGCCCCGCATGCTGGGACTTGTGGTTCTCCAAGTAACAGCATGCGGGGGAGGCTTGCTGGGACTCATAGTTCCACAGTAAAAGACTATAGTATTTATTCTATTCTTTTTTTACACTTCAATCAGCCCGGTGACCACCACACAGGGTCACCAGGGACAGCACCAGGCTTCAGCCTGGTCAGGTAAGTCCTGGAAGGGGTGACCCCTTTATTGGGGGGGTCCCCACTTCCCCAGGACCCCTGGCCAGGCTGACCAGTCAGAGGGCTGAATGCTTTGGCCGGGGGGACTTGTTTAAAAAGTCTCCCCCCCGGCTGTGGCATTACCCTGCTGGCTGGTTTGGCCTGGGGCTGGTTCTTAAAATACGGGGAACCCCTAGTCATTTTGTCCCCCGTATTTTGGGAACCAGCCCCAGACCTGGAGCCTGGGGCTGGTTTTAAAAAATCAGCGAAGCCCTTTTTGTCGGGTTTCCTGATTCTTTAATACCAGCCCTGGCTCTTATAGCCTGGTGTTGGTTACGGCAGTGGGGGGGACCCCATTCCGTTTTTCTTTTACGTGTAAAAGGGTACCCCTTTCCCACTGCCAAAAAAACGGCTTTTAAACGGGTAAAACTCTGCTTTTTACCCGTTTAAAAAAACACGGTATTTTTAACGGGTACAGCAACCTGGAGCATTTCCACTGCAACTGTACCCATTTAAAAAGCCTAAAAAACCGGCAAATTACCTTTTAAGGGCTGCAGTGAGAAAGGGGTATTAGATGAAGCATTAGAAAATAAAATTATTTCTAAAGAAGAATTTTAATTTATTTTTCCTGCACACCCATCACTCTCACTTATTATCACTTACCTAAAATTCATAAAACACTCACTTCACCTCCTGTCTCTGTCCTGCAGGGACAGAGACATATATAATTTAAATCTTATCCCCCCCAATGTATATACAGTATTTGTCACTCACTTTGATCTTGGTACACACAAGGGAAGCGCCTACTTTGGTATACTATCCACTTTCTATAACATTGTATAAATGTGCCAGCAAATTCATTTATCTCAAATGGCTGATGAATTATTAGCATTTGGAACATTTTTTTTGGATGAGTTTAGAAAAGCATCTATATTCCCGGGCCTAGACAATCCCTTGTAAATAAAAGACATTATTTATCCATAAAAATAAGTATGCTTTTTAAAAATGTATATACAAATCTGTTCTAATAAACTTTTGTAACAGTGGAAAGAATCCCATGCAACACAGCTTACTCCAAGCTTTTTCATGTATATTAATATCTTAGTCACAATAACATGTGGCTGAACTGCTTTACAAGACTGTCCTGATTAATTTGATATGCAACACTTTTATATCTGTGTGCAGGGGTTAAAGTGGGCCAGAACAGGGCGGAACTGCGTTCTGTCAGTTCTTTTTGGAGGTGAAAATGTTCCAGCTCCACCAGCAAGCTCCTGATTGGCTGCCAGGCCCAGAGTGCACGCACCACATTTGAATTGCTGTAAGCACTGAGACACGCTGACAGGCACACATGCCGAGGGAGAGTAGAGGAGTACCGCTGGCCTAGGGACGGCAAAGCTCAGGGGTGGATTGGAAAGCTTGCACTTTGCCAGTTCAGATGATCTTCTTTCCACCACCTCTCCCAGGTCACGGGGGATGCCCAGACTATGGCCACCGCTATTTTTTTACTCCCGGATTAGGGCTACTTCGCACACTGCACACAAGCTAGTTCGAGCTGTAGGGAGAAAGGGGATTTCTGTGCATCCAGAGCCTCCACCCACCCACCACTCTCAACAATTGTCTCCAGCCTGAATTGATAACAGATGCATGCGGTGCTCTCCTCCTGGCTTATTTGTCATCTTCCTGCAGCACCTGAAGGAACTTGCTACCCTGAAATAAACACCCAATGACTGCCAACCAGTAAGAATAAATTAAAATAGTGTATGGCAGAATAAATATATTGGGGAGGATGTACTTAAAATATTTGAATGGTGGAGTGTGATGGTATGGATGGGGTGAGGAAGGTGTTGATGGGCACAAAGTAACCTGCATTGCAAATGTAGTCATTATGTATATAATCGGCAGCGAATGTAGGCATTATGTATATAAGCGGCACTGTGAATGTGGATATTGTTTACAAGCAACACTGCAAATGTGTATAAGGGACAGTACTATGTGATGTAATGTGAATTAGGGTTAGTACATGTGGTTTAATGAGAATGAGATTGGGCTACATTGTGACCACAAGCCTTTCTTGCACGGCAGGGCTTAAGCGTGCAGTGGGGGGGGGGGGGGGGTGCTTGAGGTGGGGCAAGTGAGTTCCACTACCTCTCCACCAGAACCACTTTAAACACAGTCTGTGTGAATCTTTATATTAAGTGCTACAATGCAGCGGCAGCCAAGTTCCATTGTACTTTGTACACAGATTCAGACTCTGTGGACACCGATATATAGATGTCACCAACCAAATTAATTAAGGCAGTCGCTTGAAGTGGTTAAGTCGCATCACAACTAAGGCTCACAAGCTGTCTCTCACTTATGCTAGATGAGTCGGTCAATAGTGTATTGAGGCTGATGTATGATAACCAACACTACATATTTTTTCAATGTAAATTTTCTTTTGCAAAAAAAGGTATATATTTTTATATTAGACTTTGGCTGAAAGCATTTGTCATACCAAAATAACTTTATTTTGTGGTGAGTAAAATAAGAAGCAGATTTACTTACATGCCATGGGTCGTTTGAAACAATGTACAAATACTTTACATTTGAGAATACAAAAGAATGTTGCCTTATATAATTCGTCTAGACAACTGAAGTGTGACAGAGACAAAGTAGATGATGTTTAGGTGTCTAATTACCCATAACCAACTGCACTTTGTGGTAAACATACAATGAATATATTTGTGTTTTAGATTATCCTTCTAAGCTGCTGTCTTCATCTTTACTTCAAATGCCAGAAAGCTTTTTACCTTCTCTCTCACATGGGCTGATAGAATAGGTAACTTCAACTTAAAAGTAGAACATTAATCATACGAATTGTCAGATAGAACAATGTTTACTTGTGTGGTACGAATAAAGGAGTGGAATGCCTCAGTCTCCTTATTGAGGCTGCTGGTGACAGCAGATCCCTAATGGTGAATAGTTGCTGGGATTTAAATATCAAAAAGATTCTTAGGTAAAGATCTACATTTTATATTAGTAATTGTTACAAAATGAGCTGAATATTAACAAATTAATTAAAATCAACCCAAGTGACTTTCATGATCTAAATTGGTTCACTAAGAAGAAGAAAATATTATATTTGTTCACATTTCTTCCTCAAGCACTTTTTATTATTATTTATTATTTATTTCCGTAAAAAATTAGGGTACAGTGGGAGTTTGTATGTAGCAGACGGCATGTAAATATAGGAAAGATTGATTCATTTGTTAATTTAATGTGTTTGATTGTTTAAAACCATTCACGAGGGAGGAGGGAGGTTGTATGTACAGCAGTTCTGTCTCCTATGTTTGCTTTAACCCTTGTGCGTCCTTGGCTATTAACATTGCTCCTCAACCACTGTAAGGAATTCTTTGCTATTAACATTGCTCTTAAACCATAGTTAATAATCCTTGGCTATTAACATTGCTCTTCAATTCTTGTCAGGAATCCTTGGAGATTGGACACATGTGCCACAGGACTAGTACTGGGTTGCTGCTCCTGCTCTTCTATTGACTGATCATAATGACTCACAGCACTTTTAGAAACAGTAACGGTGGCACCTACTGAACATTATACTTGATATATATACATGATACAATGGCTGAACAAGACAATGGCTGAACAAGAATATACACATTTTTTAACACTACAGTAAGAAATGGTATGGCAACTGCACTGAACATTTTTTTAAAGTACAGTGCCTACCCTGAACAAAATCACACACATTTTATTTTTACACTGCAGTAAGTAATGGTGTGGTGTCTGTACTGAGAATTATATTACATAACTACAGTGCCTGAACCTGTCCTGGACATACATGTATTATTATTTTTGTACTAATGATGATACAGACAAAGTTCTGCAGCCCACAACCCTTCATTGATGACACAGACACAGTAACCTATAGTCCCTACATTAGAGCTCCCAACTCTTATACTGATGACACTGACACAGAAGTCTACAGCTCTTACACTGCATCCCATAGCCCTTCATTGACGATGCAGCCCATAGCCATAGATCACAGTTGATACTGGGTGCACAATTTAGGAAGGAAAGAAAAGATTGTCACTAATTGGGCGCACCTGTGAGAAAGAAAGACATTTTCTAAAATATAGCTTTTATTGGTTTATTTTTAAGAACTGCGACATATAAAAACACAAATAAAGGTAAGACAGGGTAAGTATAAAAGGGGAAAAGGGGATTTACCCCGCGTAGTGTGTCCCCTCTATCCCTAATGGATCTGTAGTGATTACTAGTGTAAGATACTGTTAGATTGGATCAGTGCTTTTAATTATCAGATATTCCTAAAATACTTTCTGATTGGTTGGGTCCTGATGAAGCTGGTGGCGACATGCGCGTCGACCAAACACACCTAGTGTGTTTAAATCCCCTCTTTCCCCTCCCCATTGAAATGTAAATTTTGATCTGTACTTAGATAGATTGGCAGCGCTACAAGACTCTGAGGCGAGTCACGGATGTCTGGGTGTGGATCACTGGAGCATTCACTGCTAGTGATACCACAGAGACCCGACACCCCCGTGCAGCAAGGGCGCACCTGCAATCAGTGTCCGGTGCGGCTCTCTCCAGCACACGAAGAGGAAGCCGGTTCACAGATTGCACCTACAGTGTAGCGCCTGAGCTTAGAGCGCCCTGCACGACTCTCTCCCATTACTCAGGGAGAAGCCGGCAGTAGACGTGGTACTACAGGGTGCATACTAACAGGGTGTATCCCGAGTATCACCCCTTTATTGTGTGACTAAAGTGAAGTGCTTCCAGCAAATACCAGCATACTAGGAATAAACAGCAATACCCCCGGCAAAATATATATATAGCCGATGACTCAAGGGGTACACATTGCGTTTTTCCTAAACAACTTATTGTATGTGCCTCACCTAGACACAGTGAGATACAATATAACTGGTAACATCCCAGCAAATTGTCAAATCGCTGGAAATAGCACCATACACACACAAGTTACTCGCTCTGCAACCAATCAGAAAGTATTTTAGGAATATCTGATAATTAAAAGCGCTGATCCAATCTAACAGTATCTTACACTAGTAATCACTACAGACCCATTGGGGATAGAGGGGACACACTACGTGGGGTTTATCCCCTTTTCCCCTTTTATACATACCCTGTCTTACCTTTATTTGTGTTTTTATATGTCGCAGTTCTTAAAAATAAACCAATAAAAGCTATATTTTAGAAAATTTCTTTCTTTCTCTCAGGTGCGCCCAATTAGTGACAATCTTTTCTTTCCTTCCTAAATTGTGTTCTATTTATTGTCCAATGGCAGCACACCCCATAAACAATAACGAATACTATTCTTAATAGATTCATAGGGGTCCTATCAATATCATTAATCTATACCTTCCTGTGCGATTGACAAACCCACCTGTTTTTGTTGATACTGGGTGCATGTGACACAGTATCCAACAGCCATTAATCACAGTCACAGTAGCACCTCTTATTCACACTGTACCCCACCCCACACCCTCTCCCTATGGCATTCTGTGTGGGATTACATGTTTACTCATTTTTGGATCCAAGTCTGGTGAGAAATACTGAGCCAGGACTGAAAAAAATTCTGGTGGTTTTGGTTTCCAATGGATTCTTATGGGTTTTGGATACAATATAAGGATAGGGCGGTATTGAATTAGCGCTATTTCAATAAAGTCATGCTGCTACATGTGCTCTCCTTTGCTGTGCATATCCTAAGGGCTGTGTGGTGTCCAAAAGTTTAACATTTTTAATAATTTGTTTGTACTGTTTTGCACACTGCAACCCAGTATGCTGTGCACCAGTGTGCTTTGTTCAGTATATGGTGGTATTGTGTAAATTAGCAGCTGCTACTGGGGCAACTTCTCACATCA
The DNA here is from genome assembly GCF_055691185.1 of Crinia signifera. Lineage (NCBI taxonomy): Eukaryota > Metazoa > Chordata > Amphibia > Anura > Myobatrachidae > Crinia > Crinia signifera. Next base: position 176,948,580 of record NC_139219.1, read on the forward strand.
GGCGCTCAATTGTAACTTCGGTTACTTTATTGGTACCAATATGTAAATAGCCTTTTATAATGAAAGATTTACAGCAAAGTCTTTCGCCTCCTAAAAATGTCTTGCTGTTTGAGAAAATAGCTCAGTGTGTATGCACATAAGGCCCATAAACACTGACCAACTTTGAGCTGAAAGAAGCTCAGTTTACTTGTCTGCATCAGATATTTTGCAGACGAGTATTATTATCTGCTGCTTCAATTAGAGTATTGCTAAAGGTCCATACACACTGGCTGATTTTGCCCAGCATGTATGGACAGCGATGATTGTTTTCATTGCTGGGGGAAAGCCGCTCAGTGCATACACACTGAGCGGCTTTCCCCCTGCCCCGCGCCGACAGAAGGGGGGCGGATGGCTTTGCATAGCACAGCGCTATGCAAAGCCATCCTCAAAGCCGCTCATCTGCTGGTATTACCAGCAGATGAATGGCTTTCCCAGCGATGATGCGGGAGTGCGCAGCAGCGATCACCGCTCATCGCTGGGGCATACACACTGGGCGGCTTTAAGCTGAAAGCCGCTCAAATATGCTGTTTTAAGAGACTTTCAGCTCAAAGTCGCCCAGTGTGTATGGGCCTTAAGACGTAGCCTGAAATTGTTCCTTTAGTTTTGTGGAAAGCATGACATAATACTCTATACACTATGCATTTTTTTTTAGACCTACTCATCATTTCATGCAAATTACTTTATTTTCAAGTTTTTGCAAAAACCTGGTAAAATAGGGATTTAAAGCATTTGCCATGCAATTAACATACATATTTTGTAATGTCTCATCGATATGTCTGTACTCCGCTTTCTAGCCATACAAGCACAAGCTTTTATACCCTGGCATTATTTTATTTGGGTTACACAAATTGCCAGCTCAACTCACAGATCTGTTATGTTATAGGATCAAATACCATTAAAATGTAATGCTCTATTTGCGGCAATTTGAATGGAAAATATGTTTGCAGTAGGAAACACTTTGTGCTTGGATTTCAGATGGCAAGTGGAACTGATCGGGTCATTTAAGAAAGTGACAGCTAGTTTGTAGGCATGCCAGTGTACAGTTATAGCCTCCAAACCAGGTATTAGTTATAAATAAGGAGATTTACCTACAGTTTTTTGGATTTATTTTTGATCTCTCAAATGCATATGGTATTTACAGAAATATTCCACTCACTATATTATGTAAAAAAGTGTTATATTTGTTGCAGCAGCATGGAAAGTATTCAAAAATAATTGTTCATTGAAATACATCTACAATAAGCATTGGGTTCTTAGAGGTAAATGGTATAAGATGGGAGTTCTATTTAAAATCGGATGTTGTTCCTAGCAACCAATCAGATTCTATTTATTGGGTGAAATTTAATAGGAATAGAGATTCAGAAATGGGAGATTTGGTAAGAAATCTTCAGGTTTTTTTAAAGCGGCAATCATTTACACTGCAAAACCAGTTTGATTTTTGCAGTGTAAATGATTGACGCTTTAAAAAGAATATGGAGATTTCTTACCAAATCTCTCACTTTCTAAATTTCACCCATTATCTTCTAGAAGGTGCTAAATAAATAAGTATTCCCCATCTCTCTCACTCTTACCCCCTTTCTCACATCCACCACCTCCCCCACTCTCTCGCTCCTTCTCTCACCCACCTTTTTTCCTTTTTCTTACCACCTCTCTCACCTCTTTCCTGCCTCTCCCCACTCTCTCTCACCCTATCTCTCTCCTCTATCTCTCTCTTATACCCCCTCTGTCTCACCCAGCACCTCTCACCTCTTCCCCTTCTCTTCTCCTCTCTCTAACATCCCCCCTTTTCTGTCACCCCCTATCTCACCCACCTCTCCCACTTTCTTATGCTCACTCTCAACACCCCTTTCTTTCATCCCCTACCTCTCTCTTTCTCCCCCTCCCACCTTTCTCACCCCATTTCTCTCTCTCACGTTCACATACTTGAGCGATTATTTGCTACTATACATACACAAAATATTCAGCAAAACATTATGGCGCATGCAGTAACCTAAGGGTATACACAAGGGTGTTCTTGCATATCGGAGAGCTGGAATCACAACTTGGGAGGCATTGACCGGTGGCCTGAAGTTAATCAGTCCCCTGTACATGTGATGGGAGTGTCACAGGCATATCTCTGCAAGCAGCCAAAAGCAGTATGAAACACATGGCTGATTCCTCTGTGCCCATGAGCACACAGATACACTAGTCCTGCATTAGGTAGGATGCTATAGGGTGCTGCTGGTGGACTGTCTAGAACCACTGGGTGGTGTTTCAGCATGCAGGGGTGCAGAAAGTGGGTATCACATTGCGGTGAACACTAGTACAAAAACGGTAGGCTGAAACTAGCATTTGAATATTCCAGCAGCAGGAGCTAGAGCAAAGACTCTGGAACAGTGCACATGCTCCATCTTCCCAAATATCTCTGGGAAGATTTTGCTGCCAATGTGGAGGGAAATTACCCCCCACCTCCAAAAGATTCTACCTCTATCTAAGAGGAAAACGATGGCCTTGTCTGAGGCCTCACATAATATTTTGCATATATATATGTTTTTTAACAATAGGGGGCATGCACCTGATTATTCCAGGTTGAACCTCTCTAAGGCCATACCGCCACAATATACCAGCCCTATACCTCAAAAGATCATTCTGAAAGCAAAGCATGGCTACATGTAGTCCCAACTCCTTTATCATGCCATCACTGTACTTGGCCGATATGAATGCTCTAATATCACCCAGTTACAACTCTTTATTCACATGGTGATCTGCAGGGGCGTAAACCGGGCCATTTTCCAGTGGGCCGGTCCAGTTTGGCCACTTTCCCCCCTGGCTGGGCTGCCGATTTCCCCCTGGTTGGGTCGAGGACCATGCTACCACAGCGGTTATCGGCCACAGCGACCAACTCCAGGCTGCCCAAAGTAAATAAGGCCTCGGCCGGCTGTGGCTTTGACCGCAGTGAAGATGGGCACGGGTCGCTCTTGGGTGACGTCACCATTTCACCTGGGGCTGAGCGGCTTCAACGTAACGGTGGACGGAAGCGGCTGCAGCATGGCGGTAGGCAAACTCACCGAAGCTGGGTAAGTGATAGTACCCCCCCCCCAAAGCCAGGTAAGTAGCGTTACCAATCCCCCCCCCCTCCCAGGCTGCTTCAAGATTTTTCCCGGGCTGGATTTAGTTACCAATCCGCCCCTGGTGATCTTCGACATGCTTGTACACTCTCCACTCGGGATCATGTGCAGCGTGAAAATACGTCAGCAAAACTGACTTGCATTCATTACTGCAACTGCTCACTTGTGTTTTAAGTCTACACTGAGTGACAGATTTTGGTATGTTTTGATGGTTTGTAATTGCTAAGTAAAATAGTAAAATATTAGCCAAGTAAAAAAAAAGTATTGTCATGTATAGATGAAATAGTTTTTGCAGTGCGCATCTTAAAATCCAAACATAGCTCTGTAATAAAAAGGACCCGCAACAGAGAGAAGTGTTCTGCATTTCAAATCTGGTTTTCCCCTGGAGAAACAGTAGGTTTTATGCAGCGCAAAGACTGAAGTTTCTGTACATGTTGAAACTGTAATCCTTCTTGGGATTTAGACAAGATTTTCACAGATGGACTGCGTTAGCTATCAAATTTTAAACAGGTCTCAGATGGAGAGTATGCTTGTGCTGAATAAATGTATATTTAGAATGTAATTTTCTAAGCACAAAAACTATGTTCAGAGCTTAATGGTGTTAAATTAGGTTTTTGAGACATCGCCAAACAGGGGTTCAACAAGTTCCACAAAAATAATGTATAATATAATTAATTAAAAATATCAGAAGTGACAGCTCTATAAAAACCAAAACAAGTATGATAAAATGTTAGCTAAGGATACAGGTTAATAATGTAATAAATTCCATATTTCCATATCGGTATCAATGTTTTATTTTGTACAAGTTTTTTATATATACAGTATACTGTATGTATATATATATATATATATATATATATATATATATATACGTTGGTAGATCCGGCACTCCTGCTTCCTGGTGCAGGCGGACTGGGTGCCTTTGCTGGATTTGGATAGGGTTGGTGGTGTGTCCTCCACAGAGTAATGCACCGCACGGCACTCCAGTTAGTGATAAAGAACAAATTTATTGTGCCTATATATATATATATATATATATATATATATATATATATATATATATATATATATATATATATATATATATAGTGTGGAGCAGAAACGCCCCCTCTTCAGTTTAAGGTGATAGATTGTATTCCAGAAAATTCCAGAGGCGGTAACCGTGGACTGAGATTACTTTAATGTGAAGTGAGATGGATATATCGTTTGGATGTTATCGCACTACGTGGCCTCAATGAACAGATTTCTTATGCCATCTTTCGTTAGAGTGTGTCACAAGAGGCTCTATTCGGGGATGTAATGAATATGTTTGTTTTATAGACCTCTCTTGGCGTTATCGCCTGGTTACTTATTGCGTGTTTTGTATAGCACAGTTAAAATATTTTGTATTGTTTCACATTTGTTATTATGTATTACCCTGGTCACTATGATGTTATCTGATGAGGACGTCTTTTATTAATGACGTAATTCACAACTAGAGGAAGTGGGCGTGCTACAACACACCCGCTCCTACCCAACTCACTTTGGTGTGCACTGTATTTAAACAGGTATGTTTTTATTCACTGTTATCCTGATGACAATTTTGATAAAATTGAAATGTTGATCACTATCACTGGCTTCCTGTGACTCCGTTATTCATGCCATGAGTGCCGCACCCATGTTGACCATCTATCTTCTTCTTTGAAAAAGTGAGGGCATATATATATCTCTCTCTGCTGTAACATCCACATGCTTTTGAACTCTATTGGGTACATTTGCAACCAAGTGTCTTCACTGCAGAACATTGCATCCCTTGTGTGTGGGATTGTCTTATAGGTAAATTCATCTTTATCACAGACATACGTGCAGACTATCTCTCTCTGCTGTAACATCCACATGCTTTTGAACTCTATTGGGTACATTTGCAACCAAGTGTCTTCACTGCAGAACATTGCATCCCTTGTGTGTGGGATTGTCTTATAGGTAAATGCAACCAAATATCTGATCTGTGTAAATAACAACAGTACCTTGCCTGTGTGTAGTGAGGCATGTATTTTTTATTCTAAATGAGATATAGCATCCTGGAATGCCAGAACTGTTTTTGTAAGCCACTTTTATTGCTCTGTATAGCAGGGGGTGGGGACTGAGGGTGTAGATTCCAATTATTGGAAATTGGGAAGAAGGCATTGTTAGAGTATATTAGTTCTCATTGCATACGGCTGTGGCCGGATAGGCTGTGGCCATAGTTTAGCTGTGGCCCTGTATTGAAGTGGGCCGTTTTAAAGTGGGAAAACGGAGTCATAACTACGAGCGTTATACCTGCGTTACACCGAAGGAAAACTGAAGGCAAACTACTACAAATCACCAAAAACACACATGGACTGCATTGATACCTCAAGAGTATGTAATTCATCTCCAATATGCTCTCTTTATTACTGTGTTATGCAAACTCTTGTATGATTTGAAAAGTTCTGCTTTAATGAATTGATTGTAATGGTTATTATTTGTTTGGTGGAGTTGTTCAGTGAAGCATAGTTTAGTGTTGCATTCTGCCTGATGTCTACTCAAACACAGTGCAAATATCTCCTTTGACCATTTGGCCGTTAGTGTTCAGGTGTAGCCTGACCTGAACAGACTCACTATATTCTTAGAATTAGTGACCTGCAGCTTTTCTGAACAGTAAAAAATAAAAACAGACCTTGAACAACATCATCAAACAGGTAATTTCAACTTTAGATTTCGATTTTATACTGTATGAACATGGCTAGGAATAACAGATGCACAGGCAAAATTTTTAAAACTATGTGTGTAAACGCTAGAAGCCTAGGAGACAAAATTCCTGATCTAATTGCAATAATGACAAGGGATGACCTAGACATTGTGGCTATCACAGAGACATGGTGGAATGAGAACCATGGCTGGGATGTAGCTATACCAGTATACAATTTATTTAGGAAGGACAGAATGGGAAGAATCGGAGGAGGGGTAGCAATGTATGTCAAGAAAAACATAAATGCTACTTTAATACAAAACATTGAAGAAAAAACTGAGGCCCTTTGGGTGACCATAGAAATGGGGGAGAAGGACATCATTCGTACTGGGGTCATCTATAGGCCACCAGGCCAGGGGCAGGATTTGGACAGGAGCCTATTGCTTGATGTCACTAAAATGGCTTTAAAGGGAGAAGTCATAATCATGGGAGACTTTAATCTACCTGATGTGAATTGGGAGGAGTCTTTTGCAAGATCATCTACAAGTGGCAAATTTCTAAATTCCCTACAGGGAGCCTCTCTCAAGCAATTGGTGAGGGAGCCTACTCGCAAAGACTCAATATTAGATTTAATACTCACAAATGGTGACAGGATATCAGACATATATGTGGGTGAGAACCTGGGATCCAGTGATCATCAAGCAGTATGGTTTAGTATCAAGGCAGGGTCCAACTCCAGTCACACAAAAACTAAGGTGTTGGATTTTAGGAAGGCTGACTTTGCAAAAATGGGGAGATGTTTAAGCGACTCATTAGCAGATTGGATGAACTTGAAAGGAGTGCAGGAGAGGTGGAGAAAATTAAAAAGTGCAATACTAAAGGCAACGGACCTTTGTATCAAAAGGGTTAAAAGTACCAGGAAAAGGAAGCCAGTGTGGTTTACTAAAGAGGTATCAACTAGTGTAAAAGCAAAAAAGATGGCCTTTAGGACATACAAGCAGACTCAAAATAATAATTACAAAGAAGTGTATCTTGCCAGACGCAAAGAGGCTAAGAAAGTGATCAGGCGTGCCAAGGCACAAGCTGAGGAGAAAATGGCTCAGTCGGTAGATAAAGGAAACAAAACTTTTTTTAAGTACATAAGTGAAAGGAGAAAATCAAATGGAGTAATAATAAGACTGCGGACAGACACTGAGAATTTGGTGGAGGGAGACAAGGCAATTGCAGATCATCTAAATAATTACTTTTGCTCTGTATTCACTATAGAAGGAGAAGGAAAGGGACCACAGTTAAGTTGCAAGGACATTCATAAAAATAAGGTAGATGGAGGTACATTTACTAGGGAGAAAGTCCTAACAGAACTTTTCAAGACTGAAAGTGGATAAATCAATGGGGCCAGACGGAGTGCATCCAAGGATACTAAAAGAACTAAAAGACGTGTTGGTAGCGCCATTAACAGATTTATTCAACCAGTCACTAGATACAGGTGCAGTTCCAGAGGACTGGAGAAAAGCAAATGTAGTTCCACTGCACAAAAGCGGAAGCAAAGAAGAAGCAAGTAACTACAGACCAGTGAGCCTTACATCAGTAGTAGGGAAAATAATGGAAACACTATTAAAAGAAAGAATAGTGGAATATCTTAAATTAAACAACTTACAGGATCCAAAACAGCATGGTTTTACTGCAGGGAGATCATGCCAAACAAGTCTCATTGACTTTTTTGACTCCGTGACCAAAATACTAGATGAAGGGGGGGCTGTAGATGTGGCATATCTAGACTTTAGTAAGGCATTTGACACTGTCCCACATCGCAGGCTGCTAAATAAACTTGAAAGTGTGGGATTGGATTATAAAACAATTAAATGGATAAGAACCTGGTTGCAGGATAGGAAACAGACAGTTGTAGTAAATGGAGTGCATTCTATGGAGGGACATGTTACCAGTGGAGTACCCCAGGGATCTGTACTTGGACCAGTGCTCTTTAATATCTTTGTTAGTGACATTGCAAATGGTATTGAAGGGAAAGTATGCCTTTTTGCAGATGATACAAAGATATGCAACAGAGTAGACACACCAGGAGGGGTAAATCAAATGACTGATGATCTAAGTAAACTTGAGAATTGGTCAAGAGAATGGCAACTACAGTTTAATGCTAAAAAATGCAAAATTATGCACTTGGGACTCAAAAACCCAAAGGCTCAATATAGTATCAAGGGTACTATAATGGAAACTACTGAGGAGGAAAGAGTTCTAGGAGTCACTATTTCAAGTGACTTAAAGGCAGGGAGGCAATGTAACAAAGCAATGAGGAAGGCTAGTCAGATGCTTGGTTGCATAGGGAGAGAAATCAGTAGCAGAAAAAAAGACGTAATAATGCCACTTTATAGGTCATTGGTACGACCTCATCTGGAATATTGTGTCCAGTTCTGGAGACCATATCTTCAGAAGGATATAAATACATTGGAGAGTGTACAAAGAAGGGCAACTAAAATGGTTCATGGCCTACATCACAAAACTTACCTGGATAGACTAAAAGATCTTAACATGTATAGTTTGGAGCAGAGAAGGGAAAGGGGGGACATGATAGAAATCTTCAAATATATCAAGGGTTTTAACATAGTACAGGTGGGAAATTTTCTTCAAAGGAAAAGAAGTAATAAAACACGAGGACATGCACTGAAACTGGAGGGAGGTAGGTTCAGGGGAAATGTTAGAAAGAATTACTTCACAGAAAGGGTAGTGGATAAGTGGAATAGCCTCCCATCAGAGGTGGTAGAGGCTAAGACAGTAGAACAATTTAAACATGCTTGGGATAGGCATATGGATATCCTTACAAAGAAATAAGGATTAAAAAGGGTTGAGTTTACCTGAAGGGTAAAAAAAAGGGGCAGACTAGATGGGCCAAATGGTTCTTATCTGCCGTCAAATTCTATGTTTCTATGTTTCTATGTTTCTTGGATCGGCACTCCCAATAACTTTAAGAACTTAGCCGGTGCCCTCACTTTTTCAAAGAAGTGCCCTCTTTTCTAATTCTCCAATGGAATTATGCCAATAGTATCCAACTTATGTAATAGCAATTTTGTGTCCTGCAAGTAAATTGGGGATTTCTGTAAGCATGGTTGGAGAAAGTGGTCTATAAAGCTGAAAACTGGACTGTATAATGAATCCTTGGCCGAGATTATCTGCCCTGGTGGGTGTAGTAACTTTTTTTATGAATATTTGGCAGACAGTATAATAAGGGGACTTTAGGACATTCAGAAGTGAGATGGTTTTTCACAGTAGTCAGAATCATCCCTTGTTTAACATCTTCTTACAAAATCAGGTCTAATTATTATTATTTTTTTTTAAACATTAAATGTTTATTGAAGTAAATGCTGTCCAAACAGACAATTTAAAAAAAAAAAAAGGGGGGGGGGAAGGGTACAGAAAAAAGAGAAAGGAGGAGGTGGGGGGAAGGGATAAAAGATACAAGGTTGCCAACCAGTTTGTAATGAGTTACAGGTAAAAGAACATTCTCATGTATATGGGCGGTTAACATTGTAGAATACATGCCATCAACTGAACAAAGACAAGTAATGTCTAACACAGATAAAATAAGGTATAATAAGTACTTACACAAGCCAAAACTGCTATACTCTAAATGGTGGATCAGGTGGCCAGAATAGACAGGTCCAAGGTGTCACTAATCAAGTTTGAACGGCCCACCTCATCACAGTAGAGGGACCAGCCAAACCATCTTATATGAATCGAATTAGGGGCACTTGAGTAACTAGCCCCCGAAGTTTCGAATAAGTAATGCTTGTGGACTTTCTTAAGGATGGAGTCTATACTTGGGATTGCCTCAGATTTCCATAACTTAGCAATGACAGCTTTGGTTGCAATCAACACATGTCCGATAACGTACTTCTCAGCCATAGTCATGTAGGGAGGAAAGATATGTAGCAGTGCTAGGGCAGGATCTAGTGCTATGGGGCGTTTTAATATGGAGCCCAACCGTTGAAACACTTCCACCCAGAGAGGTCGCAACTCAGGGCAATCCCAAAATATGTGAAAAATATTCCCCACATGTCCACACTTCCTCCAACATAAGGTTGAAACATTCGGTCATGTCTTGTGTAGCCTCTCTGGGGTGTAGTAAGCCCTGTGGATGAGCTTAAAGAACATTTCCGAATGATGTAAGCATCTAGAAATCTTAAAAACAGGAACTGAATATCCCGTCCCATTCCTCCTCAGTGAGGTTTTTGTTCAAATCTCCTTCCCAGCTCAGTGGGGGAGAAGTTTTGTTGGTATCTTGAGGTGGAATAAGATGGGTGTACAACCTAGAAATTCCCCCTTTATGGGAGGGGGCACTGATTAGATTTTTGGGGCTAGGTGGGAAGTAGGGGGTTTTAATTGGAGTGTGTAAGTGTGCTTGAAGCCAACTTCTGAGTTGTAAGTAGATAAAGAAATCTCGCTTTGAGATATTGAAATTATTCTGTAGATCAGAAAAAGATCTCAACTGGTTGTCTATGAATAAGTCTCCTAATGAGGATATGCCCAGATTAATCCAGTTATCTAGTTGAGGGATGGGGATTAGTACCTTAAGGGCCTTGAGAGATAAAGGGGGGGGGGGGCAAGGAGGGATGCCCTATCTGTAGATTCCACTAGTCTATGCCAGACCTCCAAGGAGGATTGAATAGATTGGCATCGAGATGCATATTGACGTGACTCTGAAGCAGGGAGCCAAAGGAGGTCGGCCAATGGGACAGGGTGTGAGTAGGCACTCTCCAGGGCCACCCAGGGCTTTTGGATATTAGGTGCAGTCCAGTCACTAATGTGGTTTAGCACACAGGCAGCTAAATAGAGATCTAAATCTGGGAAGGCCACTCCCCCGAGTACTTTAGGCCTTACTAACGTCTTCTTAGCTATCTTAGGTCTAGTCCCTCTCCAGACATATTTAGCTAAGAGCTGGTTAAATTTTTGGAGTACCGACCTGGGAGGGAGCCTTGAGATGGCTCTAAAAAGATACATTAATTTTGGTAGTAACACCATTTTGGCCGCAGCGATTCTCCCAAGCCAAGAGACGTCTTGCAACATCCAATCACCAATTAAACTCGAGAGCGCCTTCAATAAGGGATTATAGTTACATTCAATAACATGTTTTCCAGGAGCTAGCTGTATCCCCAAATATTTTAATGAGCTAGACTGCCAAGAATATTTATATGTTTTCCTCAGCTCAGTGACCACGTCGGGGGGGAAGGCCCAGGGAGAGAGCCTCCATTTTGCTTGTATTAAGTTTATAATAAGAGGCCTCAGAGTACTCTTGTAGAACTCTATGTAGAGCAGGAAGGGAGTGAATAGGGTCCAAGAGACATAATAGGACATCGTCGGCAAACAGGCTAATTTTGTGGGAAATGTTGCCAATTGATGGGCCACGGATGGAGACATCTCGTCTTATGCGCTCCGCCAAAGGTTCAATGGCCAATGCAAAAATTAAGGGGGAAAGAGGGCATCCCTGGCGGGTGCCATTTGTAATTTGGAAACTCGTTGAAGTGCAGCCATTAGAGAACACCTTAGCAGAAGGGTAAGTATAGAGGGCCAAAATAGAATCTAGTATCCTACCCTGGAAGCCGAATGCCTCCAAGGCTAATTTCATGAAACCCCAATGAAGTCTATCGAAGGCCTTCTCGGCGTCTAGTGAAAGAACTAGGAGAGGGGCCTTCTTTACTGAGCAGTATTCTATGACATCTATTACCCTACGCGTGTTGTAGGGGGCCTGCCTGTGTAACACAAAACCAACTTGATCGCTTTTAATGAGGGATGGGAGTAGAGGGCATATTCGATTAGCAACCAATTTAGCATACAGTTTTAAGTCAGTATTATGTAGCGCAATGGGTCTATAATTTTGGACCGAAGAAGGGGACTTGCCAGGTTTGGGTATTGTAATGATGCGGGACTCGAGCATTTCAGAGGGGAAAGATTTAGTGTCTGAGGCCTCATTATAAAGCCTCACAAGCATCGGGGCCAGCTGATTTTTAAATGTCTTGTAAAAATTTGATGGAAAACCATCCGGTCCCTGAAATTAGCTTATAGTAATAAGATATTATTATATCACCTGTTTGTCTTTGGGGTTTGCTTTAGCACTAAATTTTTACACTGAGACATTTGGATAAAGATCAACATAGATCAAAATTAGGAGTGTTTAAAGAATTTTGAGATACAGAATCACTGTAGACAGTAGTAGGGGTGGGGGAGAGGAGTGGAGTAAGGAGAGGGAGGGTGGGAAGTAAAAACACTCTAGGGGAGGGGGAGCACTAGATTCAAGGGGTAGTAGGGGATAAGTAAGGGGAAGGAGGGAAGTAAGAATATAGTAGAAAGGGAGTCCATAATATTAGTATGTGTAACATAAAATTCTGCATAGCTAGCATACAGATAAATCCCCCCCCCCCCAAAAAAAGGGGAAAAGGGAAAGAAAAAAAGAAATTTTTTTTTCATTTTTTTTTTTTCTTCTCCCCCTTTCTCCCCCGAGTAAGGGAGAAATATAAGATATTAGAGGGAACAATGGATAGAAGTAGGCACTAAGAGAAAAGAGAAAGAAGAGAGGAGAGAAAGAGAAAAAAAGAGGGAAAGAGTGAACATGGGGATGGGTTACCACTAACCCCCAAGTAAAAAGAAGCCTCAAGGAGCGGAGGTTTGGAGTGCTCTAACAACATCGAGAAAGAGCAAGAGATGGATATGAAAGTGAGCAGGTATGAATGTGGAATGCGTCAGTTGTTAGTCCAGATGGGTAGGAAAGGAAAAACGGAAGTATCATATGGCTGGAGGGAAGAGAAGAGGGGGGAGGGGAAGGGAGGGGGAAAGAGGGAAATAGGAGAAGGGTTAGGGAAAGCAAAAAAGAAAGAGGAAAGATACGGTTAAAATTTTAACAATTAATGCGCAAGGCCTAAATTCACCTCAAAAGAGGAAAAGAGTTCTCCAATATCTTCACACACATGAAATAGATGTGGCAGGAGTTCAAGAGACTCACTTCTCAAGAGTGAATCCACCTAAAATGTATGACCATAATTATACTAAAGCTTATTTTGCAAGCGACATATGTAAGAAAAGGGGAGTGGCAATATTGTTTAGGAAGAATGTAAATTTTGAGTTGGAATCACAATATGTAGATAAGCAGGGGAGATATATTGTACTAAATGGTACATTAGAAGATCAAGAAGTTACCTTTGCAGCCATTTACGCCCCTAATTCATCTCAGGAGTCCTTTTTGAAAAAAGTCTGGAGGAAAATAAAACAGACAGCAAAAAAAACTATATTTGTAATGGGGGATCTTAATTCCACACTAGATCCATATTTGGATAAAACTCTAAATAATAATAGTAAAAACCAGCAATCTTTGATTAAAATCTCACGAAGGATTAGTGCAGATATATATGAGATAGGACTATATGATGTATGGAGAATTAAGCATCCAAACATTAGAGATTATACTTTTTTTTCAAATATGCATAAATCATATTCAAGAATAGATCTAATATTGGTAGATAAAAATACAGTACAACAGATTAGAAAAGCAGAGATTTTACCAAGATCTTGGTCCGACCATGCTCCAGTTATGATTGAGTGGGATAATAACTGTAGACCACCAAAGCGAAGGATATGGACACTACCCAAACATTTGATAAAAAGAACAGATATAAGACAACAGATAGAGGCAACCATAGATCAATATTGCTCTACAAATAAACCAGAGGATACAAATTATCTGAATTTCTGGTGCACATTAAAAGCAGTCTTAAGAGGTAAATTTATACAGCTAAATTCCATAGAACGAAAACGGGAACGAGATATCCAAATTAAAAGATCAGGCGAGATTAAAACCTTAGAGGAGGAACATAAAAAAAACCCCCAAAACAGGGAGTTATTAATCAAATTAAATAAACTTAGGACAGAAATAGAAAATGAGAATATAGAGCAAATAAAGAGGAATATGAGGAAATTCCAACAAAAACTATATTCCGAAAGTAATAAGGCCTCAAAACTACTGGTAAATAAGATCAAAGGTAGACAAATTAGGAAACAAGTGAGAGAAGTATATAATAAAAATGGAATTAAAATAACGAACCCATCAGAAATTACGGAAATATTCGCAGAATATTATAAAAGATTGTATAATCTTAAATTTGATATAGAGACCCCACAACCTAATGAGGAAGATATAAATAAATTCCTTAGCAGAGTTAATCTTCCAAAATTAAAGACAGAACAAATCATAGACCTAAATAAACCAATATTAGAACAAGAAGTAAGAGATGCTATTAAACTCCTAAGGTTAAATAAAGCGACAGGTCCAGATGGATTTAGCAATGAATTTTATAAAACCTTTCAGGGCAAGATCGGACCTATCCTAACCCCAGTATTAGAGGAAGCAATAAAAAAAGGGGAGTTTCCAGCAGAAATGCTGGAATCCAGGATAGTGACAATACCGAAAGAAGATAAAGACTCAAAATTAGTACAGAATTATAGACCAATTGCATTATTGAATTCAGACGTAAAAATTTATGCAAAAATAATTGCAATTAGACTAAAAGAAGTCCTCCCAGAACTGATCAACCCAGATCAAGTGGGATTCGTGAGAAATAGACAGGGGACCGAGAATACAAGAAGAGCCATAGACGTGATGGAATACCATATAAAGAAAGGAAAACCATTAATAACAATGTCGTTAGACGCACAAAAAGCCTTTGACAGGCTCCATTGGGGCTATATGGAAAAGGCTTTACGAAAATTTGGAATCACTGGGGAAATTTTGAAGGCTATAATGGCCCTATACTCTAACCCAGAAGCCCACGTCCTATGCAATTCTAACATTTCTTCTAAATTTAAGATAACTAACGGCACTCGCCAAGGGTGTCCCCTTTCACCAATTATTTTTGTTTTAGCAATGGAGCCCTTTGTGGAATTGATAAGAAACACCCAATCCATAGAGGCACCTGAAATCAATAAAATACAGCAGAAAACCTTGCTGTTTGCGGACGATGTCCTAATATTTCTCACGAACCCCCAATCATCAATTCCAAACTTAATGCAAATAATAAATCAATTTTCCAAAATATCATATTATAAGCTAAATAAAAATAAAACAGAAATTTTACCATTAAATATACAGAAGCAAGAATTGGACACATTGAAGAGGAATTATAAATTTCACTGGAAAAGTAAATCCATAAAATATCTAGGCGTAAACCTAGTAGCTGAAGAAAGAAACTTGATAGAACTCAATTATATGCCATTACTGAAACAATTAGAGAAAAAAACCAAAGATTGGATGTTTAGGGAATTAACATGGATGGGCAGAATTGCGGCAATAAAAATGTTTGTACTCCCTAAAATAGTATGCTTATTCAGAGCAATCCCAAGAATTCTCCCAAAGTACTGGATAAAGAGATTCGAAACTTTGATTAATAGATATGTATGGGATAACAAAAAGGCTAAGATAAATAAGAAAATTTTAAGACAGCCTAAAATCAAAGGAGGAGTAGCATTTCCCGAAATATACCTGTACCAACAGGCTTGTATTCTAAACCAATTTCCAGAAGCAATAAAAGGAGGGGAGACCAAACCCTGGGTAATCCTGGAGGAGGCTCTAATGGGAGGTTTTGGATTGAAAGACCTAGTCTGGCTACCACCGGACATGAGGATGATAGATAAGGACCAGCCAAGGGCCATTAGAGACTCCCTCAAGGTGTTGGATGGACTTTTGAACTCCCAAAAGGAGTTTAAGACTCCTTTGAAATATATGGAAACCCAAACGCTAAGAAAATTGATCCCACACTTGGAGATAGAATCCTGGGGGAAAAGAGGAATAAAAACCCTGGAAAATCTGAGAGATCAATATGGTGTCATTCCCTTTACACAGCTCCAGCAAAAATATGAGATACCTGCATCAGAATTTTATAAATACTTACAAATAAGAAGTTGGCTTAATAAGCAACAAATTAGAGATGTAGAACCAAAACATTTATCTAATAATGCACTCAATAGATTGAGAGGAGGCTATCAGATAAAAGGAATAACATTCTGGTATAATTACCTGTTAAATATCAGCTTGGAGGGGAAAACGAAGGCCCAGTCTAGATGGGAAGAAGATTTAGGACTAGAGATGAGTGAAGAACTCTGGGAAAGGACCTATGGGACAATTCATAAAATGTCCAAATCAATCACACATATAGAAAGGGCATTGAAAATGGTATATAGAGTTTATTATACCCCAGAGAGACTGAGCAAATTTGACCCAAACCAGATTAATATTTGCTGGAGATGTGGAGAGGGAGGAGCCGACATAATACATGTTTTTTGGAACTGTAATAGGGTTAAAAAAGTGTGGAGAGAAGTGAGTAACTTAATAAGAACAATAATAGGAGGAGAAGTGGAATTAAACCCTCAAATGACCTTGTTACATATACCCACAGGAGAAATTGAACAAGGTAATATATACTTGTTAAATCAAATCTTCATAGCAGCTAAAACAGCAATCGCCCAATACTGGAAACAAGAACAAGTACCCTCAAGGATAGACATAATAAACAAACTAAATTTTGCCTATAAAATGGAGACAAATGATAAGACTGGGAAGGGGAAAATGTCTAGAAAATGGGAACTTTGGAAACAATATGTAGAAAGCGAAGGAATAGCCTAGGGAATTACAACTAAAATATAAAAATTACTTGGGTGTGTACAATGTCGGATCTGACCCCCCCCCCCGTATAAATAAGATATATATGAAAACTATGTAAACCGCCCAGCAGATATAGAATACCTAAGAGAATATAAATACGTTTTTCCCAGAATGAATGTTTAAGGATGTAAGAGTGTGGTGTGAGAGATAAGTACACTAAAACATGCAGGAGAGAGGAGATGAGAGAGGCCCAAAACCTTAAAGGTAGAGAAAGGTATAGGAATAAGTAAACTAGAATAGACCCAGCTGACCTCTCCCCCTATCATTATCACTAGTAGTAAAATAAAATGTCTTATATGGTTTTGTATAAACTCTGTGATAAAGATAATGAATAAGTGTAATATTTGAAGTGAATGTATTTATGTGGACATGGATGAATTGAAAACATGTCTAAATGTCTAATGTATGTTTTTTTCATATTAAAAAAAAAAAAAAAAAAAAAACCATCCGGTCCCGGGGCTTTGTCAGAGGGAAGAGAATCTATAGCCTGCTGGACCTCCTCTAAAGTCCAAGGAGTATTGAGAGATAGGCAGTTCTCTGCAGAGAGCGAAGGGAGGGAGATTTTATCAAAGAAATCCCTCATCCCCCCGGCACTAGGCTGGGGCGTAGAGGGATCATCCTTCAGATTATAGAGCTTAGAGTAATATGAAGCGAATACGTTAGCGATCTCTTCCGGCTCCCCCACCTTCGTGCCATGCTCCGAGTGGATCATATGTATCCTCTCCCTAGCTCTCTTGCCTCTCAACTTCCTTGCCAGCATTCTACCCGCACGGTCACCGAGGAGATAAAACTTCTGGTTCAGTCTAGCGATATAACGCTGAACAGTAGAGAGATAGTGTCTGTTCACCTTGTCTCTGGTATCATTTAATTGCTTAATAAGCATTTTATCAGAAGGGGTAGCCTTATGGGCAGCCTCCAGGGAGGCGAGTGTTGCTTCTGCACGTTCTAGGGAACGCTTTCGGTCTCTTTTAAGTTTGGAAGCTATTTGGATCGCCGACCCCCGGACTACTGCTTTAAGAGCACACCAACATGTAGAAGTAGAAGTATCCTAAGGGGAGTTCTCTAGGATATAGTGTTCCAAGGAATTCTGAATTGCCTGAGTGAGACTTTGGGTGCCCAGTCTTCACGGACCCGGACTTGTCTTCCTGTTAGCAATATCCCATTTCAAAAGAAGCGGAGCATGGTCTGACCACGTCCGAGGGAGAATCTTAACTAAATGGAAGGAGTTAATGGACCATTTGTCTGAGATTGCAAGGTCTATTCTTGAATATGTACCATGAGGGTGTGAGTAAAAAGTATAATCCCGCACTGTTGGTTTTTTTTACCCGCCACAAATCAAAAAGGTCGAACTCCGCTCGGATATGTCGAAGACCTCTAGGTGGAGTATGGGGCAGCTGGCGAAGCATGCCCTGCGGTCTTGAGCTATCTAATAAAGGGTCTGGGACTAAATTGAAGTCTCCTAGTAAAATTAAAGCTTCTTTAGCTAGCTGCTGAATTTTTGAAAGAAGCTTCCTGCAAAATGTAAGCTCCTTTGAATTAGGGGCATAAATAGAAACTATAGTAACCTCTATGTTATCTAGTTGACCTATCATGATTAAATACCTTCCCTCAGAGTCAGAGTATTGTGAGGAGAGGGAAAAAGGACAACGCTGCGAAATTAAGATTGCAACCCCAGCTCTCTTGGAAGGACCGTTGGCAGTATAGCAACGTGGGAAGTATGTATCATGAAACAATGGGGGGGGGGGGGGCAGACGCCATAAAGTGGTTTTCTTGAACTGCAACTATATCAGCTTTATGTTTACAAAAGTAGTCAAGGGCTAGCCTCCTTTTATTGGGGGAGTTGAGACCCTTAGCATTTATAGAAATTAAGTTAACCATGGGGACTGAGGATGTAGATAGGTTAGAAAGACTGCGTTAGAGTAGTAAGAAACTGAGAGAGGCTGGCAAGTAGTGAAGGAGACAGAAGCAGGAAAAATAGAAGGAAAAAAAAAATTTAAAAGGGGGGAAGGGGAGAGTAAGGGCCCCCTATTGAGGGAGAGATAGGATGCCAAACCATGGCAACACAGAGTAGCTGCGTGGGGGTAGTGGGCAGGGAGACGGAGAGCCAATTCACCCGGACGTTTAAGTAGGACCTACGGATTAGAGAAGACAAAAAAGTATGGAGGAGAAGAGAGAGGAAGCGGTCCGAACAAGAAAGAGGACAGAGTAAGAACAATAAGAACAAGAACAAATACCTGTCCAAAAATAATGAACTTTCAACAAATTTGACATAACATATAACCATAGAACAATGGGCAGAACAATTTCAGGCCTAGATACAGCCAAGTATTGCATGCTATATAGCAGGCAAAGGCACCTTTAACAAGAAGAAAAATAACCAAAAAGATATAAAGTTTCTAAGGACACATATAGGCTGCACTACTATATCACTTCGGGAACTGCGGCCTGCGGCAACTATGGGCATAAAATATAACTATAAGACCTATCCTGGAGTAGAGCAGAAACACTCTACTACTGATGGCAGTGCCTTGACCTAGAGAGAGGCATTTTCAGCAAGTATGCGTAACTGGAAAACAGTAAGTCTCTAGGCTGCACTTAGTCCAAATCTAAATCTGGCGACCATAGGATAGAGAAAATATTACAATGGATACAGTAAAGAATACCATTCCTATTGTTCCGGCCCCGGAGTGGACCAGTCCAGCTGAAGTCCACTCACATGATGGGAGCCTGGAGAGGAACTTGGCAAGTTCAGAGTGGATAGGAAGTGCTTTCCTTCTTCGATTGTCGAAAGAGCAATAGTAGAACCGCCTCTGTTGACTAAAAGTTTTGTCGGGTAGCCCCATCTGTATAGGATGTGCTCTTTTCGAAGAGCCACTGTGATAGGGTGAAAAGAACGCCGTTTAGCCAGCGTAGCCTGGGAGAGATCTCCAAACATCTGTAGGGGACCCAGAGCTTTGGCCGTTTCCTCAGATGGTCTAGCGGCCTTGAGGATCGCCTCCTTTACATGGAAGAAGTGTATCCTCATGAGGACGTCACAAGGAGCATCTACTGGGGCACCCTTGGCCTTAGGAAGTCTGTGGATCCGATCGATCAGTAGGTCTGAAGAAGAGCAGTTGGGGAGGAGTTTTTGGAAGATGTCAGGGGCGAAATCATTCAAGCTACTATTGGAAATTGATTCTGGGACACCCCGGAGCTTGATATTGTTTCGACAGGATCTGTCCTCCAGATCAGAGATCTTGTCACGTAGGGCAGCTACTTCAGCCTGTAGAGCTTCGTGTGAAGAGATCAAGTCATTGTGTGAAGAAGTGAACTCGCCCATTTTAGTTTCAATGTGATCTGTACGATCTCCCAGGTTGTCTATAGACTTCTGAAAGCCTTGTAGTGTAGTCTTGAACTCCTCCAACACCTCTTTCTTAAATTGGGATAACAGGAGCTTCATGGAGCCCACAGTAAGGGCTTGATTGTCCTCTAGGGCATCCATGGCTTGGGGAGAAAGCTCCATTGGTGACGAGGGAGACTGCGCCTGGGAAAGGAGATGGGGTTTAGGACAGGGTGGTTCTGTCTGATTCAGTTTCTTGGAGCCCAGAGAGGAGGACTTAAAAAAGTCCACTTGTGACACCGGTTTAGGTGCCTTAGAGTGTTTATTTGGCATACTTAAGCTTGAGGGCACTAACCTAACTGCACTAAGCGAAGATCAGGATCCAAAAAATAAATAAAAAAAATTAGTTAAACAGAGGCGGTTAGGGTGAAAGTGACAGGTATTAGCTCAAACAAAAAGCATGTCCAGGTGCATAGCAATCCGCCTAGGACATTCTCTCTAGAAAAGCATGGAAGTTCTTGTGAGCCGTACTAAAGGCCAACTCCACTAGATGGCGCCCCTGCTCAAGGGCTTATTGTGGAGAATATACTGTATGTAGAGAAAATAAGTGGCACCAAAGTTATGGGAGTATTTATAGAAAGTTCACTGTGAACTACTGCCTTGGTGAGGAGCAGCGATTCCCCAGAGCCCGGATTACTGCCTTGGTGAGGAGCAGGGATTCCCCAGAGCCCGGACGTGCCCCCCCAGGAGAGGTAAGGCAAGGGAAGATTCTGGTGCACTCCAGAGTATATTGCAGGGCCCTGGAAATGGCTTGGGAGTAGCCAGGGGCAAAGATACCTGTATGGCTGCACAAGTCAGAGGTCCGTCTGTGTGGCGTCCTAAGTGGCCCTCTTGCGTTCAGGGAGTAGTCCGGGGGTCCCCACAGATGTCCGCTGAGAATGGGGTGCAAGAAGAAGGCCCGGGAGCCGCTCTCCAGCCTTTTCAGCATCGCCGAGCAGTGACGGAGCTCGTGCGGCGGGTGCTGGCACAACTCTAGGCCCCGGCTTCCGTAACGGACTAGGCCTCAATCTTCCACAGCGCTGCCAAATGGGATCCGGGCCTCCAGACTTTGCCCCCACCCACCGGAGGGCTCGGGGGAGCTGACCAGAGCCTCAGGGTCGGATGGGAACCTCCGAACGGGAGGTTTATAAGCGTGAGCCACGGGAGCTCACAAATGTGCGTCTCATCCAACGCGCATCCAGGCCACGCCCAGGTCTAATTATTTTTTATATGTTGCCGTTGGATTCTGGTGAAGTTGTTCATAAATGTCAGACTCCGCAAGTTGGGATTATACTTCATTTTTGTATATGTTGACATCCCAGATAATGATCCCTCCCCCTTTGTCAGCGAGGAGGATCATGATATCATCATATGTACCAAGGTTTCTCAATGCCGTCCATTCATCTTTATTGAGGTTAGAAAATGCTTGTGTATGCTTGTCCTTGTGGGCAATCTCCACTTGTGTTTCAAGTACTTTAATAAAACTTTGAATTGAGGTATTGTGCAAGATGGATCAAAGTGTGATTTCTGTTCGAATTTATCATACACTGATGGAGTCTAAGGAATAATTGTTAAACCTTAAGACCAAAATATTCCCGGAGCTTCAGCCCGGGCAGGATTAATCCTGGAGGGGGAACCCTTTTATTGGGGGGTCCCCACTCCCTCAGGGTCCCTGCCCGGGCTGACCAGTCAGGTGGTGAATGTTTCAGCCACGGGACTTTATATAATAAATGTCCCCCGTCTGTGGCATTACCCTGCTGGCTGGTTGGGCCTTGTGCTGGTTCTCAAAATATGGGGGATTCCTACTCCTTTTGTCCCCCCCGTATTTTGGGAACCAGGAGTGGCCCTTGCACCTGGTGCTGGTTTTAAAAACTATGGAGAACCCCTACTGACATTTTCCCAGAATTTTTAAAACACTGTTTTTTAAAAATGATTTAGTTATTTTTTCTACTTTTTTTTAACTAAAGCCTACACTGATCTCACTGATCCATGCAGGCTAAAGCCAAATACGACTGGAAAATGAGTTGTATTTCCAGACACATTTTATCGGTAATTAGTGGCAGTAAATTAAATATGGCCGCTTAGTAAATTAGGAATCACCATTCGACAGTCGTATTCATGGCACGAATTGCCATATTTTTGGCATAGCAATTACGACTGTCTAGGAATACACTTAATGCAGGATTAGTAAATTTCCTGCACTTTCAGTTGTTTTATATACAGTATGTAGATATAATGCACATTTTGAGTGAGAAAGAAGATGCTCAGTGTGGGTGAGTTGCCTTGGACCAGGTGTGCTGAGAGGGGCTGTTTCTCTTGACGGAAGCCACAGTGCATGAGGACACATCTGTAAATAAAAGTTGCATTGTGTATTCAGTACTTTCATGTAGCTTAGAGCAGGAATACCCAACCATTGCCCTCAAGGCAAACTAAAAGTGCAGGTTTTAGAGATATCCAGTCTTCTGTACTAATTAAATCACCTGTTCTTAAGAATGGTTATAACTAAAAATGACTGTTAGTGTGCATTGAGGGCAGAGGCTGGGAATATCTGGCTTAGAGTAAGGTACTAAATATAATAATGTTTAAATGTTTAAATAAACATTTTTATTTATTCAATATATCCACCCCCACAAAACACTGCCCTCAGTGATCTGTGTTTTGAACAGCATCAGCATGGCTGTCGAGAAGCGGAGGGGGTACTACTTGCCTTGGGGTAGGCACTTCACTCCCTACAGATGACCAATTCAAAGTACATCACTCCCTACAGTTGTTCATGGGACCTCTGCTTGCCTTATGCCCAATTGTGGGCAACAATATCCTTTAATGATTGTGATTATTACTTTTCAATACAATGACAATGTCTAGTCAGATTCTTTAGAATGTATAATTCATTTATATATAACTATTATTCAATGATTAAAGGTGTCACTACAATTAGTTATAATGTTCGCATACTACATGCAACTCAGTTATGACTACAAACAAAACTGCTCATTCTTTATTCATTATGCTCAATATTGTCTCTAATACAGTCTTGCTTCTCATGTTTTTGGCGTGATCATTCCAGGCACCTGATAAAGTGGTACTTCTAGCGGTTTGCTTTCAGATTTTATGGCATTTTGTGTCTGTGTTAATTCCAATGACTTGGTAAACAGCAAATAAGAAATGGGCAATAATTAACCATGTTTAATATATTTAGGGGGAAATGTGTATTCTACTTCACATGTGATGTTGCTATGGGCAACAAATCAGAACCTACTTCTTATTTATTTAGCACCCTCTAGAAGCTAGTAGACATGATCTGATTGGTTGCCCATAGCAACATCACATGTGAAGTAGAATACACATTGTAATAAATTTCCCCCTTAACCCCTTGCGTTGTGGTTATTGCTGGGGCAGGACAAACCTACCAGGGCAGGTTTGTCCTGCCCCCACAAAACCCACCACAGGATGCAGGAAGGCCCCCACACACTCACCTCCGCTCTGACATTTGTACGCCGGAGCTTCCCTGCCACCATTGCCCCAGCCACCAGTCACAGTCAGCAGTGACATAGGCGGCAGGCTCGGGGATGTTAGCGATTGCTCGGGAGGACTCGGGCGCATGAACTCCTGAGCGCTTCCAAGTCCCCCTGAGCCGCCCGAACATCCCTGAGCCTGCCGCCTACATCACTGCAGTATGGCGATTGGTGGCGTGAGAGCTCTGGCGTATGATCGTCGGAGCGTAGGGCGGTCAACAGGAGGTGTGTGTGTGTACATGTGGTAGGCATACCTCCCAACTTCTGTTTTGAAGAAATAGGGACACTCGGGCGGCGGGGCGTATGCAAATGAGGGTGCGGCTTATGCTAATTAGCCGCAACCTCATTTTCATACGAGAATAGATGCTGTGCGCCACCCCCCGCAGCGGAACAATGCCTGCCGCGGGTGGGACAGCGGGACAGGACCCGAAAATCGGGACTGTCCCGCTGTAATCGTGACAGTTGGGAGGTATGGGTAGGGAATATAGATTGCAAATTCCACTGGGGCAGGGACTGATGTAAATGTTCAACTATTCTTTGTAAAGTGCTGCAGAATATGTGTGAGCTATATAAATAGCTAATAATAATAATAGTTATAATAATCGTAATGTTCTTAACTTACATGTTATTTTAATTCATGTCAGATAACGTTAAGCACAAGGCCGGTTACAAGACAAAGTTTTCTTGATATCCAACATTTGCAATTAAAAGCACAATATAATTCCGTTTTAAAGCTGAATGCCATAATAACTTGGAAAATAGTACATACCCTGCTTTATTCTTATCTGAACAACAGTGATGATTACTCCAATATGTATTATTGCAATAATGGAACAAATACAAACCACAAGATTAAACGTAATAATATTTATTAAATACAAAACAAAATATATTGAATTATACCTCTCGGGGTAATAACATGACATCAACCTGATACATATATTCAGCATGCACTATGTAAAGGTGGCTAAAGATAGAAATTAGCAATATATCTAGTACATAAAATAAACTACATATATAAATTGTCCGGAGCACCTGCACATATGATTGCAAGGTGGATAGCACTTATATGCCCAGAATTATTCAAATGGAAAATATATTTGAAACATATAGCGATCTGTTTGCCCGATTCCTTATTATGCAGAAATATATAATGCCAGGATCAATAGAATCATTGATATCATGTGTATTGTGTAGATAGTCTAACATCCAGGAAGTGGCACATAGAGCTTATGGAATGGTCTCTCAATCCCAGATACCAGGCACACGGTATCGCTTTTCACGGTCACGCTCAACAGCGATGTAACTTAGACAATGGGAAGCATCTAGAAGTGTCCTTGGAGCAAAGAAGAACCTGTACCCTTAAGGATTATTTCACACAATCCAGCTCAGCCCAGGTGGCAAATTGCTGGATGGACAAAAGCTGTGCTGGACTTCTTAATCATTAATGACAGCTTATGGGTTCTTTTAAGTGGGTCAACCACGGCCCAGTGGTTAAGTGGGTCAACTTCCGGGCCATGGACGGCCCGTCCTAACAGGTCAGTGTGTGCACAGGGAGATGGGGCCTTTCAAACAGACCAGTTTTTGGTCTGCTGGTGCAGCTCTCCCCTACCCCCAACTTGTCATCACATTGAAGCCTGCCCCCAGAATTAATGTGAAAAACATGGCAGAAATAGATGCAGGTATATTTTATATATTTTTTTTATATTTTAATATATTTTTATATTTTATTTTTTATTTAATTTTATACCTTTTTCCTATATAAAACACCATTAAATCCGTCTAGAAACCGGGGCATGTGAAAAGCACTGCTGTCTGAAAAAACTTGACACAATTTATCTGGCTTATTGCCGTCAGGTCAAAACTAGAGATGAGAGCCAGGGCCGGAGATTTGGATTTGGATTTGGCTTTGTCAAACAGCCATGAATGACTTTGGTCAAAAATGCCCAAATCGCGTAATTTGGGCGTTTTTTTTAATAACATTAATTCCCTGCCCTTTCCAGACAATTTTGGTCACTTTACAGCTCACAATGTTGTTTTCATTCAATTTAGGCCAAGGTCTGCAGCAAGCTGGCTGGTTATTAACACACGGAACTTCTGACAGTATCAGTATGGTGTATTGGGGTGCAGTACACATAAAGAATGAATAAAGAAGAGAAAATTTGATTTTGATTTTTAACTTTAATTAATTTAATTTGTTTTTAATGCGCAGCTTGTATATTGCTGCATGAAGGCCGAACAATCCCACACGTACCTTCTGACAGTATACTATGGGTGCAGTACACACAAAAAATGAATAAAGAAAATAAAAATTGATTTGGATTTTTTTACTTTAATTAATTAAATTTGTTTTTAATGCACAGCAAGCTAACAGCTGCGTGAAAGCCAAACAATCACACACTCACCTTCTGACAGTGTATACTATGGGTGCACTGCACACAAAGACTAAATAAAAAAGAGAAAAAAATTATTTGGATTTTTTTACTTTCATTAATTTAATTTGTTTTTAACGCACAGCAAGCTATCAGCTGCGTGAAGGCCGAACAATCCCACACACACCTTCTGACAGACTCAGTAGACTAGGGGTGCAGTAGTACCCACACAGACTGAATAAAGAAGAGAAACATTGATTTGGATTTTTATACTTTAACTATTTTCAATGCGCAGCTTGTATAACGCTGCTTGGATGCAGAACAATCAAAACTGAACTTGTGTTGTATACTATTGGGGTGCAGTATACAGCAAAAAAATAAAGAACAGCAAAATGTATTTTTATATTGTATTTTTTTTTATGGGCGGGCCTTGGATAACACTGCGCGGACTCTGGAGGCAGAACAATCACACACAGAACTTGTTCTGCTTCTGACAGTAGTATATGGTGTATTAGTCTTGGATAGCAGTGCAGCACACCAACGTGACCACACACTACAATGAAAAAAATTAACAATGAAAAGCTGACTGACAGCATGCCTGTGTACCCCACTACACTGACTGACAGCCTGCCTAACACATGGTGGTACTTGTTTCCTAGCACGGCCACAATCGCGGGCATCGGTTGTCATTTTTAGTGGTCTGCGACGCGACCGACGCGATGCCCCCGATTTTACCATTGAAATGCATTGAAAAAAGTCAAAATCGCGTCGGTCGCATCGTATGAAAAGGCTTAAATGGTCCAGACGCGATGCCCCCGATTTCCCATAGGAAACAATGTTAAATGGCTCAATGTACCCGCGATGCCCCCGATTTCTCATAGGAAACAATGTTAAATGCCTCAATTTCACCAAATCATCATAGGGAACAATGGTAAATGGGCCAGAAAGCCCCAAAAACACCCCAGAACAGTGAAATGTCCCCCCAAAAGTAGTTTACGCCACCCCACGATCAACGCGAACCAAAAGCGTGGCGAGCGCAGCGAGCCCGCGAGGGTCGGCGGTACGCGTCCTCCGACCTTTTCATACCCCCACTATCCACGTCGGCGTGGAGTTGAGAATAGAATAGTGTGGCGAGCGCAGCGAGCCACCGAGCCCGAAGCGTGGCGATCGCAGCGTGCCCCGCGAGGGGACGCGGATACCTTCACAGGTAAACGCGTCCCTTCGCGGGCTTCACAGGTATCCGCCTCCCCTCGCGGGGCTCGCTGCGCTCGCCACGCTTCGGGCTCGGTGGCTCGCTGCGCTCGCCACACTATTCTATTCTCAACTCCACGCCGACGTGGATAGTGGGGGTATGAAAAGGTCGGAGGACGCGTACCGCCGCCCCTCGCGGGCTCGCTGCGCTCGCCACGCTTCGGGTTCGCGTTGATCGTGGGGTGGCGTAAAATACTTTTGGGGGGACATTTCACTGTTCAGGGGTGTTTTGGGGGGTTTCTGGCCCATTTACCATTGTTCCCTATGATGATTTGGGTAAATTGACCCATTTAACATTGTTTCCTATGGGAAATCGGGGGCATCGCGGCTAAATTGAGGCATTTAACATTGTTCCCTATGGGGAAATCGCGGGCATCGCGTCGGAACCATCGCACCCGATTTTTTAGTGCATGCGATGGTCGCGATGCCCCAGATTTTTCCTCATGATGCCCACGATCATGATCGTTGTGGCCGTGCTAGGAAACAAGTACCCACATGGTCAGTACAATTACTACAATATAAATAAGTATATTATATATATAATATAAAAGCTGACTGGCAGCCTGCCTGTGTACTACTATACCCCACTACACTGACAGCCTGCCTAACACATGACCAGTACAATTACTACAATATAACTAAGTATATTATTATATATATAATATTAATATAAATATAACCCAGCACACAAACCCCTCTGCAGCCTGAACAGCACAAACCCCTATGCACTGCACAAACCCCTCTGCAGTCTACACTGCACAACATCCCTCTGTCTGCACTGCACAGCACCCTTCTCCACACTAATGAATGATTGATGACAAGTGATTGATGACAAGTTCAAGTTCAACACCCCAGTGCACAATGCCCAGACCGCCATGAGCAGAGCTGTGCGCAGCTGGAGGTGTGACTGTGAAATGTCGCTAAATTCTCGGGACACGAGCTTTCATAGACTCTGCGTTTTGCGAGAATCTGGCACCAGATTCCCATGTTCCACCGCACTTGTGTTTCCGAACAAAGCCAGAAACTTGCAAGCGCGGCTCGCGGACATCGAGCTGGGCTGTGTCCTGAGCGGTTCGGATTCTGGAGAATCTGGACTGCTCATCTCTAGTCAAAACCGGAGTGTGTGAAATAGCTCTAAAGCATTTCACCATGGAACCAGACGGCTTAACCCAGGGAGATTTGATTCAATATATATTATACTGTAGTTAATAAATAGTATTATGTTTAATCTTGTGGCACATGATGCAGTGGCAGCTCTTGCCTCTGTGGAGAAGAGGAGCTGCTGCAATGCCGCCCCCTCCCCTCCGCTGCCGCTGGACCAGTGCCTGCTGCTCCCCGCTGTTGGTCCTGACCCCTGATAGCGGTCACGTGACCAGTACATGCACAGTAGCATATTCGGTACTGCACATGCGCTGACCCCCAGCCTCTATAGGCTGCTTTGGCAGCAGTCCATAGAAGTATATTCATGGTGCCAGGTCTGATGCATGCGCAGTACAGTCCTCTGTACTACGCATGTACAGAGCCCATTTTTATGGGCTGCTGCCCCACTTCCCAATCAGACTGCCTTGGGTGACTGGCAGGTCCGACTGCCATTAAGAAGCCACTGCCAGTCACAGTGAAGCCAGTGCAGTCTCACAGACTGCATCTGGCTTCAATACAGTGGCAGATTTTTAGGTAAAAACCGCCACTGCACGTATGATTAAGCACCACCTGGTTTGTGTTTGTTTCTTTTTTATGCATGTAAAGACTGGCATACCTCCTTCCTGGTGGCTGCTGATATACATATTATATAGACTAACTTTCACTCTAGCACCTAAAAACAACACTGTTTCTTTATTGCAATAATATCTTTATAAGCAGCTTTAATATATGAAGTTATTTGGTATTATGATTTTTTTATCCATAGCAATTGTGAAAACAGTAAATCTCTATAACATGTATAGTAGCATGTTCTCATTACTAATTGTACACCTTGCCATGTAGTGCATAACCTACAGTCTGTTAAGACATGATAAAGGTGATTATGTGGTATGTGTTACATACAATTATTTTTAACTTTAATAATTTATACTTTTTACTTTTTCTAAATATCATTATACAAAACACGCCTTCCACCTGTCAACATATAGTAAAAACGACCAAATATAATGTGTTGCAAGTAACTAGTGGTAGAATATTCTAAGTAAAATACAGCAAAGCATTGCAAATAATGGTGTGACATAAATGCAGAAAGATGCAGGAATAAAGATAGATGAGGAGGACAAGGAAAAGTGAGGAGGATGACAAATTTTCCTATTAACCGGTCATTGACTTTAGCCACAGGAGGTTGTACCTAGTAGTTTTTTTCTGTCATCTTTAATTGTAGATCTTTTTCGGTCAGTGACCAGTTGTTTGATAAATGAGTGAACAGGAAAAAGAAATACTGGTTATTTCTATTTCTTTTTATGAGTTTACTAATAAAAGTATTTGTTGCACGGTTACATATGGTAACAAAATGCACACTTATTAAGGAATTCAATTCAGTCTATAAGAATAGCTAGATATAAAAGTAGTAGTCAACCATTGCTTAATATTACTTATATTTAATACAGATAAGTATATAAGTAATGTGCATGACCCCACACTGTCTTCAAATATACAATCCAAAAATAACAAGTATAAAACAATAATAACAATAAGTGAGACAGAAAAAACCCCCATTAGGACCAACATTTACAAAGCAACAATTTGTCTATCAGTGGAAAACTGATGTACACCACTGACAGATTACATCAATAGACAATTCATCATTTTTTTAACAGTATCCGCCATCAAATCAATCTGTTATTTTGAAAGAAACTGATGGAAAACTGATATAAACCTGCCAAGATAATGTTGGACATTTGCTATTGCTTTTCTATTGGTTTAAAAATAGTTCATGCTATTCTGACATCACAAATCCTTACAAATGCCCCAAACCAAGCTAACGCCTTTAAAATGTATAATGAGATGGCTAGTGGTTGTCGTACAGAGAATTTTGGTGTTTGGAGGAGATGCTTGTTAGGATAAAACAATTGTTAAACACTATCCTTTTTTGTGTCGTTTTGTGTTACTTTGGTGTCTCATTGTTTTTTCGGTCTTGTCTGTGTTTATTTGTGTGTGCCTGTGGCATGCTTATGTGAAGTGTAGTTATTGTGTTAGTATAAGTTTTATATATCTGCATTTGTTTGTCTTTTGAGTCCTTTGTGTTTTGCGTTACTACGGAGGGGAAGAGGAGAACGAGTAGTGAGGAAAATATGGAGAGTTAGGTAAAAGAAGATGCAAAGAAGGTGGAGTTGGACTCTTAGGAGGAGAGTCAGATCACAAGATCAAATATGGGTGAACCATCAGAAAGTGAGAGATTTGGTGAGAAATCTCCAGTTTTTTTTTTTAAAGAGTCAATCAATTGCACTGCAAAATCAAACTGGTTAAGCAGTGTAAATGATTGCCGCTTTAAAAAAACTGGAGATTTCTTACCAAATCTCTCACTTTCTAAATCTCTCATCCTATTAAACCTCTCCCCATATTCATGATCATCTGACATCAGTATTAGAGGACTAATGTGAAATATATATGTTGTTATCCCTTTTTTCTTTTGAGATAGACATCCATACTGAAAAAGAAAATTCTCAGTTGGAGGAGAATGGTTTTTCACCTTATCTAAAGATAGAGCTTCTGGGCTGACCCATATATTTTGGTAAGCCTAAGGAGGTTTATTAACAAGAGAGAGAACCTCCATTTCCCCTCCCACACCCTTTGGCCACTAGACGCTGGGCCTAATTCAGCTTGGGTCGCTAATTTGAGAAAACACAGATCGAGCAATTATTGGCATGCTTGTCTGCATTTGGCAAATTAATATGCAAATGCTTAGAAGTCGCATAGCAGTCACAGTGTGACTGTCAGGAAGCCAGCATTTCTGGGCAGAAATAGGGGGTGACATTTAATGAGATGCAAAAATATGATTTGTGTGAATTTTAGGCAAAAAAGATTTTTTGAAAGTGCGATTTTTAGTCATGCCGTAACTCGCATCCAGATGTTTTCCCGTTGAAAAGTATACAAATCGCATATTCAATGAGATGCGAATTTGGGAAAATATGTCTAAAAATCACCACACATGCAGACCAGGTTCTGACAGGCGAATTGGCCAGAACCCTGCACAGATCATTGAGATCCTGTCTTAAAAAATGTGTAAAAGTTTTTTTTTGGTACTTATGTATTAGTAGGGCGCCCAATTAGCATACGTACGTTAGCATAGGGAAATCGAATTGCATGGGCCATTTTAGTGCCGTGCGATGTGATTTTCCTATGTAATTTATTCACTGCTCTTCTGGCCCCTGCCTGGATTACTTTACATGTATTCTGCTGCACTCACCATGCCTCAGGCTCGGTGGCTCACTCCCACGTGGATAGTGGGGGTATGAAAAGGTCAGGAGGACGCATTCCACTGCGCTCGCCACACTTCGGGGTGGCGTGGATAGTGGGGGGTGCCGAAAACCGCATCGCATTGCACGGCACTAAAATGGCCCATGCGATGCGATGCAATGCAATATTTTTACGCAGAATCACCCACTAAGCAATTTGCTTAGTGGGCGCCCTGCTAATACATAAGTACCTTTTTTTATTTTTTAAATGGCGTGGGGTCTCCACTCCTGAGCATAACCAGTCCCGGGCTCATTGAGCCGGACCTGGTTTCAAAAATACGGGGGACAAAAAGCATTGGGGTCCCCCGTATTTCTGAAACCAGCCCCGGAATGTTGGACCGGTGCTGGTTCCAAAAATGCTGGGGACAAAAATTCTGGGGGTCCCCCATATTTTGAAACCAGCACTAGGCTCCAACAGCCCGCGGTGTCATGCCACAGCCGGGAGACACTTTTTGCATAAGGATGGATGTCTTAGGATAAGGAAAGACAAAAAGAAATAATCGGGCGCTATATAACAGTATTGTGTTGGTATGCATATATATATATATATATATATATATATATATATGTACTTGTCTGGCAGTTTAGTGATTGCTACCTCTTGCTTAATTTACATATTTAGTGATAGTTATTTTTGTACACTTTGTATTCCCTTATTATAGTACATTGCCTTATCTATACATCCTGTCGCCTTTCCGCCAGTACACACTATGTAGAACCTTGTACTGCTTTAGTGTAGTATTCTTTCTATTCTTTATGTTTCTTTGTGCTCATTTATCTATACCGACATTGGCTCTGGTCATTTGGGGTAAGCTTGCACTGGCACTAGTGGCATAAGTACTGGTGGCATCCAAGTACCGGTAGGCATATAAAGCCTTATGGGAACATGGCTATTATAGGCACAAAGACCTGGTAGTGACCTCTGTGAGTCTTACACCTGGGTGAACCAGGGCAACTGTCCAGAAGGTTGCCAAGGAACACCTTCCCGGAACATCCAATACTTCAAGTCAGCTTCTTCTAGTTTAATAAGGTACTCCCTCTCTGCATCATAACAGTAATGATAGATGTGGAGAAATGGCCACAAGTTAGGAACTACAGCAGCAGCTGACACAGGACAGACCAAAATACAGCTGGTTGTAAACAGCTAAGGATTTAGGATAGAAGCACAGGTAAGAGGTAAAGAAATTAGCCCAAAGTCACAGACATGGCAGACAGGGGTGTTTGAACACAAGCCATATCAGTAATGGAAAGTCAGTCAGACAGCAGGAAAAGCGATGGACTGTAATAAGCATAGCTGGTAATGGGTAGTCAATATAAACACAACTAGCTGGACATAGAAGCATGATACCTGTCAGCTTCTCAACTCACCCATTTTCACCTTATTTTAGTAAGGATACTATTGATAAATATGCTGGTAAGTGTCTACCATGAGAAGCATTCAATTATATACAAACAATTTATTCTTAATGTTTTCCTAAACTAATTGGTTACATACATGTGGGGCCTTAGTTATTTGTGTGCATAGGTTTACTTCCAAATACGTCTGTAGCCTTGCTGATTTTGTTACACCTGCCGTTTCTCGATTGATTGACCTGCAAAAATCTGCATCTGTTTTTAATTGACGAAGTGCCTTTTTTGACAGATCTTTTTTTTCTTTTAAATTGTTTTTGTTCTCATTATCCCAAACATGTATTATTCTTGTATTGATTCTAGTAAAATGTCTGTTCTGTTGTAAATTTTGAAACTATGTTTTTTATGGTGAAGTATACTATATTATAATATGAAGAATACTCAGAGAGGTGGAAACCTCTTAATTTAACCTATGGGTACTGTGGTATGCAAACTTCCATTTCTCCTAAGTTTATGGTTAAATACATCTTCCCTTTGTGTATTATATTTAGTATATTGGTTCCCCATGTTTAAAAGATTAAAGCTGCAAGATCTGGTGTAATTCATCACAGTAAAGTGTGGTGTATTCTCACCCTTTGTAATGTATGGATAAATAGCTTTCAATACTTACCGAAACATGTGGGATACATAAAGTGGATACGAAAAAAAAAAAACATGGAGTGATTTATTCTTAGTTTGCTATATGGCAATACTTGAAACCATGGTAGATTAAATCCATTTGTAGACATTAAAGCTTGCTGTCTACTGTCTTATCTGTTTTTTATTTAAAAAATAAAGTATACACTTATCGTAATGGCAATGTATTATTATTAGTAAGAGCTGTACAGAATTAGGATGACTGCATGAAATAATCATTAGTAATAGACATTGGGTTTTATTTCCATTTATGTGTCATCATCACCTATTTTTGCGAGACAAATGCAGATGTTTCTAGGAAATTCAGTTTAACAACGGTTTGGCAGTAGAATAAAACTCAACATAAGAAATTTTTTGCATTAGCAACTGAAATACATAAATAATAACAATAGCACTGGAAAACACCCCAGATCTTGTTTTTCAAAGAAAAGGTGAATCTTTAAATGTATTATTGTACTTCAGTCTATTCAATATAATAAAACACATTATTGTTTTTTTCAATAATTAAGCAATATTACTGTTTAACAATTTTATCATTTCAATGTTAACATTCTCTAAGCTCCTGCATTTAACAGTTCGTAATGAAATCTGGCTATTTGACAAATATAATACTCTATTGCCTGATTAGCATAATACTGGACAGCAATATGTTTTTTTTAAATGCTACGTAAAAAAATAAAAAATTTGTTAAAGATTAATTGGTTCACAGCTATCACAACCATATTTGTAACTAAGCAAGTATATTATTTACATAGCAAGCCCTACTCATTTGACATCATATCTGAATACACAAATCATAGCTCTGATTCTTAATATTCAGTTATATAGCCCATTAATGCTATACATAATAATAATAATAATATTCATAATAATAATAATATTCATAATAATAATAATAATAATAATAATATTCATAATCATCATTATCAACTCATGAACTTAGTTTTGTTAAAATATTAATGATTAATTGGTAGAAATGATCTTGGTACTTGTGTAGTTTCACGGCGCCAGCATGGCGCCCTGCGTCTGAGTCCCCTTGCGGGGCTCACTTCGCTCGCCCACGCTGCGTGCTCGCTGGCTCGCTATGCTCGCCACGCTATCTTAAATCAACTCCATGCCAACGTGGGTAATGGGGGTAGAACTATCCACGTTGGCATGTAGTTAAGTTACTTTATTTTAGATAGTTTGGCGAGCGTACCCAACCCGGAAGAACTACACAAGAACCATGATCTTTTATATGGTGACTTCCTGTTGGTAACAATTTTAATAGTGGTTGGCCCCATTTTAAATTTGAATATTATTTCTCAAAAATTACAAAAGTTTCACCTCACAGGCAACTAAATAACTTAAATATGGTAGTAAATTGTGGATAATAACTCTAGTTCTCCTTATTGAAAAGTAATTATATAGATTGAAATTATTCAAACTATATACTTAATTACATCCCTAATCTAATCTATGTGAAATAAACTGCTGTAGATGGATTTTTTTGGATCCCATATTTATTTACATTTAGTTGTTATAATAGACAATCAAATTTCAGTAATTATCTCATTTTATGTGTTCTCAGAATATAACATAGTCCTGCCCATTTTGAAGAAGGTAATTAGTGCACTCTGAAGTCAGCAAAGGTGGAATTTTTAGAACTTTTCATGATTCTGAATAACTAAAATTGAATTAAACTATTTTCAGGTTTAAGCCAAGTTTGGTAACTTCCCAAGACCAACTATTATGATAAATAATTATTTTGCTAAATAAAAAAAGAATTGGTTAAAATACTATTCTTCATTCATCAGATAAAGATTGATGAATATGATTGTGTTGAAAGTGGTATATGACGGCAGAATTACTGACACAGCTGTTAAAACAGCACATTTGCTGACCTGCCATCTCACAAGATTAGTTTTACTGGCTGGTGTTCTACAGTACATGGATTATTGTTGGCTGGGACTGCCATCTGAGCTACTTCTTGTAACGATTCTTGAAGTATTTAAGGCTATGTTTTAGAATGACTTGATTCTGCTAAATTGCTAATGTACTGTACTGTACTGTATTCCTAATGACTGGGTGCAGGTGACACAAAAACTGTTTATTAACATTTTGCCCATTAAGATCACTACAAATAAGACATAGCCCTGCAGTGAAGGTGCGTACACACGAGATGATTATCGTTAAAGATATGCACAATAAAGATATCGGTAATGATATTTTTGTGCGTACATGCTCATTAATGTGCACTTCCATAGGTTGTTAAGGACCACCTTTGTCATCTGTACATGCAGTAAAAATCCTGAGTAAATTGTATTCAACAGCATGCTCCTGGATGTGGCCGCTAATTTATAGGGGTTATTCAGCACTAATTGCTGATGTGTGAATTGCTGATGTGTGAATGGCGATTGGCTGTCGAACAACTTTGCATCTGTACGGATCACAGTATGTTTGCGTGAGTCCAAGCAGTGACAACATTCAGCAATTTTGTTATTCGCAGTTTGATTGACAGGAAGTCCCCCTTTGTAGGCGGTACCCGCCTGTTTTCGGGGTGTGTGTGTGGAAAACGCAGGCATGCCCGGGCATTTTCAATGAAGGTCTGTGACAGTAGCTCTATTCTCAATCAGCCTGTTTCTATCACAGAGTTATGGAAGGGTCCGGGTTACATACAGACTGCACAGACTGGAAAAAACATTAGTTAGCGAGTGAGTTGCGTACGGATTTGCAGC
Source organism: Crinia signifera (assembly GCF_055691185.1). Taxonomy (NCBI): domain Eukaryota; kingdom Metazoa; phylum Chordata; class Amphibia; order Anura; family Myobatrachidae; genus Crinia; species Crinia signifera. Next base: position 176,984,827 of record NC_139219.1, read on the forward strand.
TAGCCGCACATTAGCGAGAGCTTTGCAATCCATTCTCGAACAAAATCACCCATCAGTGATTAGACCTGAATTAGGCCTATATCGTTTGTTAAATCATTCAGTGTGTATGCACTATACCGTTTTTCAGGGCATTCCAGCCAATTAAAGGGAAATAGTTAACAACATCACATCATTTGGAGTTTCGTCTAATGTGTACCAAGGTTAAGTCTTCATTTTTTTTATTGTCACAAATGCTTGGTGGCTATTAGATGGAACATCCTGTAAACAGACTTTAGGCCTTATTATACTGTTTAGTCTACTCTCCATTTTCAAAGAATACATTCTTGTTCCAGAATGTTCTAGAACTTAAAATTCTGCCTTGCTAAAATTAATACAAAAAAAAACTAGTCTTTTGCTGAGTTGGTTGCTACATTTCAGTAGCCGTTCTGAATTATTGGATACCAGTAACTGTTTTCTATCCATCTCTAATGTCTTCTTGCAGTCTTAAGGACTGATTTAATTTGCAAGCAAAGCACACAAAAAACAAACAAAACAAAAACATAACTGGGCAAAATCATGTTGCAAAAAGAGGGGGGCTGATATAATGTGCATATATATATATATATATATATATATATATATATATATATATATATATATATATATATATATATATATGGGTTATATTTTTCATATGCAGGGTAAGGGGCATTAGGATGCTGCAGCCACCATATTTTGTATAATTTACTCTCGACACAACCTATTCCACTCAGGGATTTCCTACATAGTGCATCCAAGATGCCTGCCTCACCTGGTACCTTTCATGGGTGGAATATATTACCTAAAATGAGTGCACCAACCCAGCAATTTGCTTATTGTGTTCTCTAGGTGTTTTTTGTCTGTAGTGACTTTGAGTCCTGTGGAAGAAAAGTTCTAAATAAATATTATTATTATTACTGAAACGGCATTTCTCATATTGTTGCAAGTAAATAATATGGTTAAAAAGAATGAACCATTTTTTTCTATGTTGAAAGAATCTTCACAATTATTACACTGTACCTCCCCTTATGGTTTCCAAAATTATTAATAAAAGTGAATGGTTTAAAAAAAAATAAAGAAGAAGCAGAGCCTTGTTATGGCACAGCATGCAGAATTATTTAACATGTGACTCCTATTAAAACTACTGTACATGGTGCAGCTTGAATCTACATTGACTAACTTGCCTTGGGGGTATGGATTTTGTTCAGCAAATCTCTTCTAGTGGTGGATTTAACAGAACTATGCAAGTATGTGTCACAGAACCTGTGTTCTAAAATAATTACATCAGTCAAGAAGGACATAAAAACAGGATTTAACGTATCATTTCATTCTGATCCAGAAAGAGTTGTGTTGTGCTGATTAGCCCTGTTCAAAACTGCATGTGAGTAGACATACATTTTGGAATATAAAACTATTTATTGTATTTGTGTTTCTTTAAAATACTTCAGTATGTTTGTGAACAAATGCATAACCCAAATGTCACATTATTTGTATCCATGTAACAGTAACAGAAAAGTTATTTTTAATAGTAAAGTTAAAATACAAATTGTGCTATATCCTATTTCTTGTAGCCTTTAGCAAAATTGGTTTACAAACCTTTTAATCCTGTTTAATACAATATTTAACTTACTAAAACACCATACACACTATAGATATGTGACACTACCAATATTTTTAACGAAATCGTCAGCGACAAGAAAGGATGATCCACGGGTTAAACGCGTCCAGTGACGTCACCAGGACCACTGCCAACCATGCAGTCATTGATGATATAACAGAAGCGGTAGGGGTTATCATAAATGATCCTCAGGAGCGCACATAGTTATTAATATATTGGATACACAATGAATGATATGCAGGATGATATAGTTATCGTGCATATCATTAACGAAAATCATATAGTGTGTACCCAACTTATCAAACCGTTATAATATATATTATTCATGCTCTAGAACAATGCGGTGTACGGTATAACTTTATACAACAGTTTGAACACAAACACACTCTGACGCTGACATTTCGGGAAAACCGTCACTGCTAAGTATATATCTGCAGCAGTGAATGCATTACATTGTTTAGTTAAGTAACCTATTTTTTGTTATTATTTATGAAGGCATATTATTATGCATTCCTAATGTGGAGTAGTCATAAAGGTACTGCACCTTAATATTTGCTGCATAAAATGAGCTGCTTGGTATGGAAGAAAGTGTCATATTGCCTCCACATCCATTTTGTACACCAAATATTCTGGAAAAGCTTGGCTCTGGTCTGCATTCATTAAGCTTCATTGTGTGTGTAGCAAACAGAGCCACGGGTTGATTTGATGTTATTCAGGGTTATACAGTGACATATTTTATAAACTGTCAGAGGAAACAGTATATTTAGTTTTAAGGATATCATTGTAATGACTAAATTATAGTATTTAATTAGGAAATTTTGCTAAATGATTATTAGATTTTAGAATTTAGAATTTTCCCATAAGCATGTATAAAATAGCATAGCTATATACAGTACAGTGCCACATATGTGCATATTTTAATGGGTCTGCAGAAGGCTAATTAAGGAGATCTACATACTGGGAATACAGCAATGCAACAAGATAATTATGACATAATGGCATGGCTTAAAGAACACGCTGCCGCATTTAGAACATTCAGCACCAGCTTGCTCTGGCATCAAAGGCCTGCTGGGAGCTATATTTCACCTGTAAAAATTAACACTGCATCATAAACAGACGGTCACCATTGAAACATTCTCTGTTGTTATTATCCAGATTAAGTGGGGGGTGATCTTGCTCAGTGACTTGCAAAACATATTATTATGTTAAAAAATACATCAATGATGAGAATATAACTTCTTACAAGAACTGTTACAAAAGACAGATGTACTGTGTAGATCCAGTTCATACTACCAAACCGAGTGGCATTGGTCTGCTAGGTTACATCAGGAACATAAAAGCCCCTCTGATTGGTTAAAAGCAGTTAAAGCCACAAGGCGTTTAAATTCAAATGAGTCTAGTGATGCAATGTAATGTAATTAATTAATTAATCAATCAATCAATCAATTAATTGTCAAAATAATTCTGCATCAAAAAAAGCAGAGGGAACTTCATTAAATTAACCAAAGGCCACAAAGGTGCTTTCCAAAGCTGCTATTCAGTGTTAGACTCCTAATATCAGGGCCATAACTAGGTGCGAGTATGCAGTGTATATACCTTGTGGGCAGAGAACCAGCCACACCTCTGCATCCACTGTCACTCATCATCTGCGATCGCATCGAACCCACTGCAGCTTACCACTGTATGTATAGCGCTAAATACATTACAGCAGGCAGTGTTACACCTTCCCGCCCCTGTTTTACCTCCCTGCTGGCATTTCTATTTCCCACAGTGTCTCTTGACATTTCTCCAGATTGCAGTGACAGTGACTTCTGGAGGGAATAGAGAACAGTAAATTCACTCCATGAACTGGTGCAATAGGAAAGGTACTGTAAGCAGCTCAGAAACTCCCAGAGGAGGGGAGGGGGAAAGAGTGGGGGTTGGGGAAATAATTAATGATGTGGAGGAATGATATTGACCCACAGCAGCTGGGGTGGGGGTAATGAGGAGGAGTGGGATTGCTTGGGGGAATTAGGAATTAGGAGGAGGAGCAACGCAGAGAAGTAGAAGTGAGGAGGAAGGGAAATGAGAAGAATAAGGTCTACTGTGGTTCAAGGCTATGGTGCTGTGCAAAGTGTATAAAGGGTACTACTGTGTGGTGTAACATGTATAATGGGTACTACTGTGCAGTGTAGCATTAATAAGGGATTCTATTATGCTGTGTAATGTGAATAATGGACACCACTGTACTGTTTAATGTATATAAAGGGCACTGCTGTGGGGTGTAATGTCCATAAGGGCTACTACTGTGCACTGTAATGTGAATAACAGACACTACTGTGCATGCATATAAAAAATCTATCTAAAGGCTCAGTACTAAAATGTAAATATTCTAATTAGAAAGGCATAAGGACAGCAGTTTTTATTCTTCTTATGAACTTCATTAAAAATGTATCTTCGAGGATCTAAAGACACAGTTGAAAAATGAAGGCATTTGCAGTATATTATCCAGCAGACAGGAGAATATTACTCAGTCAACAATTGGTAAGCTGTGCAGTCATTGCTGACAAGAGGCCCTCAAGTGTTGCTGGTGGACAGGGGTTTCAGGAAGGGAAGATTCCTCCAAATGTAGGCACTAGTCTAGGTTTGGAAAGTATGCAATAGGTATCTGTTGGAGGCTCACTGTGTTTCAGTGTGGAAGCTCCCACATGTTCCTCGGGAGCCATGCTATCACATTGCACATATGTGATACCTTCTGGGACAGAGAAGACACATAAATGTATACTCTGATATGTTCACCATAATTTTTATCTCCTGAAAGTTGATCTCGACTGTGCCTGCAAAAGCACAACCCACACAGCTACCTTATCCAACCACTGCTATTTGTGTCACTGCTCTAAACATCAACTAGGTGAGTATATAACAACACTGGCACTATGTTAGTGTAGCAGTGATATATAACTAACAAATTTGGGTGTGATGCACTAATCTCAGCTATCAGTACAGTATAATAAATATTTGTATCATTTATTCCTATGGCAGCCAACATATCTTTTGTAGTCTGGAGAGCTCAGCACCCTAAATTTGGGCTGAATAGGAAGAGCACATTTGATAGATGCTGTATTTGGTGGGAGCCACACAATTCCTTTGACACTAGTATATCCAGTAGTTCAGATTGGTGTGAGAGTTGGACAATGTATTATCTGGGCTCCCATGTTAAATGCACCCCATTTTTTCATACCCCTACTATCCAACTACGCATGGAGTTGATTTTATATAGTGTGGCGAGCGCAGCGAGCCACCGTGCCCGAAGCGTGGCGAGCGCAGCGAGCCCCTAGAGGGGACGCGGTCTCATAAGAAAAACGGGAGCCCAGATATTACATAAGTACCACTTCTCCATACCTAGCCAGTGGACTATCCACAAATCCAGTACTGGTTCAGCCAGTGGGATTTCAGTGGCATAGCTACATATGTGGAAGACCCTGCAGCGGCTTGGGGGAGTGGTGCCAGAGGGGTCTGTGGTGGGCACCGCTGGCTGAACTGACAGGTGATCTAGGCAGCAGTGAGCGCTGAGCTGGTCCCGCCCTGTACATATCTAATGAGTGGGGATCCTGTGCATATTGAATGAGCGGGTCCCTGCTCATTACATATGCATGGGGCTGGAACCCGCTCATTAACTATGCACTCCACTGGGTCCACACTCATTAGATATGCACGGAGCAGGACCAGCTCAGCGCTCATTACTGCCTGGGTCGCCTGTCAGCTCAGCCAGTGGGCAGGGGGGAGAAAAATTTCTAGCTACACCACTGTGGGGTTTCCTCAGTGTGGCCTCCACAGAGTTCTCCTGAGGGTCTTCCCCCGTAGGGGTTCCATTGCTCTTCAGCCAAGGGCCCTTATTCTGATTGAGTTGGACAGCTCCGTGTGTGGTCGGACGGCCGATGTTTGGTGTTTGCGCATGTGCAGAGGCGTTTCTGTGCATGTGCGAATGCCTCGAAACTCCGAACACGCCGTGAGGTCCGTGCAGAAAATGATTGGTCGGAACCATCCGAGCAGGGGGTGGAGGGGGGCGTGAAGGGATGTTTGGGCTCATTACCATATGTATATGCCCACGTTTCATGGGCGTTCCCATGAAAACACTAGGCGTACATATGGTAATGCAGCCGTGACGGTTGGTGACCATCGGAGGATGGGGGAGGTTCCCATAGATGGAGGAGGTGTTCGCATGAAACATCCATTCGCGATCTGTTTTCTAGCCATTTTACCGCATTCGGACGGTGTGAGCGATCCGTACGGTAGAAGAGGCTAAAAACGGTTTCTGTCCGAAATACGCATCTGTCTGAATCAACTAGAATAAGGCCCAAGGTGTGGTACCCTCTATTCAACACCTTTGTGTTGTGACTTTGGATCACTGCCTCAGAGTCTTAAAGCATAAAGACAGGTCCTAATGTGTGGCCAAGGGGAACGGTTGACATTAACGAGAAGGAAGCTATACTGTATTTGTTTTATTTCATTATGATAGCACAAGCACTGTGCTGAAGTCAAGGAGGTGATGTATATAATTTGCCTGTATCAATTATCATCTATAATATAATAATAATAATAATAATAATAATAATAATAATAATAATAATAATAATAATAATAATAATAATGTCATATAATAAGGAAAACATATTCATTGTCCTTGACAAAGCATTCTAACTAGGGGACATAAAATGTTGTAGATGTGCATAGCAAACTAGTTTTGTTTACTCAATACTTTTAGACATGCCGTCTGGTAATATCTACTAACTGGTAACATTGCTGTAAATGAATTATTAGCAATTTAATTACCGGTAATTATCTGCAAATCACACTGGCCAAATTATCTTCTATTTTAATCTGAAGCTAAATGTAAGGTCATCTTTTTTTATAATTAAAAAACAGATATTGAATTGGAAAATGTTAACCTTTTTTCTAGATAAATAATGGGTACATATTGGCTAAATATTTCACAGTACAATTATTTACCTCTAGTATATAAAATTGCATCAACACGAAGCAAAATAATTATTTGTTGTGTAAAAATGCCTTGTACTCTAGTTCATGTATTTAACCGAAAGTATTGCAATTACAAACTATTTGGGCAAAGCGGAAATATAATATGTTCCTATTTTGCAAAGAATTTAGATCTAAAATGTGTTAGTAGTTTTAATATTAAATAAAAGAACTATTTTTGACATTTTGCAATTAAAATGTGAAAAGTTGTAAAGATCAATTGAAATGACCGAATTATTACTTGCTGCAGTCTCAGTTCCAATCCATTTATGTATGCTAAATGTACTTAACTAATTATATCCCAAAAAGCGCTTTATAATAATTATTACAGACTAATTAAACTAATCTAATCAAATTGGAATCAGAAATTGGATGCTAGCATGACATCAGTGTCTGCCCGTCCCCAATTTGGCCATCTCCATTCATATCAATAGAAAGTCCTGGTTTGTTTTTTATAGCGAACAGAGGAAAAATCATTCAATGGTGAGTAACTCTGTATGTGCGCATGCGAGTGTATGTGTAAGCGCACACATCCGCTCGCAGCCTACTGAGGGTATTCAGGTGATGGGGGATGGGCGTTTGCTGGGCAGCATTAATCTGTTTGCTAGGCAACAAATATATGCAGCCTAATGAGCAGGTCTGAATTGGGCCCTATATTCATTCTTGATTTAAATGAAAGTAACAAAAGCATGTTTGAATATATGCACACACAATCCTATAATACATTTATGATCATCTAAGAAAGGATCAGCTCCAGGGGTAAATTGACAATCATCCAGTCAGAGGCTTCTAGTTATTGTTGCTAGCAACTGCTGTCATTGTCAGAGTGTCAGTCACCTGCATTTTATATTGGTTCGCACATGCAGAGTTGGCTCAAGTGGAGCCGTCAAATGGTGGCGCCAAACATAGGGGTGTATTGTGGTTTTCCCCAGGGACAGATTACCACATGGAGGGCTTTCAAAAACTAGTGATTGGGCTAGACAGTCTTTATAGCATCTGCCTTCTGCTACTCACTGCACCATAAAGGAAGTGCAGACATTGCTGAGACAACTACTGCCCATAGTCTCCATTCATGTCGTAGGTCAAAAATTGCTAGTTTTATGATAAAGAGATAGGGAGATAGAAATAGAGAGAGAGTGAGTGAGTGAGTGAGATCTGTTGCTATAAAAAAACAAAATAAAAAAAAAGGAAAACAATGGAAATAAATGTGCAGCCACCTCTGCATGGAGGGTTCTGGATTACTTTGCTCCTTCAAAAAGTAGACAAGGGGCTGTACGCATGGCAATATTATCTCATAATCAAATTGTTTTAGCCTCAGAAAATCATCTGAGAGTGGGCTCACCTTTCATTTAGAGCACACATAACCCCATTGAAGACAGAAACGGTGAAAACGCTGCAATTTTTGTGTGGTTCTTTTTGTACAAAAAAAATCAGACTATATTAACAGATCCAGCTGAATTTTTTTACACCTTTTATTGGCCCAAATAGGTAACTTGTGCTATTAAAATTGAATCCTCAAAAAAGAAAGATTTTTTTGACTCACCCTAGGAACTGTTGAGAGGTGTGGTCTTCAAGTGGGGTGGGATACTTCCTTTTAACACTACCTGATTCTGATTTGGTTGGGGCCATTCTCACTTTATTTGCTGACCTTATGCTTATGCCATTACAAAGCTCTTCTCTGGTATACATCCATGCACCCAAAAGTGTAAGGTCAGGGATGCATGTGCGAGGCCATCCTGCTACTTTTTTTTATCGCTGGCCGTATGCAAGTCGATTTGTGGGTGGTAACCAGACATTTTCTGCGAGTTTCATGGAAAATTCAGGCATGCCTAGTCATTTGAAGGGAAGACACATTACTTCAGCACCACAGGGATTTTGCAAATTAGCAGTCCAGCGATCGGGTATGAATAACCCCCTTGATCCATATCTAGCCTGCAGAATAGCAACCAAACCAGCTGGGGCAACACTTCCAGATCCCTGAACACTGCAACAAAGTCTCTCCATTGATGTAACTACATCATTTACAGTGCAACGACAGTGGACCTTGGTGTACTGCATCATGCAATGAACATGGCATTTTTTATTATATTCATTTATATTCATTTTTAGTATTTATTAATTTAAAAAGCACAACTATTTGAAATATAATTATGCATTTTACAATAGTAACTGTAGAGTACAGTTAGTCAATCATTTTAAATTTAGATTTTTCTTGGAAAGAACAATTGCAGAGACCATACTTTGAAATCTGGGAGTGTTCCTGGAAATTGGGGACAGATGATAACTATATATCTGCCAAAGATTCCAGACTTTCTGTAAATCTAGTGACTTTCATGTTGATATAAGATGCAGTTTTTAGTCATGGGGTGCTGCAGACTACTGCATACCTCCCAACATGAGCCATTCCAGAAGGAATGAGATGCTCTGCTCTTAAACTTCCCTCTTAATTTATTGTGCTGAAACACCTTTCTCATACAATGTCTAGTTCAACACAGGTGATGGCAATTATATATTAACAGTCTTGTAACAGAGCATTTTGTCCCTCCTCGAATGGCTAATGTTAAGTAGTATGCTACTGCATACCTCCCAACATGACCCTCTCCAGGAGGGATAGAATGCTCTGTTCCTGGACTTCCCTCTTAATTTAAGATTACCATCACCTTTGGTGAAATACCTTTGTTATCAATTAACCTGTTTAAAACAGGTGACAGCAATCAAAAATTTAGAAGGAAGTCGAGAAACAGAGCATTGTAACCCTCCTGGAGAGGGTCAAATTGGAAGGTGTGCTACTGTATGCAATGTCAATTCTTGATACAGATCAAATAGTACTGTATGTAAGACTTCAAAAATTACCAGGAAGTTCCCACATATGCATATGTGTAGCCCCATATACAGGAATTTGCAGATTCAAATTTTGTGATCCTTATTACTATGTCTCGAAAGAAAACCAAGTGTGGAATGGGCGCTGGATTCCTGTTTTATCCACTTAGAATACCCTCAGATGTAATTCATAGGGATTTTATATAGGGAAAAAGAAAGCAAAAGACATATATCATTGAAGGGTTAAATTGCTGTATGAATGATGTAATGGGGAACAGACACAGTGAATAGGGTCCCAGGTAGATTTATCGTACCCTCACTCACTCAACAGTGATATGTGTCCAAACATATCAAGGTATCTTTTAGTTGGATCACCTCCGTGTAGGTATGTGACAGAAAACCAAAAGCGATGCGTACCGTACTTACATGTACGCACGTCGTGTTCCTCCTATCAAGGTATCTTTATGGTCTAATGTTGTGGGCCAAACACAATGTGGCTTTTCTGAGATTTGATCTCTTCCTCTTTCTTTGATGTCCTTTGCTCTGTAGAAAGGTTAAGAACATTACTTTGCTTGCCAGTTCCACTAAGGAGGGTACGATAAATCTACCTGGGACCCTATTCACTGTGTATATTCCCCATCACACCATTCATACAGCAATTTGACCCTTCAATGATATATGTCTTTTGCTTTCTTTTTCCCTATATAAAATCCCCATGAATTACATCTGAGGGTATTCTAAGTGGATAAAACAGGAATCCAGCGCCCATTCCACATTTGGTTTTCTTTCGATACATCCGCTACCAGAGGATTTTGGTGATCCTCATCTTCCTTTGTGAGGCAGCAGGATTCCGGCTTTGCGCCTTGGGACTATTTTATCTTTCTAATTTGCTTATTACTATGTCCCAGGCTTTATATTAGCCATGTATATTCAGACCATATTCAGGCCTACTGTAAATGGTTCCTCTTTGGGAGATGCCCAGAATGGATATGCACATGTGTGGTAATGGGTGCAGGGGCAGTATAGTGATGCCATTAGGCTCCACCACCTTGTGGGTAAAATGCAGTGACTGGCATACCTCCCAACATTACTCATTCCAGGAGGGAATCAGAAATTGTATGCTAGCTGGACTTCCCTGTTAATGTATAATTGCCATTACCTGTGCCGATCCTTATCAATTAACCTATTTAAAACAGGTGATGGCCATCATACATTAACAGGGAAGTCCAGGAGCAGAGCATTGTGTCCCTCCTGGAATGGGTCATGTTGTGAGGTATGGGCTCGTACTGATTTGTTTCTATACAAACGTATCACTAGGCCTGTCACCTCTCCAAGCCCTCTGGAGAACATAACAGCAACACATACAATCAGTGGCACTCGGAGACTAAAAAAAACCTACAGTTTATTTCATTTTATGTAATTGTTTTGTTTAGCGCCCAATAATATGAAAAGTGGTGTGTGCATCATATAAGCCAAAAGAGGGCGGAATATTAACATGGTGGAAGGTATGTAGTATGTAGTATGTAGGTATGGAGTAGCTATCCCCTTCATGGTGCTAGCCACATCCCACAGAAGAACAGACCATACCCTTATATCACCCCACCATGCTGGTCACCACCGGTGTCACACAATAGGCCCTTCAGAAATTTCAGCTCCAGGCCCATAAGAACCTTAATCCATACTTGCCTACCTGACCCTCTCCATGAGGGAGAAAATGCTCTGTTTCTGGACTTCCCTGGTAATGTATGATTGCCATCACCTGTGGGGAGCTGGGTAAAGGCGTTTCACCACAGGTGCTGGCAATCATACATTACCAGGGAAGTCCAGGAGCAGAGCATTTTCTCACGCATGGAGAGGGTCAGGTAGGCAAATATGCCTTAATCTGGCACTATGTGTAAGGGTCATAGAGATTTCATTAGGCTATTAGTACATAGTAACAATGTATAAACGTATGTATAAACTGCAGCTTCTACATACGTTTATGAATAAAACACTTGAGAAAATATGCTTCTCACCAGTATACTTGTGAATATACTGCAGTATACTGCTTGTGAAAGATACAAGCAGCTAACCTGGGATTTCTGTATGTAGGAGGCAATCCGGGTCACAACACTGCTCCTGACCAGGGTCATGGAGCTGAGACCCTGGAATTTCCTGGCTTGCTAGACCCAGTGACATCTTTGAAAGTGGCATCCATTACAAAAAAGTGCCTCTGTTTAAATATTATTATTATTATTATTATTATTATTATTATTATTATTATTATTGTTGTTGAACATTAGCATTATAGTATCCTTATCTGTGGAATCTATTTAGTGGAAAAAAACAAGGTGTGAAAGTTTTGCAATTCTTGTCAAGTTAGAAAAACATGCAGGATAAGAGAATAAAAGGAGCTAGAACAAGGTATTGGTAATTGAGTGTGAACAGACCATGTAAACATCACCAGTGTATCCACAGCTGAAAACACTTACTTGATTTAATTCAGACAATAACCATGATGTTCCACTAATCTGCCAGCTTGTTCTGTCTGTATAACTACAGCTTGTTTCGGCAAACACTGTTTTAATTGGTATGTCAGTCATTTGTAGATATTCTAGCACATTTGGAATTCCTCACATTGAAAGCAGAAACATGTAAGTGTTTAAGTTTCACCTATGTAAGATCTTTAAATGAACTGCACGCAAAGAACACTATTTGCACAAGAACAGATTTCATGAAACAAATACTGCCACTGTCATAGACTCTGTTTTACAGCAACCTTCTTGTGTTTGTAAACTAAAATAAATCCATACCTCCCAACATGACCCTCTCTTCCCATGGCACTCCCGGTCCTCCAGAAACATTCCAAATTTCGACAAATTACGTTCGGTTAGCAATCAAAATGGAATAAAAAAAATATTCAAGTACATTTTACTTATTAAGTACCTAATAAGCATTTGAGTTGACTTTTACTCAACTTTACTAGTGCGGGCCAGGTACTGTAATACCCCTTTTACACCAGAGCCTGGACCCGGGTTATTGCCGCTCCAGTCCGGGCCTGGGCTTGGCGTAAAAGGGGTTCCCCTGGTGTCCCACCCGGCAAATGTTCAGGGTCGGACACGGGGCATACCTGGAGTCAGGGGTCATGTAAATGGATGGTACTCTTTACCTAGCACGTCGCCCACGATTTTGATTGTGGGCATCGCAGGTAAAAAAACTGCGGGCATCGCGGGCATTGAATGCACTAAAAATCGGGTGCGACGCGACCGACGCGATGCCCGCGATTTCCCATAGGGAACAATGTTAAATGTGTCAATTGACCCGATTTTCCTGTTCATGACTCCATGATTTTGCAAGCGCTCGCAGATATGAGAAACCTCTGTGGTGGCTCAGATCTGTAGGCGACCTGTGCTGGAAGTGGGCGGGCAGCTGACATCTGCTGCCATCAGCTGCCCAGACCCACATCATCAGGGAATTACCATAAGAATGCCCAGCGGTATCATGGGAATGCCCATGAAACACTGGGCATGCCCATTGGTGAATCCCCGGCCCACCAATCCACACCTCCCGCCGGCACTGTTGTGTAGGAGCAGATTATTCGCAGGGTGCTCGTACACAACAGTGCACGTGTGCATAATTAACTGTGCAGTCGCAAAAAATCGCTCCCCTGTGAGTATACGCTGGGGAGCTTATAAACTACAATCACCCCCTGTGTAATCCACTTTACTCTTGAATCCTGTATTAACTGACTTGTGCACGATAATCCATTGACCCTGTATGTTTCAAGCCCAAAAAACACATTGTGGAGGTTTTGTGAACTTGCTGTATCTTGCCCTGGGGGCCTGGTTGTGCTAACTTTTGACATCTAAGTGTACATTGCAGTTCCAGTTAACAATTGTTGCACTTATAAACTATATTTTTTAACAAAAAATGTAGTGTCTATCTATCTATCTATCTATCTATCTATCTATCTATCTATCTATCTATCTATCTATTATCCTGTCTGTCTATATTCAAATATTAGTTGGTGGAACCATAAGTCTATTCCTGATCTGTCTCAGATTTTAGAATGGCAGGACGAATCTGCTCACCTACTGCTTCTATAAAGTTGTCCCAGGGTGGCTAAGTGATAGCAGGAAATAAGGATAATTCTCACTAGCCAAGTATTTTAAGATTTATTACATAGTCTAAAGCCCTGTAAACACACATCGATTTGCTTTTGATTCGATGTTAGATCCGATTTTCTATTAGATATGGCATTAGATCTTTCCATTAGATTTGGCATTAGATCTGTACTTTTCGATATTTAATTCGATATACATTCATGGTACATTGTACACATTCGATTTACTAGATCGAATTCGATATTTCCTTGGCTGTACAGTAGTTTTTTCGAATCAAATGTAGATCGAAAGTGACACAAAAACCATTCGATTTTGTTTAGGATTCGATTCGATTTTGCTTCTGTAAGCAAAATTGATTCCAAAATTGGGAAAAATCGATGCATGTGTACAGGGCTTTAGGGCTGCATTAGATTTATCATAAATAAATTATATTTGCTCCATAAATTAAGTGCAGAATGACCTGTCTGGCAAATACAGCACTATCAGCTATTATTGTATCACTCTTTCCTGTCCTCTCAGGCTCAGTTGTAACTTATCTAGAGGAGCGGCATCTCCATATTGTGCTACTGGCTCAGTCTCCAGGGGAGGAAACAGGAAGTCCTAGACCCTGCGTCACTCATCCTGCCACATGCCCCCCGGGCTGGTATGTAGTGGCTGGATCTGGGCCGGGGCCGGCTGTGTGCACTCACATAATCATTGCCCTGCTGCCGCACGTCGGGTCCTGCTGCCGCACGTCGGGTCCTGCTACCGCACACAGGCCTCCATGGCGATGTCCCCTCCAAAAATGGCCGCCGCCTAGGAGGAGACAGACAGGAGGAGGAGACAGACACTAGAGGTACTGCTGTACCTCTAGTGTCTGTCAGAGGATGACAGCGCGGCGTGGCCAGCGCTAACCGGAAGTGCGGCTTTGGGTAGCGCTGGCGCGCTGTTTAAAAGGAACCCCCTAGGCAACAAGCATTTACCTAGGGCTGCAGAGAGGGCGGGTTACAGTTAACCTGCGGGGGCTGCCGGTGGGAGCGTGGGAGGCCCTGCACCAGGAAGGTACAAGGAACAGTTCATGCTGCATTTAGTGAGGGGGCCCTGGAGGAGCTCATGGAGGCTGAGCTCAAGCTGACCCTGCTAGGAAACACTGCCTGTACTGTAAGTACATTGTTCTGCCTAGACATTTTACGTGTGTGTGTATATATGTCTCTCTCTCTCTCTCTCTCTCTCTCTCTCTCTCTCTCTCTCTCTCACACACACAAACACTGCTCCACGGGTTAAAGCAGGCAAATATATGTTTAATTGGCATTATGGTGTGCGGTGATATGTGTAATGGGCATATCGGCTTTGGCATTATGTGTAATGGGCATTGTTTAATTGGCATTATGCTTAATGGGCATTGCGGTGTTGTCTTTATGTGGAATGGGCATTACAGTGTGTGGCATTATGTGTAATGGGCATTAAGTTGTTGGCATTATGTGTAATGGGCATTGTGGTGTTGGCATTATGTGTAATAGGCATTGTTTAATTGGCATTACGGTGTGCGGCAATATGTGTAATGATCATATCGGTGTTGGCATTATGTGTAATGGGCATTGTTTAATTGGCATTATGTTTAATGGGCATTGCGGTGTTGGCTTTATGTGGAATGGGCATTACGGTGTGTGGCATTATGTGTAATGGGCATTACAGTGTACACACTGTTTCGGGGGTGTGTGTGTGTGTAGGGGAATGATTGTTTAATAATTGCTGCATACTGCATAGAGGGGAAAGGGTAGGGTGGGGAAACGATGGTGATGGTGGTGGGCCACTTGCTTGTGTTGCCCCCCAGGCTGAAAGTTGCCAGCCAGCCCCTGATCCCCATGCTCTGAGTATTAACTGTGCCAGCTGCTAGAAATCAGTTTACACAGAGCACGACACTCACTCCTCATTGCTACCTACCTTATTGCTACCTTATCTATAATAATAATAATAATAATAATGATGATAATAATATTTAAATATGTACCTGCCTACTCTCTCAGGAGTTCTTCTGACAGGATTGATCACCCTCAATTCTAAATGTCTCATTAGAGACAGATCTCACACTCACTGCTCTGCATAATAACTCCTCCCCTTTATGTCCCCACTGTAAAGAAAGCCTGTGTAACTCCATGAACTTTAGTGTCCCGACAAATTTTTAAATAAATGTCCAATGTATTTATTTCTTTACAGTTTCTTATATAGCGCAGCAGATTCCGTTATGCTTTACAATTGTTAATACTTTATGTGTGAGAGGGGTGTTTGGGCGGTGCAGTGTGGTGCCTGCTGCTGTGAAGGTGTCTCCGGATCACTTACCTGGTGCCACACCCTCTCATCTTCAGGCTGTGGCAAACCATGGTCCTGGAATTTTCTTGCACCTGGACACGAACTCCCAGGGGGAAGAAGAGGTGATAAGTATGGTTCTTCCTGGAAGCAGACCAAATCTCCCTCTGTCCTGCAACGTCTCTACAATAGGAATCTCCCAGAGTGTCACCTATTGGCACTCTCGCACCTAGGTGAGGCCTTGACCTTGCATGGAGATGGGAGGTCCATGTACGCCCTGGATTGAGGAAGGAAGGGAGACAGGCAGGCACAAACACACACAGATGGACAGACAAGATGACACTCACCGTCCTCACTCTTGTACTGCAACCCTCAGTTCTCCCCACAGGTCCCTGTAAGGAGACAAAAACACCAGACATGTGCAGAGCCTAACGCAACCTAAATGTGGCACGACTGCTTAACTACAACATAAAGCCCTAGAACTGACTAAGTGTGTGTGGTGCAACACAACTATAACAACCTAAACAACTTTGCTCTGCACAGACACAATATACAAACAGTACAAAATTTTACAACAAAAAATCCCTTCAAACCTCTGCCTACCTTTCAGGTGTAATTAAAATTAATCTGGGACAGGTGGGTGGGGTTCAGGTGTCACTACTCCCTTCCTCAGGGCCGGACTGGCCATCTGGCCTTCTGGCAATGCCAGAAGGCCAGATGGCCTTGTGGGATGATTTTGTGTGCTGAGCCCACTGCCTCAAGTCCTGAGCAGCTGGGCTTCATTCACTGTGCACCACACCGTGCCCCCCGCGTGTCATTAGCATATTGACGTGGCCGCTCCTGAGCCCATCCCACTGTCACAAGTCTCCTCCTCAAGCAGGAGTGCAGCGCATGACCCTGCATCCGTGTCTCACTCCGGGAACACGCCAGCAAGCGCAACCCGGAAGTCAGGCACATGTTGATTCAGCAGCGTGGTTCATCAACAGGCATCCCTGCCTGCATCACATATACCGGCCACCGCATCACCATCTACACGGCGAGGGACCATCGGGATCTGATACAAAGGGTATCAGGTAGGTGCAGTTTGCACCACTGGAAGTGAGGGATGCCAGCCACTGGTGCCATCCTCACACCTGCCTTGACCCCAGTGCCAGATTAAGCCTTTGGGAGGCCCGGGGCACTTTAGACAGGTGGGCCCCTTGCACTTGTCATTACTGGCCGCAAACTGCATGGAAGAATATCACACTGTCAAAACACAGAGTAAAGGCAGTATAAAGCACGGACGGTGTAATGGTTAGCATTACTGCCTCACAGAGCTGAGGTCATGGGTTCAACTCCCACCATGGCATTAACTGTGCGGAGTTTGTATATTCTCCCCGTGCTTGCGTGGGTTTACTCCGGGCACTCCAGTTTCCTCCCACAATCCAAAAATATACAGGTAGATTAATTGGCTTCCAACAAAATTAACCCTAGAATGTCTGTGTGTGCATGTACATGTGGTAGGGAATATAGATTGTAAGCTCCACTGGGACAGGGACTGATGTGAATGTTCAACTACTCTCTGTAAAGCGCTGCGAAATATGTATGCGCTATATACTGTTAATAAATAAATAAATAATAAATTGGTAACTGCAGGGGATATATATAATTCTCAGGCCCATGGAGAACAGCAGCAGCCTAGTCATGGGAGGGTTTTTAATCAGAGGCAGCACTGCGACTGTGAGGTCTCCTACAGAGTAAGGTGCAGAGGGACAAGCACAGGCTTTTCATGTGGTATGTATTTATGTGTGTGTATGTATATATATATATATATTTATTTGAATATACAGTATATATATATATATATATAGTATGTATATATATATATATATATATATATTTATTTATATATACACACATAAATACATACCACATGAAAAAGCCTGTGCTTGTCCCTCTGCACCTTACTCTGTAGGAGACCTCACAGTCCCAGTGCTGCCTCTGATTAAAAACCCTCCCATGACTAGGCTGCTGCTGTTCTCCATGGGCCTGAGAAGCATGTAATGAGCTCCACCAATCAGAGCTCAGCACAAACGTCTCAGACTCTGCCCTCTGGTGCAAAGTGTCATGGGTAATGCATTGCACACTTGTTCACACACTTGTTCAATCAGTGTGCCTTGGCTCCGGATGCTCAGCACCATTAATCATTATCACATTGGCAGATAGGTGAAGCTGAAGCACTACCCCCACTCCCATGCACAAAATCTTTAGCTAAAAAAAAAAAATACATGCCAACCACAGGGGGCCCCTAGTTAGAGGGGGGCCCAGGGGTACTGACTCCTTGTGCCCCCATTATAATCCGGCCCTGCTCGACCCCCTGAACTCTGCCCCGTTACACCCAGCACCTGCACGACGACTGACTCATTCTCCCCTGTACTTTGCCCATGTACAGATTGGAGTGATACACCTTCATCTAGACTGTAAAATCATCCCCTGTGCATTGCCCAACCACAGAGTGGAGTGTTATTCCCTACCCTGATTCCTCACAGCATTAGCCAGCAGTTGACACCACTCAGACAAAGTTGAAGCTACAAAGCTCCTATACAATTGCTGGGACATTTCCCCTCCCTTCCCCACCCTCATATCACACCCCTCACCTATCAATTGATTGATTTCAGTATTGTTCACTAAGAATAAATAATCCTTGATACACCAGCAATTGTACATTTTCAGTTACTAACAGTCAGACCACTGCTTTAGATTTCATTAGTGAATCATTACATCTATCCTGGGTTATTGATTTATACATCTTACGGGTTGGCACACAGGTTCACCCAATATTCAGCACCCCAGAAGGAGAGCGCAGAGCCACTCTATTTTCTACATTGCATCTAAGAGCTTGGACCACTCTGGCCCGGCAGCCCCTTTGATCAATAGCTGTTTCTTGAGCGCTAGCATACCAGTACTGCCATAATATGTATTGGGCAATACAGTGTGCGGCAACGTGTAATGGGCATTACGGTGTGTTCCATAATGTGTAATGGGCATAACATTGTATTTCATAATGTGTAATGGGCATAACAGTGTGTTCTATAATGTGTAATGCTCCTTTTTGTGATGCCACGCCTCCTTTCTGCGAGGCCACACCCCCTTTTTCACCACGTGGCTTCGCTGCGCAAGGGTCCCGGCCTACTGCAGGTGGGCCTGTGTGCTCAAAAATGCCCTTCCTAACTAGAGCTGGCCAGCTTACACACTCTAACTGTTCCTGTTCCCTAATGGGGGTCTAGCGAGGAGACTGAGCCCATCCACCTCTGAACCCCAACCACCCACAGGAAAACTCTGGTATACTGGGCCTAGTGCCCTCCCTGGATCACCTGCAGGCCGCCTAGTGCCTGCCTATTAATTAGAATAAGGTGACTTGGGCCTAATGCCCAAGGTCACCAGTCTGCAGAACCAATGGATACAACATCCTAACTGTTGCTCAGGCCTAGTGCCACAATGGCGCCAAGTTTGAATAGCCGCCACCCTGCTGATCCCCGCCACACTGGTGCCTTGATCCCAGCACTGTCCCTCTCCCCCACCTGCCACTGTTGCTGCTCCGGTGCTGGGAGCAGGGGAGCTGTCCCAGCACTGGGGCACATATTACATATGCCCCATATATATTATTACAGGTGGTTACACTAATAGAGAATCATATTGGGCCTAATTCAGACCTGAGCACAGGACAAATTTGTTCTCAAAGTAAACAAAACCATGTGCACTGCAGGTGGGGTCAAATGTAACAAGTAAAGAGAGAGTTAGATTTGGGTGAGTTATTGTGTTTCTGTGCAGGGTAAATCCTGGTTTCTTTATTTTTACACTACAATTTAGATTTCAATTGGAATACATGCCACTCAAATCTAACTCTCTATGCACACGTTACATTTGACCAACCTGCTGTGCACATTATTTAGCCAATTTTGAGAACAAATTTGCATTGCGATCAGGTCTGAATTAGGCCCCATGTGCCTATGCACATGGTGCCTATGCAAATTTAGGCATCTGGCCGCCCCCTAGGCACAACATTACTAGCCGCACCCACCCCCAAAAAATACTAATACATTTTTGTCTTTGCACCCCCATAGAATAGAATGTTCCTCCCTATAGAATAGAGAATAATGTGTCTCCCCCTCCCTGTAGTATACAATATAATGAGCCTTCCCCTCCTTTAATGAGAATTTTAACCCCACATTACCTTTAGAACACATGCATTGACTCTTTCCAGTGGCAAACGCAGGATTTTTAGAGAGGGGTTTCCAAATGTAATCCAAAATCTCCCAATCTGCAGCACATTGGAGTAAGTACGGGAGTCAGGGGAGTGGTAACAGCCCTAAAATTGGTCTTTTTATACACTGTATACTGTATTGAGTACAGTATTAATTTGTAATAGTACATATGGTCTATAGTATAGGCTGATTCAAACATTTAAATAAGATAATTGGTCAGGAAAAGGTTAAACAGATCATAATAAATAAATAAATAAATAAATACACAAAAATAATAGAACCAGTGATGCACTTTCTAAGCTCACAATCTCCAACTTCATGGTAAGGCTCCTGTCTCTTCCTCCTGGCAGCTGCTCTCTGGTCCAGTGCAATGTTTGAGGGCTCAGATCCACACATTGGCCCTTATTCTAGTTGACTCAGACAGATACGTATTTTTGGATGGCCACAGAGTGTTCTTAGCCCTGCCTACCATACGGATTACTCACACTGTCCAAATGCAGTACGACCTAGAACGAACAGACCGCGAGTGGATGTTTCATGTGAACAACTCCCCCATCTGTGGGAACCTCCCCCATCCTCCGTTGGTCGCTAACCATCGAATGATAGACCGAGCGGTCAGACAGATCCGAGTGCTCCAGACCACTCAGACATTACTCCGTGCGAAAGCAGGGATATGGGCGGGCAGCTGGCATCCGGCTATGTCAGCTGGCTGCCCCCCACACGTGCGTCACGGCCGGATTACCATACGTACGCCCAGCGTTTTCATGGGAACGATCATGAAACGTGGGGCGTACGCATATGGCGATGAGCCCAAACAGCCCTTCACGAACCTCTCCTCTTGGCCCTTATTCAGATCTGATTGCAGTACAAATTTGTTTGGAAAATGGGCAAAACCATGTGCAGTGCAGGTGGGGCAGATGTAACATGTGCAGAGAGAGTTACATTTGGGTGGGGTGTGTTGAAACTGAAATCTAAATTGCAGTGTAAAAATAATACAGCCAGTATTTACCCTGCACAGAAACAAGATAACTCACACAAATCTAACTCTCTCTGCACATGTTACATCTGCCCCACATGCATTGCACATTTTTTTGCACATTTTCCAAACAAATTTGTACTGCAATCAGATCTGAATAAAGGACATACAGTAGGAGCAAGTTTCATCTTTGCTCCTTTGGCCATGGCTAGCCATGGCTAGCCATGGCTATTCTATTGTTCTCAGCTGCAATACGTATTGTATTGCAGTTGAGAACAATAGATTAGCCATGGCTAGCCATGGCTAGCCCTGCCCAAAGGAGCAAAGATGAAACTTGCTCCTACTGTACAGTTAATGTGGTAGAACAGTGGTTTCAATGGCCCTTCAGCTGTTGTGGAACTACACATTCCAGCATGCCCTGCCACAGATTTTATATAATGAATTGCTAAAACTGTGGTATGGCATTCTGGGATGTGTAGTTCCACAACTGCTGGAGGAATATGAGTTTGACACCACTGAGGTAGAAGAAGCTGGTACACTGGACATGTGTAGCAGCTCTGCTCTGTCCCTTAAACTGCATGATGTGGTGGCAACTCTAATGATCATATTATATACCAGTGCTATTGTTGTCATAATTTAAGACACTTGTCAAGAGGAGGAGGGTTTCCGGGCAATCAAACCCCCCCCTCGAGTTTGCCTATGCGTTCCAGCTTTCTTTCTCCCTGCTTCATTCAAGAAAGGAAGCTGTTATGCGGCTCCATGTGCAGAGAGTTATAGTGGATTGGGGTGAAATCTGGATTAAAATGGGATCAAATCGAATGGTACGCAAAATGCATTCGATTTGACAGATCTGTACTATATAGTCTTGCCTGACGCTTTACACTACATAGGAGCGTGCATTGGGATTGAATCTGCATCGAATGTAGAAAAAAAAATTCATTTTTGTTTATAGACCAAAAATAGTGCGTATCTCATCGCGTGTACCCTCTTTATTTCTACACTGCACCCCCACTCATCTATATACACAACTTAATGGCAGAGAGAACTTTCTGTACTTGTTTCCTAGCACGGCACCACCGATTTTGATTGTATCCATCGGGTCAGAAAAATTGCGTCGATCGCATCGCATGCCAACCAAATCGCATGCGATGCGATCAACGCGATTGACCCGATTTTTACATTGGAATCAATGTAAAATGGTCCCTGAGCCCCGATTTTACATTGATTTCAATGTAAGAAGCCCCAAAACCCCCCATTTTAATACCAAACCCCCCCCTCATGTTTGAAATACCCCCCATTGTTAACGCCACCCCACTATTGACGCCAACCCAAAGCTTGGCAAGTGCAGCGAGCCCGCGAGGGGCAGCGGTACGTGTCCTCCGACCTTTTCATACCCCTACTATCCACGTTGGCGTGGAGTTGATTTTATAAAGTGTGGCGAGCGCAGCAAGCCACCGAGCCCGAAGCGTGGCGAGCGCAGCGGATACCTTCACAGGTATACGCGTCCCCTCGCAGGCTTCACAGGTATTTGCGTCCCCTCGCGGGGCTCGCTGCACTCGCCACGCTTCAGGCTCGGTGGCTCGCTGCGCTCGCCACACTTTATAAAATCAACTCCACGCCGACGTGGATAGTAGGGGTATGAAAAGGTCGGAGGACGAGTACCGCCTCCCCTCGCGGGCTAGCTGCGCTCCCCACGCTTCGGGTTGGCGTCAATAGTGGGGTGGCGTTAACAATGGGGGGGGGGGCATTAAACATACTTTTTAACCATATTCAATGTGAAATGGGCCATATTGGCCCATTTCACATTGTCACCTATGTAAAATCGGGTTGATCGCTTGGCCCGCGACCAATGCGATCAACCCGATTTTCACTTTAAAAATAATTTAACATTGTTCCCTATGGGAAAATCGCGTTGATCGCGTCGGTCGCATCAACGCGATTTTGTCTTTCACCGGCAAATTATCTGGTGATTGACAGAAAATCGGGTCCATCGCGTTGATTCTATGCCTTAAGTGCCTTAAACTTAAAGCATACAATCAACGAGATGGGCGCCGTGCTAGGATGGGGATTTCAAGTTCTGAGTTTTGTTGAGGGAAGCAAAAATAAGCAATGATAGCCAATATTCCCTACAAATCATGTACGTATTGAATTATTGCTCCACATCTTGTGGATTTCATCATAATGCACATGCGCATGCACCATAGATTGGCAATGGATTGGATAAGGCATATACGCATGGAATGGCCAATGCATCATATGTGCGTATCCAAGATGCCCGCTCTGCCCTCTTTTACTGAAAAAAATCCACCTGCTCATCAAAGTGGTCCCTCCCACATAATCTAGTACCAAGTCTGCTTTCTCTACCCACCTCTTTGTCCTGGCCATCCCTGCCATGCTCACTTCTTGCCTTTAGGTCTCCTTGCGTGCAACTCATGTCACCTGTCACATAGCTTTGAACCACTTGTGGTGCCTTTTTGGTACTTGTGTATTTGCAGGGTACCCACTAAGCTATTTGCTTAGTGGGCTATTCTGCGTAGCGAAATCGCATTTCATCGCATGCAATTTTGCGGTGCTATGCGATGCAACGTGATTTTCCTTAGTTCATTTTTAATGCACCCCTGCCCGCAGATCACATCACATGCCATTTGCGGTGCGATTCGATTTTTCTTTGTATAATGAAAGTAAACTCTACGCCAACGTGGATAGTGGGTGTATGAAAAGGACGGGAGGACACGTAACCGCGTCCACTCGCCAAGCTTCGGGGTGACGTGGATAGTGGGGGTGTGCATGGGTGCTTTTAAAATGAAGTACCATCACATCTTATCGCATGGGACCTTATACAATGAAAAATCACATTGCATCGCACCGAAAATGGCATGTGATGCGATGCGATCCGCAGGCAGGGGTGCCCTAAAAATTAACTAAGGAAAATCGCATCGCATAGCACCGCAAAATTGCATGCGATGCGATTTTCCTAGTGCCGTACGTATGTAAATTGGGCACCCTGCAAATACACAAGTACCGCCTTTGTAAATAAAATGTAATAATAATAATGGATAGCATGCTTTGTGTGAAATGGATGTTTCTGAATGATAACTATGCAGACACAGAGATCTGTTCTACCTAGTGGCAGTCTTATGGTAGTATCATGTGTACTTATAAGCAGGGGCACTGACAGCTCCTCCTGCTGCCAGTAGAAGGGAGTGGGTGTGGTTAATGTGGGTGAAGTGTGGCCAGACCCTTTGTCTAAAACACAAAAAAAGATACTTTATGTACTGCTGAGAAGCATCCATGCAGGCTGCACAGGGGGTGGCCAGTGTCTGATCTAGTGGGCGACACTGGCAGGGTGTGTGTGGGTGCAACTACTCCCATTTTCAGGGAGAGAGAGGACAGACTGCTGCTGCAGATGTTTTTCTCCTCAACCCAGCACACAGCAGCAGTGCACTCTCTCCCTGCACTGAGGATCTTTAAAAAGGTGAAATATGAGGAGGGGACAGAAGGACCTGAGCCACTGCCAGGCCCCTACAACAGGCCCATGCCCCTAGCATGTTACAGAGAGAGAATGCTGGTTTCTTGTAGATCTTTTGCAACCAGCATGGAGTAAGGTGCTTGTGAGATACCTATAATGACACTTGCAAAAGCAGACAGAACAACAGGGTATGTGACGGTATTATACATGCAGATACATGGATGTTCCCAATACATGGACAGATTCTCACATTAGCATAAGTAAGTACGCAGGCTGTTGTGTTTGTACAGATGTATCCATCTTAGGCCATCTTTATGTTCCATTAAACACCAAGTGAATAAGCTAGAGCTCAGAGTGAGCGGGCAGATTGCCTATATAGGTTCTAAGTATAAATAACCCTATTGACAAGGGCCATTGTTAATACTGAATTATGCTGATCCTGTTAGGACAGCAGGACCAGCTCAGATTAGAGACCACATTTAAATAGATAATGAAAAATAGAAAAGAACAGAGCGGAGTCCTCCTTCCCTTCTTCATTATTGCTGTACTAATTTTAGTAATGCTGTCACTATGCAACACTTGCACTCCATTCTGATTGGTTGAGTGAATAATTCCTGTGTGGCACATTACTTCCACAGTTACATTTGGGATGTGTGGTCTACATTCAAATGATTCATATTGATCATGTTCTAAGAGGACAAATTATTGGGTTTATTATTTATTTTTACATCATACATTTGTTTCATTACTGACATACAATAAATGCATAAAGGATTATCTAAATTCTCTACTTTGTATTTAAATAAGTATATTTACTGTCTGTAATAAAAAGTAAACTTATATACAAAAAAATTGTAAATTAATTTTAAATTGAAACTTGAAAAATTTGTATATTGTGCAAAAGTTCATTTATTTCAGTAATTCAACTTAAAAGGTGAAACTAATAAATTATATAGACTCACTACATGCAAAGTGAGATATATCTATTTGTAATACTTTTGATGATTTGGGTTTACAGTTTATGAAAACCCCAAATCCAAAATCTCAGAAATTAGAAAATTATATCAAATCAATATAAAAAATAATTTAAATGCACAAATGCTGGCCCTTGTATAATCATGCATATGTACTTGGTTTGGGCCCCTTTTGCATGAATTACTGCCTCAATGCAGTGTGGCACGGATGCTATCAGCCTGTGGCAGTGCTGAGGTGCTATGGAAGACCAGGATGCTTTATCGGTGGCCTTCAGCTTTTCTGCATTGTTTGGTCTCATGTCTCTCATCTTTTTCTTGGCAATGATATAGATTCTCTATAGGGTTCAAGTCAGGCGAGTTTGCTGGCTAATCCAGCACAAGAATCCCATAGTCAATGAACCAGGTTTTGGTACTTTTTACTTTTTGGTACCTGCCCATGCAGTGTGGGCAGGTGCCAAGTCCTGCAGGAAAATGAAGTCAGCATCTCCAGAGAGCTTGTGTGCTGAAGGAAGCATGTAGTGCTCTAAAATGTCCTGGTAGATGACTGGGTTGCCTCTGGACTTAATAAAGCACAGTGGACCAATGCCAGCAGATGACATGGTTCCCCAAATAAATACAGACTGTGGAAACTTCACACTGGACTTCAAGCATCTTGGATTGTGTGCCTCTGGGACCCTGGTTTCCAAATGAGAGGCAAAATCTGCTCTCATCAGTAAAGAGGACATTGGACCATTGAGCAACAAACCATTTTTTTCTTTAGCTCAGGAAAGACGCTTCTGACATTGTTTGATGTTCAGGAGTGGCTAAGACATTTAAAGCCCATGTCCAGGATCCATCTTTATGTGGTGGCTCTTGATGCACTTCAACCTCGTACACTTCTTGTGAAGCTCCCCACACTTTTGAATAGTCTTTTTCCTGACAATCCTCTCTACGCTGGGGTCATCCCTGCTGCTTATGTACCTTTTTCTTCAACACTTTTCCCTTGGAGTCCTTGTGTGAGGCTTTTCCTCCTTGTGGAGGGTGTCAATGATGGTTTCCTGCACAACTGTCAGGTCTGCATGACTGTCAATCTTCCACATGATTGTGAATTCTACTGAACCAGACTGAAAGACCATTTAAAGGCTCAGGACCCCTTTGCAGGTGTTTTGGGCTATATAACTCATTAGAGTATGACACTTTGAGCCTACAGTATTGAAGTTTTTCACAATATTCAAATTTTCTGAGATTTTGAATTTGGTATTTTCATAAGCTGTTAGCTGTAATCATCAAAATGATAACAAATAAATGCTTGAAATATCTCAATTCGCATGTAATGAGTCTATATAATATATTAGTTTCACCTTTTAATTTGAATTACTGAAATAAATGAACTTTTGCCCAATGTTCTAAATTTTCAAGTTTCACCTGTACATAAAAAACGCATCCACATGTTATGAAAACATTCTTGCAATTGGTACAAAAGTCTAGTTATGCAATTGTTTTGCCACTGCACCTAATACTATTTACAGGGGACGTGGTTGACAGGATGTCTGCAGTCAGAATACCAACACTGGCATTCTGACAGAAGACCAGTGTTGGAATTCTGACATTGATGAGGATGCTGATGCCAATGCACAGGTGGGTGCATGAGGAAGGTACGTATACATGCTGGACCCCTGTCGGGATTCCCTCAATTGGGATGCTGGCAACGGTATTCCAACGGCAAGCATCTTGTTCGCTAGTCATACATATGTATTCTATTTACAGTGGTATAAATGTATATATTGCAAATATGATGATGTTGGAGAATTAATTCATTTTGTGCATTATGGCTGGAGGAAGGACTGGGATCATAAAGTTCAGGAAGAAATTGGATACAGGTTTTAAAAAAATCACTATTTTTTCTTGAATATTATAATATAATTATTGCACAGCGCATCATTGGTCTTTTATAAGGCATTGTGTCTTATCTACATTATTATCTTAATACAGGTTGATTCTCCTGTATCAGTAGATCTCTTATCCGAAATATTCAAAATAAAGTTTTTTTGTTTTTTTTAGAACATTTCTGATTTTTTAGACCCCTATATTTCAGGTTCCTTTTTAAATAATAGTAATATGGTGTTAACTTTCTGCTATATTATTAAGTATAAAAGTGCATGATTCTTGACATAATAAGGCATACATTCCACTTATGATAGCTAACAAGAAACTTAAAAACCTTGCAGTGTAAAACCCCATGGCATTGTGGGAGTCGCCTAACTATGGACCTAATTCAGCAACAATTGCATATCCGAATCGCAGTGCAGTTCCCAATGGATCCTGTGATTGCATAACAATTGGCAGACAGAGGTGTTCATGTGGAGGGATGGGAGCGGCCAGCATTTTCAGAAATGGAAGCAAAACAGGGGCACATCACCCCCATTTTCTGGGAGTTGGCTAAGCCAATTAGTGCACTGTGAGGCTCAGTTTATTTGGTCTCCTATGCCAGACTGCAACATGCAGCCTGAGTAAGACTAGACTTACTCAGGCTGGGAGAAACCATGACCGATGGTTTGATGCAATCGCAAATGTAGGCAGAGGGTGGTATTCGCTTCCTCCTGAATTTGCATTGCTTAAGGATTGCAGATGCTAACCTGCAAAGGCAATCTAAGGTGAATCAGACCCTATATTTGAAGATGATGATGTGGACTAGCCTCTTTGTGAGGCAGAGCTTACCTGGACAATTAAAAAAAAATTCCAGCTAATGTAGTATCCTCGAATGAGGATAAAAACCTATAAAGTCCCAACTTTCTGATGTCCTAGTCAGTTATCTAAGTTGATAAGGATGCCACAGCCACCAATATTGAAAGGGGCAAGCATCCTTTTGTGGGCAGCGAAGGGCCAAGCACCCTGTAAGTTATAAAGAGGCAGATTTATTAAGCTCGGTGAAGTGATAAAGTGTCTGGTTTTCATCACCGGCCAATCAGCTCCTAACTGTGAAGTTACAGGCTTGGTTTGAAAAGTGACAGGTAGGAGCTGATTGGCCGGTGATACAAACCAGACACTTTATCACTTCACCAAGCTTAATAAATCTACCCCAAGGTCTCTTTTGATAAGCTCAAATTACTTAACATAAAACATAGAATTTGATGGCATAAAAGAGTCACATGGCTCTTCTAGTCTAACACATTTTTAATCACAGACACTCTTTAGAATTAGAAACTACACGTCCCAGCATGCCCTGCCACAGTTTTAGCAATCCATTATAGAAAATCTGTGGCAGGGCATGCTGAGACTTGTAGTTCCACAACAGCTGGAGGGCCATGAGTTTGACACCACTGATGTTAACCTTTTAATTATTTTCTCAATATACTGATTGGGTTAGCATAATTTATGGCTACAATTAATGATACAAGTGAAATATGTCATGGACTGCCTAAATTATATCTGAAGACCCTTTTACATGTTAAATGCAGTGTTACTGTGCAACTTTTCATTTTTTTGCAGGGCTTCAGCAGCAGGACAGCAATAACATCATTGATTAATAAGTGTCCCAGATTCACTTTACCATTTCACTAATACCCCTTTCACACTTGCAAAAATATCCCGGGTTTTTGCACATAAACGCGCATCAACCCGAGATTTAGCTCAGTGTGAAAGGGTCTTGAAAGAATATCCCGGGATGAACCTGAACTTGGTAGATTCCGGAACTGACCCGGGATGCGGTCAGTGTGAATGGTCCCTTACCCGGGATTGGGTAGACGGGACTTTTAAAAAGCTGCTAATTGGAGCTTTCTTGGGCTCACAAATGCTGATGTCATCTTTCAGAGCCCTGGAGTCCATTTCTAATGACATGCATATGTATTTGCAGGGATTTCCTGGGATCAGTGTGAATGGGGCTGTCCTGGGTCGATCCCATGTCTGAGTGCAGTGTGAAAGGGTACATTCCCGGGTATGACCCAGCTCTGCGAGTGTGAAAGGGGTAATGCTGAACATTGCTGGCATTACAACCATTGCTACTCTTCTTGATGACATTTAGTAAGCTCAAAAGAGGAAGAATGAGTAATAGTTGCTTCACTTTAGTTATAAAGGAGACCTAAATTTTACAAATTAATTTTTTTTAATTTGGGTGAATTATTTTGTTTCTGTCCAGGGAAAATACTGACTGCTTTATTTTTACACTGCAATATAGATCTCACTTTGAAGTAAAACCCCACCCAAATCTAACTATCTCTGCACAAGTTACATCTACCCCACCTGCAGTGCACATGGTTTTGTCCATTTGAGAAGGAATTTGCCAGAAGTGAACCAGAATAACCTGCTATGTGCTTTTCTAGTGCAGGAATGCCTACAGTTGGGATTTAATCTGAGGAATATATTTCAAATATATTTCAAATGTAATTGTTGGGATGACAGGTCAATTATTGGTCAGATTCATGCCACCATGCATTGACAATTAAAATGTTTGTATTTCCATTTAAAAATAACATACTCACCAACAGTTAAACACATTCTTTACATGTTTTCTTAATTGCTTTTGAAACTTTGAACCTATTTCAACAGTAACATTTTAGATTATTAGATTTACTCAACATTGTCTTTTAATTGTGTTTCTTGGCATATATTCTAAAAGGTATGTAATATGCTGTGGCTTTCTTTACGCATACACATATTCTGACTGACATGCCTGTGTTACACCATTTCACTATGCAAGACAGATGGAGAGATAGCTCATCCCTTGTTTTATCATCCTAACTTTGCGATTCATGACTGAGCTGATTGCTGATGTCTCAGAGATTATCTAGGATCCTTTGTTTTCCCACAGGAATCATGGCAAACTCAGATCAGTAAATATTGACACCTGTAAACCAAGCTCGCTGATGCCTTTGGCCACTCTGCTATCTTCCCATCTGCTATCTAAGGATTTTAATCAGATGTTTTCAGTCTTTAACGTTGATTTCATTGTGGTACTGTAAAAGAAATGTTAACCAGCAGCTAATCTGATGAGCACATGGTTCGCTGGAAGACCAAACTCACTTGAGAAAAGAACACTATAATATGTAAAATATATATATCCCACTGAACGCTGATGCTTTATTCTTCCTTAGTTAACGGCATGTTGTGGTAATCTGCTTAGTTACAAAGTGGAGCTTTCGTTCCTATTCCCCATGAGATCTCCCTGACCGCGATCAAAGTCCAAGCACATTCTTGAAAAACTCTATTGTTCCCCAGAGTGGGATTAATTACTAATTATGTCAGGTCATTCATCCAGATGGCCTCTCAGATGCTCCTTTGTCATTGTCCGTCCTTCCATATGCCCCTTTGACCTTGAGGTTTATTTCTATGACAACATGAAGCCTTTACTTTCTTGCAGAGATTGCCAAGAAGTGGTCAAAAGGGGAAGCAGGATAATCTGCCCACACTTTGTATTCTGCTTCCATCTCTTGTCTTGATAAATCCAATGAATAGATAAAAATGCTATCTGATCCCAGCTGAGCGATGACCATGATCATGATGCCATATTACTTGCTAGGTTTTTAAATTAGCAGACAGCTTTGTACATTGAAATGTGCATTTAATTTGGAGAACATCAATCGCCATAATGGGATCTTTTTATCTCATTAATGTTTAGCAAGGGTAATAGAAGAGAATTACAAAATATCACTGTGAAGGGAATACAATTCAGAGAATTATGGATATCTAGTGTTAAAGCCCCAGAGATTTTTGGATAAATCTCCTTGTTCAGTTTTAGAAAATAAAGACTCTTTAGCACTTCTGTCTGCTATAAAATGGAATGTTAGATGCTGATCTCATTCTAAAGATTGTAGAGAAATCAATTCTACTGTATATCCTGCTGATGCAAAAAAGAAAATCATTACGTACAGAAAATAAGGAATATTTCCACCTTACCTAAACAAAAAATATAAATTGTAGTTTATTTTCAGATGTGAAAAACAATTAGCTCCTGAGGAATTTTAGCAGGCCTTATGTGAGCGGTACAATTTTTCTTGGAAACACAGTAGTAGAAATATATATAGTAGATATAATTATTATTATTATTATTTTACATCTCCACAATCGCAGTGATAAATGGTTTATTTGGTTGAAACTGCTGCTGAGCAATAGAAGCTATTCTATTTTATTACGAAAGCACATTTGTTGCCGTGTTTGAAATCATGGTACATTCCCTGAAGGAAACACCTAAGATTACTATTGAATGGGAACCCCATTATTTTATTAGAAGAAAACAAAGAGCCTATTATCCAATAGTAAAAGGAAACAAAAGACCAGCGCTAAATATTTCTGGTAACAATAACTCACAATGTTAACAGTAAATATTGCGTGATGTATTAAGGTATTCCCAACGATGCCACTGTTTTGTTTAGGGCTGCTCAATGCCCTAAATTTGGAGAAAAACAAGGAAAAAAAGACAAAACTGCGCGGAGTTGGAGTATTATTTAAAACAATAGGGATTTATTACCAAAAAATATGACAATGATATAATAAGCTATACAGCTAATAGGTGGCCACACTATACTAAAAACATAAATCAAAACAATAAAATACAGGTATTAAAACAACAATTAAAGCATGCATATAGCATTCATGGGTGGGTAAACAGCCCTTCAAGCAGGTAATTAGTAGCATCTCTATGTGGCAATTGGTGCTGACAGAATAACCTGTGGTTTAGTAACTTATGGTTAGCTGCTTTTACTTACCAGAAAGCGTTCTAGGCAGTTCTGTAAAAGCACAGGGATGTCACCTTTACTAATCCTCATAAGCTATAAATATAGGATAAAGGTGACATCCCTGTGCTTTTACAGAACTGCCTAGAACGCTTTCTGGTAAGTAAAAGCAACTAACCATAAGTTACTAAACCACAGGTTATTCTGTCAGCACGAATTGCCACATAGAGATGCTACTAATTACCTGATTGAAGGGCTCTTTACCCAACCATGAATGCTATATGCATGCTTTAATTGTTGTTTTAATACCTGTATTTTATTGTTTTGATTTATGTTTTTAGTATAGTGTGGCCACCTATTAGCTGTATAGCTTATTATATCATTGTCATATTTTTTGGTAATAAATCCCTATTGTTTTAAATAGTACTTCAACTCAGTGCAGTTTTGTCTTTTTCCTTGTTATTATCCAATGATCATTATATGAATAAAAGTGTTCTAATCTCTTCTCATGAGGAGAAACCACTAGATGTCACCAAGAGATATGGGAGTGAAGGTTGAGGTCCCCATACACTGCAGCAATTTCACCTGTTCCTGAGGGAACCGGCCAAAACATTGGCTCAAATCGGGTGTGTGTGATGTCCCCTCAGGTCTGATGCGTGGTCCTGTGTGCATCGGACCTGAGTTGGAGGTTGGACCGCCATGCAGGTCCAACCTCGGACCCTCCTCCTGGTGGCAGGGAACAGGGGTCGTATGCAATCCATCACATGTGAAAGGTAGGCAATCCATCACATGTGAAAGGACCGCATATGATACATTGCATGTGACCCTGCCTCCCGGGAAGGTCCTTGCAGAGGCCAAGCTGGCCATACACTGCTGTGAGAGATCGCTGTAGTGTATGACCAGTTTAAGAAAGCAGTTCATTTTTGGGGCAAGTGGCAGTATAGTTGGAATGTCAGGATCTTAACTCAATGCAGGACAGGCTATGATGGATACAATTTTGTTATTGGTGTTATGCTGTTATACTAGGCATTGCGCTATTTATAGCTGAGAAATGAGAGAAAAGAGCAGTGCATTGAGTTGTACATGTACTATATAAATATGCTTTACAGTTCTAATTGGCATAATATGACTTGTAGGCACTAATGTGTAGCATAGTTTGGTCAATGGTAAGTGAGGCGGAGCAGATGGTGGAATTAAGGGGGAATAAGATGATATGGCTTTTGAATTATACAGGGAATAATGCATATAGTATATGTAACCAAGATCTATAAATTCTATTATATAGTTTTAAATCTGGTTACTGATATCATTTAGTGTCCTGGGGAAACAATGCATTTTTCCCTTACTTGGTACTACATCTGGCGTTTCATGCTCCTGAGTGATATCACTAAACTAATTGAGCACCTGGAACGGAATGGATATGATTAGTACCATAGGCTGACGAACATGCACTATTAATGTTATAAAATATGTATTAAATAAACAGTAGACATATGATATATAAAAAATTATATCAATCTTAGGTGGCCACCAATCAATTTAAAACAGGAACATTAATTATAGACGAAACAATTAATATATTTTAATTGAGCATCTGCCACTATATACTGTATACGAGATTTTAACACATACTGTAAAAAAAAAAAAAAATCAACAAATAACAAAACTTTGGTCTGGTCTTGGTAGACAGATCGGTAAGAGTCCACTCACTAACACAGCAGCAACAGTCTCTTGGCTCACAGACTAGGGACTACTGTCACTGTCAGGATAATTGACATATTTCACTTTTTTAGGCTTTTTCCTAACTTGGACTTTCACTCATAGTAAAGTAGTTGGATCCTGACTTTGGCTTCTGGATCTCCTGAGATTTACTGAATACCTGTACAATGTTTTTGAATTCATCGCAATGGAGGTTATTCTGGTTGGTGCGTAATTTTCCGAATTCTTTCTGAGCGGTCCGCACGCTACGCTGTGCGGACATGGTACGAAGAAACGCCCACCGGTCCTCCGCATTCGGACGGACTCACACTTTAAGAAGAGGGCGTGTTTACGGACGACATCCAAACCTTGCGTGTGTGGTGGACACACATATTCTGCACGGTCTTACCGCGTCAGAACGGACGGGAACATGGCCGTACGCACCGATGCGGTGTATTTCCGCAAAACATACCACTATCTTTTGATCCCCAAATGTGTGCTATTATTGGTAAATGTAAAAGTGACATGTATATTTATATTAGTGAAAGCAAGTTCTGTCCATTGCTTGCAGTGTAAATGTGTGTAACAAATGCAGCCGTGCTTTCAGCATAGATTTGTGTGTTTAGTAATGGTCCATTTAAGCTGCAAGGTTTCCAATTGAAGCAATGAAAATAGTGTAATTAATGAGTAATGAGTAGAGGAGTGGATTGTATTGTGTTCAAGTGACATTGGTTCAGGTGCGGGAGTACTAATTGGGCGATCCAAATGCCTAGCGCATGACCGAGTGGTGTCCGCAAATAAATACTTGCTTATGGACACCGCATATTTCTTGCCTTTTGGTTCGTTTGCAGTCGGTGTTCAGTCCGAATGCACGCCTATCAGAATTAGTGCACTCCCTCGTGTACGCCCATGTTTACGCCCAGTTTAGCCCACTTTGAAACTACGCCCCTGTGTACTTCCGAATGACGCCCATAATACGCCCATATCTCCCGAGTGAATGCGGTGCACATTTCTGTACGGTATTAGTGAGAATAAGTACGGAGACCTTGCGTGGCGCATGCGCATAGCGTTGCCTACGCATGCGCAGACGGCTAAAACGCCATCCGAAAGAATTCGGAAATTTACGCATCAACCAGAATAAGGCCCAATATCTCTTATGTGACTTCCTGATTTTTTTTTCAAACAAAGTCTTTTAAAGACAGAAGTTAGTGTCCCTTTTTGGCACACTTATGTACTGAATTGAAATGAATAAATCATTTTTATTTTATATATATATATATATATATATATATATATATATATATATATATATATATATGAGGGGGAAGGAGGCGGCACTCGACAGGCTTATATCAATGAAGTCCTTTAATCCTACAGTATCGGGGTTACCCCCCGTCGTCAGGGATGGACAGCATACACACAACTTTATACAACAGAAATGGCTTTATATACCCACCCAGACCCAGAAACAATCCCGCCCACCAAACCCATTAAAAACAAACCAGGCTCACCTGCCGGACATGGGAGCGTCCTACTAAGTCAGGTAGGACATGTCTGTTTGCCCTGTTTGGACTTACAATTTGATGGCACCTCAGCACTTGTGATTGCATTATGGACTAAAGTAAGTCTTCCTTTATTTCGAGTGCCGGATCTCTATGCTATATATATATATATATATATATATATATATATATATATATATATATGGAGTACAGTCGTAAGATGGCGCCCCTTGTGTTGATCTTTGTTATTAGACCAACATAGCCTTATGATAATTTCTTAAAGCATATAAAATAAAGTCCATAAATTTTCAAATATTTATTAAAAAGTCTCTTGTTCCACACAATGGTAGCAGTTGTTCCAGAAGATGTACTTTGTTGGTTTCAGGTACTTTAAAATAGCAAATGTGAACACCCAACGCGTTTCGTCCCCTAGTGGGACTTCATCAAGGGTTTTGCAACAGATTGGGAATTATTTCGGACAGCTTTCACAGGAGGAGTGTATTCACAATAAGGTAAGAGGGCCTTTTATAAAATTGAGGTGCTCTATCACTTTAAATTTCTCATTCGGATGATGAGTCAACGATTAGGGCCCATTACTTCTCATGAGTGGCCATATCCCTTGTATTAGAGTAACACTGGTAGCTTAATTTGGTCTCTGCAGACCTGATGTACTGTATGGTTCTTTTAATTTTATATATATATTTTTATTTTTATTTATATATATATATATATATATATATATATATATATATATATATATATACACAGACAGGGATGCCCGGCACTCCCAAACGAATAAGTAAGTTCCTTGCTCAGGTGCCTTCTTAGGTCGTTAGACGGCCAATACAGGAACAGGGAATAAGCGGCACTCAGGAGACTTTTTTGCTGTGAAAAAATAGTAGACTTTATTCAAATGTCCAACATGTTTCGGGTACAACCCGTTGTCAGGGATCATCCCTGACGACGGGTTGTACCCGAAACATGTTGGACATTTGAATAAAGTCTACTATTTTTTCACCGCAAAGAAGTCTCCTGAGTGCCGCTTATTCCCTGTTCATATATATATATATATATATATATATATATATATATATATATATATATATATATATATATTCTTTAAATAGTTGTGGAGTTATCCTTTATATAACTAACTTTAAAAATGTAATTACACAAAGGGTGGAAAAAACTCTTTCACTTTAGTGGAAGTTCTGGCGAAATAAAATATAGTAAAATTATTAGCTACAGTATGTGTTTTACTTGAATACATACAGTAACTAGTATAATGGATGTTAACAGCACCAAAGCAACAGTCTCGACTGCAAATAATGACTATAGGTTATATAGGTTATCAGTCTTCGTTAGCATTCCCTTTTATTAAAATGGGCATCAGTTCAACAGGGGCAAACACAGGATTTTCATGAAGGGGGTTTCCAGAGAGGGGCGGAGCAAAGCACAGATATGGACACACTTAGGTGACCCAGTATATGCCGGGTCAGTTAAAGTATTATAGATAGACCAAATGTTTATACATAATAATAATAATAATAATAATAATAATAATAATAATAATAATAATAATTTATATATATATATATATATTTATATATACATAACAGCAGTGTAGACCCCTGGGCATAGCAATGTATTGGGGCCCCTACCTATCCTCCAGCGGTAGGGGTGGGGGGTGCTATGAGCAGAAGCTTCGATACCACGGGTGGTAGGGGGTATTATATCAACCGCTCAGCATGTAGGGCTCAGTAATTTCCACTAATTACCCCTTTACTGCACAGATGGTGGGAGATGAGGTGGGAGAAGGGGGCATTGGGCTGAATGAAGGGGTCCTGATACATAACTTCCAGGGTGGTAGAGGATGTTTAATACGCAGAGGAGGGGTGTATAGTGGAGTGGGCTTATTATTCATAATTTTCTGGTGGGAGGACAGCTTGCTTGACTGCAGGTATCTCCAGTTCCCAGAACTAGATTTCTTAGCTTTTAATGGTATTAAAAACTAGAGAATCACACCTACCAAATGGTACTTGGAACTAGGGGATCAGAGTTCAGGAGGTAGAGCAATCTCCCAACGAGAATATAAAACTACATACCAGGTGTGTGGAGCTGGAGCAGTAACCAGCTGCTGGAAGGCTGATATGTCTGGTTCTGGGAACAGTAGAGACAAGCTACTAGTGTCTATCAAAGGGGGAGAGTCCTATCTTTTGGAATATACCATCAGAAAAACTCTAAGGGGCACATTTATCATGATCGCATTTACAATGCGATCTGGGCGGAATATTACCGCCCAGGATCGCATTGTAAAATGCGATCAGATCACTGGGATGCTAACCAGGAAGCCGGGGGTCAGCGCATGCGTGGTTATGCGCTGACCCCCGCCGACCCTTCTTACCGCACTGCCCTGCTCGGGCAGTGCGATGTGTAGCCATAGGCTACAATGGGCTATCGCCATCCCAGAATGACGATAGCCCAGGGGTGTGATGCCGGGCTGCCCGATGTTGATACATTGGGCAGCTTTGCATCCCCCATAGAAACCTATGGGGGATGCGGCCGGCGGTGCTGCAGGGAGGATCGCAGCAGGGATCCGAGATTCCTGCTGCGGTCCCCCTATGATACATTTAGGGGATACTTAGTATTTGCGGCTAAACCCCGAAAACGTGCGTTTTCGGGGATTTAGCCGCAAATATAGTTTGATAAATGGGCCTGAAAGTCAGACAGAAACTTAAATATCTGACTGGGGATTGCAATTAACAGGCTTGGAAGGGGGCCACTGATATCTCTGGTTTCCCAAGGCCGATTTTTTAAATTCTTATACCCATGGAAAGAGGGGACCCTCAGCTTTCAGACTCGGGCCCTTAGATTCCTGGGGGGCTTTCTGGGTACTCAGAAACCCCCCCTGCGTGCGCTACTGGTTCAACCCTAAGTACAGAGCATGCTGGCAAGTTGTATTAAAACAAATGCCACTGTAATCCAAAGCATAAATCGGTACTTGTTTCCTAGCACGGCCACAATCACGGGCATCGTGTACCTTAAAGTTAAGGTACACGATGCCCGCGATGGACCCGATTTACTTTAAAATCAGGTCCATTTTGCCGGCAAAGGCAAAATCAGGGGCATCGCGTCGGTCGCGGCCATTAACAATGCGATGCCCGCGATTTTGCCATAGGCTTCAATGTTAAAATATTTTTTAACATTGAAATCGGGAGCATCGCGTCGGTCTTATGCCATTATAATGGCACAAGATGAGATGGACTTGATAAAGTCCATCTCACATAGGAAACAATGTGAAATGGGCCAATATGACCCATTTCACATTGTATATGGCCCCGTCGTCACCCCACGATTGACGCCAACCCGAAGCGTGGCGAGCGCAGCGAGCTCGTGAGGGGCGGCGGTGCGCGTCCTCCAACCTTTTCATACCCCTACTATCCACGTCGGCGTGGAGTTGAGAACATAAAGTGTGGCTAGCGCAGCGAGCCACCGAGCCCGAAGCGTGGCGAGGGGACGCGTATACTCGGGTGCGCTCGCCACGCTTCGGGCTCGGTAGCTCGCTGCGCTCGCCACACTTTATATTCTCAACTCCACGCCGACGTGGATAGTAGGGGTATGAAAAGGTCAGAGGACGCGGGCTCGCTGCGCTCGCCACGCTTCGGGTTGGCGTCAATCGTAGGGTGGCGTTGAGGGGGTAAAATTGGGGGTCTGGGGATGATTTTACATTGAAGCCAATGTAAAATAGGGTCCCAGGGACCCTATTCACATTTCATTCAATGTAAAAATCGCGTTGGTCGCGATTTTTCTGACACGACCACGCCGATGCAAATCGGGGTGGCTGTGCTAGGAAACAAGAATAACAATAACAATAATAACAACCTTAGTTACCGTCTTTTCCATGTATCGCAATGCTAACCATACTTGTAGTAACAGGCACTGGTTGATAACCACTATGTATACTCCGCTACTGACCTGTATATAAGGCCCTATTTGCACATAAAGGTATCTTTATGGCGGAGTCCCCAACTTCTGTATCACTCGGTAATCAATTTTCATAAACCATATGCACACCAGAATAAGAGGCCCTATTTTCACCAAAAAGTTTCTTTGGTCTTTTTTTCTTTCTACAGTAATAGAGGATGTAATCAACCAAGATGCTCCGTACAAAAGATATTTTATTCCAGGTACATATTCAGAATAAAAGCAGACAATAAAACTATATTAAAAGTTGCACACTGACATGTGGGACCACACTCCCCTCCTGCATCCGGAACAGGAAAAAGGTGTTTGCTCGATGAAAATAGCAAATGGTCTCACCATCAGATGTGTCCCCTCCTCCTCACCAATGCGTTTCAGGCTCACTGTTCAGCCCTTTTTCAAGATATATATTTGATATATATTCTGCTTTTCAATGGTTGCTCTATTACCCTATTTTTCAATTTAACATACTGTTACTATTTTCATTTATTTCAATGGAACTTAAGAGTAGTACACAAATGTCTGCAATAATTACATATTGAGGTATACAATAGAAATCAATATTATAGGAGGCGTGATAAGATTGTTACATAACAATAATAAACATCTCAGGAAACTTTTAATTTGTTGTCATAAACTTCATTAATATTTGATCTTATAGAAGACCTTGTCTGTGCGTGAACTATCATCCTTATAGCCGCTGGTTTAGCTACATTATGTCTCCTGCTGTTTTCATGTCCAGTTAACAGGGCCGCCATCAAGGAGAAATGGATGGAGCTTTGGCCCAGGCCAAGAGAGGGCCTGGGTGGCAGCCTAACATGCGGAGCATCAGCTCCTGATTGGTTGCCAGTGCACAAGATCTGATTGTTTCATTTCCTGCACTTAATTCATATTACTGCAATGGCTGTGGCTGCATATCCATGAGCAGCTGGCCTGGCCCTGATCCATAGTGAAGCCAGGGTTCCCTTTTGTAGATTATAAAGTTTTTTGTAGTGTATGGTCTTCTTGGCGTCCTCATATTGCTCTCTGTGGAAGTACATTATACTCATTTAACCCTGATACATGAGTGGATTTGGCTTTTATACTATGCTCTTCAAATTCTGTAATATTCTGTCTTGACCCTATCCACTTCTAGATTTTTCAAATCAGTGTATGTAACTGTCCCATCCATCCGTTTAAATATGTAATTAATTAATGTTTTCTCTGATGCAGCACATTTCTGAAAATATTTGCCCATGCTGCAAATGTCTAAAAATTAAAACATCAAATGACCACAACCGAGAGTCCCTCTTCCATTCTTCCCTTTCTTTTTCCCATACTAACTTTTCCTCTTTCCCTCAAAGTCTCCCCTATATGACACCGTGGAGTTCTTTCTGGGTCTGTGTATCCCCCTCCATCCTCTTGAATCACTTAGTACTTCTTGTAACACTTTCAATGTAATTTTTGCTGCATAAGATACAAGAAACATTTATTGTGACATTAATGTTTAAATCTGTAACTCAGTGTATAATGTTATATCTAATCCCTCTCTGTATTTTTTTCTGTACTATCTCCTGGGGGGAAGCCTGTGATAGCTTTCACCAGGGACATAGGGAAGGGGAGATTGCAGCCTCCCTGTATGGTCCGGACCACTCCAGTATTTGCTACATGCCCGGACCATACAGGGAAGCTTTATTCTCTCCCTAGTGATAGCTGTCACAGGCAACCCTCCCAGACAGAACACCCCCTGACTGGACACTACAAGCTCCGGAATGCAGAGTTTGATGTCTGGTCCGGCGTTCGGGGTCTTGCCTGGGTCTTGTTTTTACCGATACCCTGATCCTAAGGACTGAACCCGTCACCCAAGTTATCAGAACTCTGTACTCCAGCACTTACAGTGTATCAATATCTTGTTTCAATACCGCTTCCAGCAGTGGACACTGCAACAACTTACATCCCGCACTATAGCAGACTGACCGTCCGTAAGTAGTCATGGACCATGGACCCCCCCAAAGCACAAGGTACTATCTGTACTTTGGTATACAGGATTCAAGTCAGCATATACCTCAGATACAACTACTGTAGCTGTATGTCAATTTAGTGTACACACAAGGAGGTGCAGATTATTGATTTTCCCTATCATCGGGTTTAAGGGTCCTGATTGAAGAAACCAAAACCAGTGAAACTTTTTTACTTCTCACAAAACCATTCAATTACATATGTGGATCTACATATATGAAACATATTTGACCCCCTTGACATTCATTATCCATCTGTCATTTGCCCACTCCCACATTTTGGAAGGAGATTGATATATGCTGAACATCATTTACTGTTATAGCTATCAAGCAAAATTTAAATTGAAAATTGTGTGGTTTTTTAGGTACTTATGTAATATCTGGGCTCCCATTTTTCTTATGAGACTGCGTCCGCTCGCCACGCTTCGGGCACGGTGGCTCGCTGCGCTCGCCACACTATATAAAATCAACTCCATGCGTAGTTGGATAGTAGGGGTATGAAAAAATGGGGTGCATTTAACATGGGAGCCCAGATAATACATAAGTACCATTTTTTATTCTTTATTGTTTACTATATGCTAAGTTGGTACCCCCGGGAGGTGGTCAATGTATGTATCAGGTGTTTAAATAAATATTTTATTTACTTAATTTATATCTTAACTGTTGACTTGTATCTTAAGCGCCACAGGATTTGGGTGTGAAAGTTCAGATCTCAATCTACAGTAATTGGAGGGTTAGAGAATTATGTCATTTTTGTCCTTGTAATATTTGAGCTTCCAAATTCCAGGGGTTATACACTTTAGTAAGCAGCTTTTTATTTATTTTGTATTTTATGTTTTAATTGTAGACAGATAATGAATTATGAATTTACTGTGGGAATTTGCTTTTTGCAATAAATATACTAACTGGAAAAATCTTTATAATACATACAAATTTGTTCATTGTTTACATGGAATATTGCCACATTTACAGTTTCTCTATTCAGATCTTTCTGCAGATTTAACTAATAGGTGCAATAGATGGAATGGCATCAAAAATAGTATATTTATATTTTACTAAGATGGGAGTTCTTTTGAAGATGGGATGTTGCTATGGGCAACCAATCAGATTCTATCTATCATAGAAGGTGCTAAATAAATAAGAAGTATATTCTGATTGATTGCGATGGAAACATCCCATCTTCAATACAACTCCCATCTTAGTAAATAAACCTCTAAGGAATGGAGAGAAGGATTTATTTAAAAAAAAAAAGAAAAAAGAAAAGAGTTCCAAGCTTTGGCCGTGGCAGAAAAAGTTTTGTACAAGGTAAAATGCATGATAAGCTATCAACAAATCAATAACGCCCCACTGTGGGACACTGCTGGCCCCCGGGTGGGATATGAGACAGTCCCAAAAGTCACAGGACAAATGTCAGGACAGTCGGGAGCTATGTGTAGGCAACTTGTGGCAATACAGCTGCTATGGAATTAAACATCCCAGAATGTCATATTTTTGCTTGCAGGGAATGCTGGGATGTGTGGTTCCGAAGCAGCAGTATTGTCACAAGTGGCCTACCCCTGCCATGAGAAAAGATGAAATAAAAATACAAAATGAAAATGGTATTTGTCAACACAGCACCTGCTTTAAACCCGCCACTAATCGTTCCTGTAAATGGAAGCTAGGAGAGTATTGAAGTGTAAGACAAGGTAGTGAGTGGGTAGAGGGAGCAGAGGTCACTCCTACTTTCTGGCCACAGTCTATGCAGCACCCAAACCTGATTTTATCCCGATGTGCGATATTGACTGTAGAAATAGACTGTGCAGCACAGTTTGTTTCTACTATCTCTGACCTCAATGCAGCATGGCCCCCACTCTCCCCACCCTGTTCCTCCCTCCCTGACAGCCAATGCTGGCACCCCATCAGATTCCGGCGGCTGCTAATATTGAACTGATATTGGTGGCCGCCACATTGCCCCATGTGGACACACCATAAGTGTAATTTTAGTCAGTCAGAAATCAATAAAAATTGATTGAAAATGACCTTTAGTAATGGTACATGTCTGTTCTCAAAATACTTTCTTTGTCATTGGCCATAAAAGTGATGAATTTACTGAATTTCATCACCATTTACTATTGTAATCTTATATCTAGCTTCTCTGCTTGTCATGTTGCTCGTCTACTCATCATTCAATATAACTATGTTGCTAGAATATATATCTGCTGCACTTATGTTATGTTATGTTTTCACCTGCTTTTATGAAAGCTAAAAAGAAGAAATAAACAATTATCTGGGTGCAATATATGCCTCTGTCTTGTGCAACTAAAGATAACCGCTCATTGTAGTACCCCAGCTAGCAATCCTGTATTGCCAAAAACTACATATTGTAAGGACTCTGGAGGGTACCACCAAACCTGCCCCCTAACTCTGTTGCCTCCTCTCGCAGTTGACGGACACGTGCGGTGCTAGGCTTCACCAATAACAGCCTCGTTCGATGGAGCTGGTTATGCCAGCTCAGCCATCGATGCCATCTGCTCTTATGTGGGACAATGTGTCCGCCAAAAGCGAGAAGAGTGCAAGAGGCAAACTGACTAACCAGAACCACCCTGGGAATGGGGAACAACCCCAGGTGTAACTATTGTATACAATGGTGGTCCCAAACACAATGTAAATGCAACAAAGCACAGAGATGGTATATAAAGGTGCATCAGTGGACTGAGCTGGCGAGGTACACGGTGCAGGT
This sequence comes from Crinia signifera, assembly GCF_055691185.1. Taxonomy (NCBI): domain Eukaryota; kingdom Metazoa; phylum Chordata; class Amphibia; order Anura; family Myobatrachidae; genus Crinia; species Crinia signifera. The sequence goes on from NC_139219.1 coordinate 177,028,895, forward strand.
GCAACAATGCACAGTGGTGGTAATACACAGTATATGAATGTAACAATACACTAATCAGAATCAGAATCAACTTTATTGGCCATGTATGCTTGCGCACACTAGGAATTTTTTGCGGATTACAGTGCAGCATCAACCAGGGAGGGAGAAGGTGGGGGGGGGGGGGACATTACATACATTGCATTAAGACATTACATACAGTATGTCAAACACATACCCGTTGTGCTTCACAGTGCCTAGGCAGCCATCAGCGGCACCACTGGTCACTGCAAGAGCCAGGTAGGTAACAATACAAATAGAGACAGTAGTTTTCACACAGGGAGCACATACCTGCTGAGCTGCACAGCGCCTAGGCAGCCATCAGTGGCGCCAGTGGTCATTGCAGCAGCCAGGTAGGTAGCGACATAAGCGGGGACAGTACAGTTATCACACAAAGAACATATACCTGCCGAGCTGCATAGCGCCTAGGCTGCCATCAGCGGGTATAAGACAAATTACTCCCTGAAACTCCCGCACTGAGGAAGATACCTCTAAAAGGTGAACTACCTAAAAGTGCGGGAATACATAACAATGCAGATGTAATATGCAATATGATAAGGAAGGGAGGACTGCAGGGAAACCCCTGACTTATCTGGGAAGATGTTAACCACAGATGGGATCATGTAGCTGCAGCACAGGAATACCAGGACCGACTGGTAAGACTCTGACAGAATAAGATCCAGGAACCAGGAACACACTACTGGGAACTCGCACAAGGCAGGAACCAGGACGCTCAGACAAAACAAGGCTTGCATACAGCACTTTGAACTAGGAACTAAGGCCCTTATTCTAGTTCATTCTTTCTGACAAAATCTTTCTTAGAAACCATGTGCACTGCAGGTGGGGCAGATGTAACTTGTGCAGAGAGAATTAGATTTGGGTGGGGTTTTACTTCAAAGTGAGATCTATATTGCAGTGTAAAAATAAAGCAGCCAGTATTTACCCTGCACAGAAACAAAATAACTCACCCAAATCTAATTCTCTCTGCACATTTTACATTTGCCCCCCTGCAGTGCACATGGTTTTGTCCAGCTAAGAAGGATTTTGTCAGAAATAGTGAACTAGAATAAGACCCTATGAGCTATGACTCGCAGGTTTGTACAGGTCAGGATGCCTTATCAAGGGCTCAGGTAATCACTGCAGCTGTGACCTCTCCACCCAGCAAGGATGATGAGATCACACTTGTGCATAATTAATCCACAGACGACTAGGCTGAAATGGCACAGGCTCACCACTGGAGGCCACCAGAGAGTTAATTACCAACACAGACTGAAATTAACCCATGACAGACAAGACGGATAGGAGTAATAAATAAAGACTCCTAACACATATAAAGTACCTATAATTCAAATGTAAATTAACTTACCCAGGGGATGCAAAAGAACAATTGCTTTAAATTTGTATTGCTATAAAATCTGAATTTATTCCATATATGTAGGAACAGACAATATTAATAAAACAATGTTTCGTAATAAAAACAAAAATTACAATTTTGTATTATTAAAGTGTCTAATATAGGATTTTTCATCTTGTAATTACTCAGCTTCAGTATATACTTTAATGATTCTAATAGCCAATGCTTCGAAGTGCGGTGATATTAAATAGTGGTGTCCTGCTACCACCAAGGTGCTGCTTTGCAAATGTTAGAAATGTTAGAGTAGATCAGGTAAAATATTGTAAAGCAAATACTCGTAATATGCAAATTGCAGATGATGGGTATGCAGGGGAAAACGCAAGACAGCTTTCCATTCAGTTTTACTGCACTGTAGTCTACCCTGTCAATGCTTGAGTATAAGTAGACTGGAGGCACAGGGAGGTGTGGTGTGTCCACATGGAGCGATAGTTGGCCAGAAACAGATCTGACCAACTATACATACTGTAGGTACTGAAGCAATTGCTGTTCAATTTATATGTATTAAATGTACAAACATTTCTGTATTTTCAGCTACAAGTGTACTTCCCAAAATTGCAAATGTAATTATTATTACTATTATTATTATTATTATTAAATGTAAAATTATATTTACTGTACAGTATGTGTATTTGTGGTGAACCTATCACAACACGGTCATTGTACCCACAGATCTATGGCAGTGCCTAGTTGTAAATAAACTGCTAATTCTGAAAGAAAATATGGGAATATGATTGCCATCTAGCAACAGCTGGTAGGTTAGGTGGTCAAGCCTCCTGCACAGGAAAGGTAAAGTGAAATTTTTTCACTTACCTTTCCCACGACTTTCAGGAATGGGTCTGGAGTGCCAGGCCTGTGCACTTGCGAGTCGCGCACATGCCAGTCAAGTGCGCATGCTCCCATGCTCAGTTTTTATTGAAGCTTGCCGATGGCAAATCCCTTGGTAGAACAATATGGAGGAAACACCTTTGTCATTCTTGTAAAGAATAATGACAGCAAACAGATAGGTGCATCATGAGGGATTGTAGTGGTAAGCCATTGGCTGCGGCGGAAGTGACAGCAGGGCCTCTATTCCTCCAAGTTTCCTGCAAGTTTCATTTCAGCAACTATCCATCCTTGGACGGTAGATGGTCTAGCAGGGTGGAAGGATTTACAGCAGGTAATGAACAGTTGGGAATTTTCATCCTGAAGGGAAGAAGTGATTTGAAGGTAATATGATAAGCAGGTTACTAAAAAAAGGTCAACGTCTGACTGATCTGTAAGTATGTCTAATTCGACCAGTGGGTTGTTTAGGGAACTGGTTGTTATGTGACCTATGAGAATGATATGAAACCCTAGTGGGGTTTGGGTTAACCATAGGTCTGATATGTGTATGAGGCTAAGCTCAGCACCTCTTTCTGCGAAGGCAAAGGCTAAAGAGATGCTAGATTTTTAGATAGCAAAATAATATCTGGGGGGAAATTTAATAGCATGATAGATTCAGAAAGTGAGAGATTTGGTAAGAAATCTCCATTTTTTTTTAGAGCGGCAATCACTTACACTGCAAAATCAGTTTGATTTTGCAGTGTAAATGATTGCCACTTTAAATAAACTGGAGATTTCTTACCAAATATCTCACTTTCCAAATCTCCCATACTATTATCTTTCACACCTGATGTAGAGTCTATGGAAGCTAGAAATTCTAAAAAGGAATCTACCACATATGCTCTTACCACCATAAGAGCTTATGGTGGTAGATGCCAAGCTGGCCTCGAACTTGGCTGCTAAGAAATATATTGCTAAATTGAGAGTATTGGAAGAAGAAGCATGTGACTGTGTTGCTATCCACATACTGTACTCATTAATAATAGCTCAGTATCTGCTTCTCTTTCTGGATCTCAGAGAGGCATTGATAAGCATCACTGATGTGGATGATAGATTAGCATTGGCTAACAGCCGAGCAATATGACCATCCACATGGACTATGGGAGTTTCTGGAGAAGGTCTGGGGTCCCTTGGAAGCAGTCCCTGGATAGGTTCATAGGAAAATTGGGCCCCTTGAGCAATTGATTAAGGGAAACCAAATCCTGTAGGTTTACACTGGGTGAAATTAGGCAAGCTACTTTGTCCAACTTGACCTTGTGGAGGACTTTAGCAGTAGAGCTCTAGGGAGAAATGCATACGGGAGGATTTGTCCAAACTCTGCAAACAAAGGTTGGAACTTGTGCATTGGATGGGGTCGCAAAGAGGTCTAAACCTGGAATGCCAAATGTTTTTGTAATGTTCTGGAAAACCTCTGTTCTGAGGCTTACTTTGTCTAGAGTGAGGTGATTTCCAGATACTGAGTCTATCAGCTCGTTTAACTTTCTCAGTATGTAATTGGCTGAGAGGAGAATTTTCCTCTGGACAGCCCAATTCCGACATTCTTGACAGAGATGGAGAGATTTGGTGCCTCCCATTCTGTTCAGGTAGGAAACCACTGTCCTGTTGTCTAGATAAATCTGTATTGACATTCCCTGAATGTGGGGGGAAATGAGAGAGTGTAGGGCTAGTTTGGCCAGACTCAATTGCAACAGGTTTATATGGCACCTGTATTCCTGGGTGGAACATGTACTCCTTATTGCTTTGTTTTGTGTCCATGTTTCCCAACCTGTCAGGGAAACATCTGATGTGATTTTTATGTTTTGTGTTGGGTCTATTAGAGGTCTAGGAAGAGGCAAGGAAAGGGATGTCCAGTTCTTAATTTCTGTGCGAACTGGAGAAGGTAGCTGGATTCTCTCCGACCAAGGAAGACTTTCTGAGTAGGTTTCCTAGGAAGAACTGTCAGTATCTGCATAGAAGTGGGACTTGGCTAAGTCTTTCATCGATAGCTGGCAGTGGAGAGTACAATAAACTAATGTTTGGACTGCAACTGAGAAAGAATTGGAGTCTATTAGAAATCCTAGAAATATTATTGACTGGCACATGACTACAATAGATTGGACTAGTTTATGGTGAAACCTAGGTCGAGGGGAAGATGTGTAATGAGATTCTGTTGCAAGAGGAGAGTCTCTCTGTCTGGGTGAACTACTAGTAAATCATCTAGATATATGAGGCAATGGCTCCCTTTCTTACGAAGGTGAGTCACTACTACTTTCATCAGGTAAGTAAACGTGTATGGTGCGTTCAAAATTCCAAAGACCATCACTGTCCTTTGGTAAAGGGTGTCCTTCAAGAAGAATCTTAGAAATCTGTGGTTCTTGTAGACCCATATTGAATGAAAGGCCTCTTTGAGGTTTATCTTGATACAGTAATAAGTTTTGGGAAAGTAGGAAGGGTACCTCCGTTAAGCCCTCCATCCTGAATGTGCATCTTTTTATGAACAGGCTTAGGGCTTTGACATTCAAAACGGGTCTGTAAGAGCCATCTGGTTTTTGTACTGGGAAAAGATGACTGGTCAAACCTTTCTTGGTTTTGTCTGCTAATTCTATTTGCCCTGAGATAGTGCTAGGGAAAACACCTCATCTAGCAGAGGGCTGCAATTTTTGTACATGGAAATGTTTGACATGGAAAATTGAAAAGAGGTAGGGATAGCCCTTTCTCTATAGTTTTTAAAATCCTCCTGTTTGTGGTAATCTGTCTCCAAACTATGATAGCTTGAGAGAGGCCAAGGTGGGGGGTTGTGTGTAAGGAACATACCAAAACCTGTGTCTCTTTTTAAGGGGTTCCTGTTAAAGGACACTCTGCCTTTTGTGAGCATTGTCCTGTAGGAGCCTCTTTTTGATCCTCTATGGTCTTTAGTCGAACCACTGGCTGTTGCAGCTTGACCCTCTTGGGGAAAGGGTCTTATGGAAGATTGGGGGCCCTTGAGAGCCAAAAAGGACCTACAGGCCTTATACCTATATCTTAACCTCATTGATGAACTCAGGGCTGAACAGGTCTGCATCTACTAGCTTAGGTACTTCTACGGGCTTAGGAGTGAAGTTAGTTAAGCCTGCTTTTGTGAGCCAGCGTTCTCTGCGATTAATTGATATGAAATCAAAAGTTTGGCCCATCAATAAAGTGGCTCTGCTTATAGCCTTTAGTAGAGCATTCTTAGATGCTATTAAGTAATCTAAGGAACCGCTACACTCCCCTTCTTTCTCAGCTTTGTCTAGAACAAAAAGTAGTCGGCCTGCTGCATCTGAAACTTGCAGCTGTATCTTCCTCAGAAGTCAGAGGATGCAGATGTCCTAGTAACCTCCTCCAACTCCCAGTCTACAGGAGGGGTTACTGGCTCACTGTAGTTGTGAGGGTGAGACAGCAAACACAGCATGCTGGACCCCTTGTGGGAGCGGGTCAGCGAATGCTGCCATTCAGAGGCAGAGTATTGTGGCAGCCATGGGCAGGAAATGACCAGCCGGACTGGGACCAGAAATCAAAAAGGAGGCATTACACATTATGGAACACACCATAATGCCCATTACACATTATGACACACATCGTAATGCCCATTACAGAATATGACAATCTATTATGCCAATTACACAATATATCACACCTTAATGCCCATTACATATAAGGCTACACAATTCATTATGCCCATTACACATTGGTGGCACACACTAAGTTGACAAGCAATTAGCCCCATCTCCTATAAAAAGTAAAGGACAGCAGGGGTGGGGGCACCACCCGGGATACCCCCAAATCTTGCCCCATCACTGGTATAGTACATTGACCAGAAACAGTACCTAGCCTACCAAGTACAGTCCCCTGTATCAGCCAGCCCTACTCTATGACCCCCAAACAGTCAGCCAATCACATAGAAGTTTGTTTACCTGTGTTAAAATTTGCATATGAACACATGCAGGCCAAAGAGAGCTCTCCACTCATTAGAATGCACCTTGGCTGATGAGGCAGTGGAGTGGCTGAGCCGGTTACACTGTATTCCAGGTACTAGTGCTGCTGTGCTCTCGGGAGGAGGCGGGGACAGGAACTGCCCCTTGTGCCACCGCTGCTGCAAAGATCTCCTGAAGAGGAGAGAGGGAAATGCTGCCTGTGCTGAGTGTGCACCGCATGGACTTATCCCTACCTGCAGTGCCAGCCACTTTATTATCTGTAAACTACTCAGACTGGAGGACTGAGCTGCATCATAACGTCATATGCAAATGACGTGGCTCAGTCTGTCCGCTCAGCACAGGGACGCCGGCCATGGAGGCAGTGCTGAGCTGACAGTCTAGTTTAAAATCGGCCCACCTGGCCATTGGCTCTTCTGGCATTTGCCAGAAGAGCCAGAGGGCCAGTCCGGCCCTCTATGTCATGCACCATTGGGGTATTCCGACTATGGGCAATACTCACCTTGTTCTGAGGAAAAATTGAGGGAGAAGGCTGCTGGCATCAAGGTGGCTCCCTCTCAGACTGGGAGCTATCCCTGCTCTCCTCTGAGCAGACAGGGACTAAACTTTTTTTTATTTTATTTTTTTATTTTAATAATTAACTCTTCTGAGAAGGAACTGTCTTTCTAGGCATTTTTATCCTTTTGCTGTGGGATGTGGACAAATAATGTGTGTCTGTCGCAGAGACAGACAAAGAGTCCTCCATCCTGTAGCGCTGAGGAAAAAACTGAGCTAGGGGGCAGGATCCTGTGGTCATGGGAGCGTGTGCGCACGTGTGACTGGTGTGCATGCACATCTGATGCTCCAGACCCGCTCCCTAAAGTCGTGGGAAAGGTAAGTGAAAAAAATTATTTTTACCTTTTCTGCTCCCTGGGGAGGCTTGACCACCTAACCCATCAGCTGTTGCTAGGTGGCAATCCTCCCAATGAACATAGGAAGGCCCTGCTTGCAAGCTTACAATCTTTAAGTAAAAAACATTAATTAAAATATATTTTATGTACCTCAAGAAGTTTTAAATTTTAATCTGGTGTGTGCTTCAACTATTGTATTCTAATGTCACAATAAACACTATAAATGTGAAATGCGTTGTAACTAATTGAAAGCATATGTGGAAAAGGTTATGTGTAACCTATCACTTACTATCGGCCTAGTGAAAGTTATTTTCAATTTACTTATTATTTAAAGTAAACCCTGTTTGTTCACATTTAAATATAAAATCTCTCACAAAGGTTGGCACATTGGTAAAAAAAATTTCATTGCTGTTTATGATATAATTTTACTTTTAGAGATGTAGTTCATTAGATGGATTGGATGGATTGGATTGGATTTATCTGAAATGCATTGTAATTTTTTTAGATTTTTATAAATGTCAAACACTGCATTGAAAAAAAAAAACATAATTTATTTATTTATTTGACAAAAGGATGTTTGGAGACATATTTTTCATTCCTGAACCTTTTTTATCTAGCTAGTCAATTAAATAATTTCATTGACATTATGTATGAGTTTTTTAAATGTAAACATATACAATGATTTATTGCTTTTTTTTGTTAATCTAACACCGCAATTGTGTTTGCACAGTATATACAGCAGGATGGTGTTACAAATTTGCAGACATCACCATAGTCTTATGGGATCATTTGTAATACATTAGCACAAAGCATTGACCACAGTGCTAATCCAATCACACGCTTCTTATTGATCTAATTTTGAAGAACCTGCCAGGGAGAACTATTTATTAATACCCAGTCAATTATGCTTAATTGGCTTATATAATAAGGGAAACATTTTTGTTTCCACTTAAGCCTATAATGCGTACTTTCATATTTGAATGCAGATAGTTATTTTATAGTACATAGAGTTTAAAGGTATTCATTCTACTACTGTACAATGTTGCATTAGTTGTCGGTAGCAAAAATAGTAGAAAAACAACAACATATATTATAAAAGCACATTAAATCTTATTAATAAAGAGATACAAATTATAATGAAAAAAAAACAGATATTCAATAGTCAGACAGAACATTAAATGTCCAGGTATTTATAAAAAGTTTAATTATTTGAAAAATAAAGAATTACAACTAAGGAACACTAACCCTTGAGTTTTTTGCATTAACTTATATAGTACAGGTTGAGAATCCCTTATCCATAATGGTCAGGACCAGAAGCATTTTGGATAAGGGCTTATTCTATGTTTTATATGAAATGCTGTACATAGAAACATATTTTATTTGTGCATGAAACAAGGTTTGTGTACAATCGCAGACACTGAATTTGAATGCCCAGCAATATTTTATTGCACATAATTAGTGCCAGTTACATATAGTTTCCCCAGTATTGCCAGTTACAGATGTACCCAGTAGGTTTTTAGAAAAAAAAAACAACAAAGTACATTTTGGAATAATTTGGATAATGGATATTTGGATAAGGGATACTCAACCTGCAATAACCATGTGTATCTCATACATTTTTACGTCATTTTTTTGTACTAGGCTTATAATGATGTATAGCAAAGGTCAGAAATAGCGAAGTTGCACTGGTATATGATCACAGTATGTCAGTGTTCAATTTCACAAGTACACACCTATTTTTATTATGCAACTTGTGCAACAAGCAACAATATTATGCAAATATGTGCTTCCTGGAATGTTTCTTTTCTTTTAAAGTGATATTGGACATAGTGGTTCCGAGTTTTACGAAGCAGCTCGTATTCAGCAATATTAACACAGACATAAATTGGCAAATTGAAATTGCAAAACTTGTTTTACCATCTAAACTATTACTGCTTTAAATAGCACTGCCTCTAAAAACTTGGAACCTAGCTTGATAATATTAGCAAGAATGGTAATCTTCTAACCTAAGCAATAAGGTAACAACTGCGCATGTGTATGGTACAAATTGCGCTTGAACCAGGGAATTTAGTGACTCAAATTGCATATGGATAGTAAACACAATGAAATTGCAGTTTGACTGACAGGAAGCCAGCATTTGGGAGTGGTAACCTGCCGTTTTATGGGTTAGTTTGAAAAAAATACAGGCATGACTAGGTTTTTTTGAGGAGGGTCTGTGATTTCAGCGCTGACCACTTCCAGCATGTCTCAGTCGCAGATTAGTGGATGTCTCAGTTCTACATTTGCACAGATGGCAAAGCCTCTTCGATGTTTCAGGAATTTCAAGTAGATTTGCAAATGGGTAGCGGTTAGTCGCTATTTATTTGCAATTTTGCACTGGGCTTTTTTCCTTTCAGACTGGGCGTCTTTCTCTGTGCAGTACACTGCAAATATGTAATGAAAAAAAAAGACAAATTTAAATATACAGATATTATTATTATTATTATTAATAATCATCATCATCGTCATCATCATCATCCCACATACTTACAGTAGAATACACTTTATTTTATTTAGCATTAAGCAGCATTTTATAAATAATATTTGCAACAAAATTGATCCAGACAGCATTACCTTATTGTTATATATATATATATTTTTTTTAAGTACATGAGTAGTTTGGATTTTCTTATTAAAATAGACAAAATTTCACACTGGATTTTGTTAACACTTCTGGAATTCAAATGAAATTTTCTTCAAATGTTCAGGAATGGGAGAAACAAAAAAGAGCTACTGGAGTTTTATGTGCTATATAGTGTTTCAGTTGTCATCAGTAATGGCGATTTCAAACAGTTGTTACATGTTACATTTTTTCACAGGAGATTAAAGAACAATTTTCCCACTGTGAGTGTAAAATCACAAAATCCAGCATGAAAACTAAGAAACTTAAGGATTTCTGTAACAACATAGAGCCTGGTGTTTTTTTTTTTTTTAATGTACCTGCTTAAATAAAAATAGTCCCTAAAAGAGAGAAAATGATAATACAGAGAATTGTGTACCAAGTAAATACCCATCCAGACCTGAAAATCCTCATAGTTGCCTCAGTATGGGTAAACAAACTAAGGTCTACTTATCATATTAGTAATAGCAACGTTGATCATCTTCAAAGCTTACTACTGTTATAAGATGATGCATTTTATTTGCTATTTGTTGTTCAAATAAAACTACAGTACAGTATGTGGCAATTTAGAGCTTTCTTCACACTGATCCTCATAATGTGTATCAAACATTCAGGTATATAAATGTTATTTATTATATCAAAATGTAAAAGAAGTTTGTATGTTTTTTTTGTACTAGCACAAACTGTGCAAAATTTAAATAAAAACCCTTTGTATAAAATTCTTCTAATAGCCTAAAAGGAAATGGTAAATTATCAACATCTGTAGGTCTAGCTTCAATTACATCTAGCAAGCTGTACATTATTATAGGTAGAAAGGACTTTAGATTTACCTATTTTTTTAATGTACAGTACAGTAGAAAAGCAGCTATTATAGGCATTTCAGGTAATGAACAAATAGGCATAAAAAGAATATAGAAGGAACATGCTAAAGCAGGGCTGGCAAACCAATCATAGGCAATGAGCCAAAAATGATGTTATGGTAAGACAAAGAGCTGATACCATGTATAAAATGGGCGTGGCCTAGTTCACACAAGGTCACGCCCTATTTTAAATGGGTTGTGGCCTAGCTGGCGCAAGGTCATACACCATTTTTGTGTTCACACCTTTGAAATTACATTTGTAGGAGCATGACCTTGTGGCAAACATCAACTTTTAGTAGGGGTTTGCACCGGGCACTTTCATGTTTTGGGTCTGTATCTCCGGCCGTGTTTCGGATCTGTTCCAAAACACCAACCTTTTCGAGTTTTGAATCTGGATTTAAAAACAAAAAAACACACACATAAAAACTGCTAAAAATCACAGAATTTTATTTTTTTTGCTCCTACACTATTTTTGACCTCAATAACATTAATTTCCACTCATTTTCAATCTATATTGAACACCTCACAATATTGTTTTTAGGCCAATAGCTTGCACCGAGGTAGCTGGTTTACTGTGCCAAGTGACACAAGTGGGCGAAACAAATATTTGACTGATATGGCACACTTATCAGCACCACTAGACTGACACAACACAAAATATGAACAAGATCCTTAGCATCACTCCTAGTCTGATACGGCACACCTAGCATAACCCCTAGATTGATACAGCACACCTACCATCACCCCTGGATTGATACTGCACACGTAGCATCACCCCTGCACATTTAGCATCACCCCTGGACTGATAAGGCACATTTAGCATCACCCGTACACTTATACGGCACATTTAGCATCACCCCTGGACTGATACGGCACATGTAGCATTACCCCTGGACTGATATGGCACACTTGGCAGCACCCCATGAATTACAGGGCAGACTTGGCTCACCCCAGGAATTATACAGCAGAATGGGCTCACCCCAGGAATTATATGGCAGCACCCCTGACCTGATACAGCACACATGGAATTATACAGAATAGATAGTGGCACCCCGTGATACAGCACACATGGCATTATATGGCACACATGACAGCAATCCTGCAGTAAAAAGAAAGGGCAGCTCCCCAGGAACTATACAGCCGATTTAGCAGCACCCCACACCAAAATTATATGACACACTTGGCTGACCCCAAGAATTATACAGCACATTTTGTTTACCCCATGACTAATACAGCACACTTAACAGCCCTTGCAGTAAGAAAACAAACAAAACCTTTTATTTTATTTTAATTAAAAAAATGTCAGCTTCCTAGGACTCAATACGGCAGACTTAGCAGCACCCCATAAATTATACAGCACACTTGGCTCACTCCTGGACTGATACAGTACCCCTGGAATAATATAGCACACATCCCTTGCAGGAAAAAAAATATTTTTTACTTTTAATTAAGAAAAAAAGGGAACAGCTCCTATGGACTGATACGGGACACTAGGCAGCACAGCTGGACTGGTACAGGACACTGGGGAGCACAGCTGGACTGATATGGCCCACTTAACACCCCTTGCAGTAAAAAAAAACTTAGCACCCCAGAACTGGTACAGCAGACTCTTTGCTCACCCCTGGACTTACAGAGCACCCCTGGTATGATATGGCATAAAAGCCAAGAACAAAACAATCACCTTTTTTATTTTTATTGATGACTGATTGGGCAGCACAGCTGGACTGATAGAGTACATTGGGCAGCACAGCTGGACTGATACAGGGCAGCCTGTGCTAAAATAAAAACAACTTTTTTTTCAGAGAGCCCATTAGTTGTGCCCCACAGTAGTCCCATATAACACCCCCCTTAGTAGTGCCCCCATAATAGTAGCCTTAGAAATGCCTCCTTTGTAATTGTACCTTTAGTAGTTCCCCTTCAGTATAGTTTCCCCCACAGTAGTTCTCCCTTAGTAGTTGTACACATTTCCTCCACTAGTAGTTCCCCTTAGTAAATGTACTGTACCCTTTAGTTTCCCGCTCAGTACAGTTGTCTTCCTTAAGCAGCCCACATTAAGTTAGGCAGCTTCTATTAGATCCACCATTAGTGTTATTTTGTCCCCATAGCAGGCCCCTCTCTGCAGACAGCATAGACACATACGTGGTGTCTGAATTTCACATGCAGAATGAAGATGGTGTTGGAAGCTGGGACTTACATAGAGTCCCGCTGTTGTGAGAATCCAACAGCAGGAAGATGACGTTAGACCTTGTTTTCAACTTGGATTATGGGCGGGGCGGAAGCCTCGGATCATGTAAGTTTGGGTGCATATTTTTTTAGTGAGGCTGGGGGTCAGACAAGCACATTGAAGATTAACAATTTACATAATCTTCCATTATATAAAAGCTATTCTCTCACATGTATGTCTGTAAGAACAGATCAATGTTTTGATTTCACTTATTTTAGTGTTGAAAATGACTCCCAAAGGTAAGTTCAACCCCCACACAGGTGTGCTATGCAGCATCAGACCAGCTCTGACTTCTGGTCATCACACCCGCTTTGCCGTCTGGCCACTTCAACAGCTCTGCTGTACAGCCACCACACCTAGCCGCTCACCCCCTTGAGGTCATTATTCCCACTCCCTAATGCTTGGTACAGCATTCTCCTCCTGCAATGTGACGTCATGACATCACGTTGAGCACACAGCAAAGTAGCGCACAGTAAGAGGAGGCAAGCATCAGTGCTGCGGGTGCTGCAGTTGGCACACAGCAGAGTAGTGCACAATCAGAGGAGCCATTCAGCAGTGCAGAGGGTGCAGGAGCAACATCTCATTTAAAAAAGAGCCACAAGTTGGCCACTCCTGCACTAAAGAGTTTATACCCTAGGCCTAGATAGTAAAAGCAAATTAATGTTAAATCATGCACACTTCTACAACTTCTACAACTTCTGGCAACTTCTACAACTTCTACAAGCACTAGAAAATAAAACAGTCTGGGTTTTCACCAATCATCTATTCACCATAGCAATTTTACCTCAGTTACTTCTAATATGTAGGTGCAGTGTATTGCCTTAGCTAAGGGATAGTGAATTGTCACCTCTAATACTCAGGGGAAAAAACATAATTGACAATATATGTGCCCCAAAGCAAGGATACGTGATCAGAAACCCTAAACCTGTTCATGGGAGGTTATTACAGTTTTTGAGGGACTTAAATATAAATAGCTTCTGCGGTGAAAATCAATAGAGAAAAGTTACTATTTTACACTGTAATACATTTCTTAAGGAAAAGTAAAACTTGTTATACAGTAAATGAAGTGTTCACCTCATTCCTACAGTGTTTTTAGTGCACTGTTAATAATCTATGGTGCCTTTTGAATTAGGTAAAAATGTATTGGGTCCCCCTCCTAAGCCAGGGAGGTAATGCCACAGCCGGGGGATGCAGTGCATTTATACCATCAATCCTCTTTCTTCTTATTTTATTTCTTCCATGTATTTTTCTTTTATTTCTTTTTCTGTTTCTCCTTATCCTTCTTCTTTCAGGGCACTCAGAAACAAGTCCCCTTCTCAGCTTCCTGCTGTGACCTCTTCTTTATTGGTTTTATTATCTTCTGTTTCTTTTTCTCTTCCAGATGTAACATCTCCATGGATGGAACCTGTCTGTACTCCATAACTGACTGTTCTGGATCTACCAATTGTTCAGTCAGCTAACTTGGTGTCAGATGTACCAGTTGTTATGGGCTTGTCCATTGCTGTCCTTGGGTCTCATCATTCTGGATTTGATAAAAACACCTTGGTGAGATTTAATAGGATGAGAGATTCAAAAAGTTAGAGATTTGGTAAGAAATCTCCAGTTTTTTTAAAGCGGCAATCATTTACACTGCAAAAACAGTTTGATTTTGCAGTGTAAATGATTTCCGCTTTAAAAAAACTGAAGATTTCTTCCAAAATCTCTCACTTTCTGAATATCTCATCCTATTAAATCTCACCCCTTGTTTCTTCATTATTGCCTCTATGTTATCCCTCTTCTTGCATTTTCTATAATTCTGATATGTGCCCATGGAAGTTTATTCACTTGCTAACTAGGCAGCTCCAATTTAAGGGCAGGTAAGTTAGGACTGTGGCCATAACCCCATCTGTTTCTGTGGCTTTTGCAGAAATGGTGCATTGTGCAAATATTGCACTTCTTAGAAGTGTGTGGGCTTGGATGCATGAGTGCATCTGTTAGCCTGTTTTGTTTTATCTTAATTATGGTTTTAACTTACTGGTGCTTGTCCTTGTGTTTCCCTCCTATATCCCTATAGATTGTAAGCTTACAGCAGGGCTCTCCTACCTCCAAGTCTGTCTGTTGTTACCCAGTTTTAGCACTGTCTACTATTGTAAAGCACAACGGAATCTGCTGCGCTATGTAAGAAACTGTAAATAAATAATTATGGTTAATGTGAGTTTATTGGTTATTAATAGTACTGTCCAGCCCAGTACTATATTGTGTTAGAATTATGTTTTTTTTTTCTTTAAAATTTTATACCACTGTGACATGGTGCTGTGTGGAGTTGTCCAACTTTACATGAGGCTTTGCATTTGAAACAACTCATTCTACACTTGTTTTTCAGCACAATCAGAAATCACCAAGGCAAATAGTTTGTTTCACTTTTTTAAAACTTTGGTCATTACCCTCTCCACTAATTATGGGTGGTTTTACCTAAAGTAGGTATATGATTGTGCATACAGTAGATAATAATAGTTATTTATACATACTGTAGGTTCTTATGCCTAAAGTACCCCACAATTTTCCAATTATCCACAGCAAAAACAATAAATTCCAGTGGTGGACTTATGTTTGGCAGTTCCGACACCTGTGCAATGGATCCGGCAGGACCCAGGATTGGTGCATGTGCAAATAATTTGATGTGACTGCTCAAATCCATGGCTTCGATGGACTGTACTGACTGAAGCTCATAGAAGCTGGATTGGACTACGCAATAAGGCATGGAGTGACTTTCTACTGTTGATCATTTCTCTACTATCCCAGCCCGGACTGGGAGTCCTGAAGGGAGGGAGCACCTTCAAATTCTAATAGGAATTCACTGCCAGTCACAGTGAAGCCAGTGCAGTCACAGAGTACATCTGGCATCACTAACACCGAGATGGGTTGTAGATTTTACCCAGGGGCTACAGTACCCTTACCAATACTTGAATATTAAGGAACCAATATATATCACCTTCTTGCACACTAAGCACTCTGTGTCACAGATGGGGAGCCTCCATCACGTGACATATCTCCCCATGGTCTTCTCCCTTCAAACCTTTGGGTGGCGATACCCTATAGAAGCCTATGGGCTTCTTTTCGCCGCCCGACGCCTCCGCCGCAAGCCCGCCAAACCCCTTCTCCCCCTCCCTCTGGGTTACCTGGTCCAGGTCCTCCTGGACCCGGAAGGTAAGCCCTGCCTCCCCCTAGTAACGCAGACGGACGTCCTTCCGGCTGCTGGGGGGAGGAGGAGGCGCCGGGGACAGCCTACTTAGCTGTTCCCGGCGTGAGGGGAGAGCCAGGTGGCAGGGAGGTGGCAGAGACCCCCCGCACACCAGAGTACAGGTATCGCGGGGGGAGGGGGGGCTCCGTCACCGCATCGCGATGCCAGCCGCATATGTTAGTACATATGCGCTGGCATCGCGGTGGACAGCCGGTGAAGGGCGGCGATGTATATTAATACATCCCGCCCTTTGTATGTGACCTCTTTTGAGAGTAAAACACTACTCAAAAAGAATTTGTGACAAACACTACCTAACTGAACGAGGCAAGCCAGACACAAGGGAAGTTTTATTTTATTCTATTATCCATAGCGCTGACATTTGGGGTGAAATTTATTAGGATGTGAAATTCAGAAAGTGAGAGATTTGGTAAGAAATCTCCAGTTTTTTTTAATGCGACAATTATTTACACTGAAAAATCAAACTGGTTTTCTTACCAAATCTCTCACCTTCTGAATCTCTCATCCTATTACATTTCACCCTTGGTGTTTTCTCATTGTTTATGTTTTTACCTTTCCAATACTTGCAATGCAAATCTGTGCACAGCAAAGTAAAATTAATGTCAGCTGGCTCAATAATACTGGTAAAACATCACAATAGGCATAAATGAGCATTTAAGCTGCTCCACAGTGTGCTTATATTGTATAAAATTAGGAATCAGCCAGTAGTTAGGTTTTCAAGATGATTCACAATATTTAAGATGAGTGACAATATTTTTCAAATAGTGCTATGTTTGGAAAATCGATTAAAGTTTATACTTTTGACCTTTTTTATAATAGATGTTGTTTAAAGAAAATTTTGTTCAGAATTTCTAGACTTTCAGTAAAACCTACTTAAGCTAATTGTCAGCTAAGAGTCATTGCCATAGAAACACACATCTGCCAAATTATATCACTTTTTTTTATAACAACTACATATAATTAAATTGCCTAGTGACTGCATAAAATATTTAGAATGCTTTCAAATACTACACCTGGCATTGTAGCAATACAATATGATTACATTACAGATCTACTCTTTATCTGTAGAAATGGTTTCTAAGCTTTTGGCTAAAATATGGAGCATCTATGAATAATTGTGTATAAAAGATACACAACTCCACTTTTACCATGTTTCCCCCATAATAAGCCCTACCCCGAAAATAAGCCCTACCCTTGCTTTTGGAGACTTTTCCAAAATAAGCCCTATCCCGAAAATAAGCCCTAGCGGAAAGCCTGAAAAACTGGAAAGAGCTGTCGGTGAGAAGCAGGACTGGGGCCATGGTGTCTGTAAAAGCAGGACTGGAGGCATGGTGTCTGTAAATGCAGGACTGGGGGCATGGTGTCTGTAAAAGCAGGACTGAAGGCATGGGGTCTGTAAAAGCAAGACTGAAGCCACGGTGTCTGTAAAAGCAGGACTGGGGGCTGTAAAAGCAGGACTGGGGGCATGGTGTCTGTAAAAGCAGGACTGGGGGCATGGTGTCTGTAAAAGCAGGACTGGGGGCATGGTGTCAATGTTAATTAAAATAAGCCCTACCCCGAAAATAAGCCCTATGGTGTTTTTTCTTGAAAAAAAACAAAACAAGACAGTGTCTTATTATTGGGGAAACACAGTAGCAGCACTTCGACTTCTCATAGCACTGTGGGTTATATCATTAAACAGAAATTATTAGAACAATAAATGATCTTAATGGATAATCAAATAAATAATGTTTTTTTTATTATAAGCTGCTGCATTAATAATGGCGTAAAATACAGTTCCACGCTGTTAAAATCAGAAACTTCATGAATCTTTAGCAACAAAAATACAGTACAGATGTCTTTAATATTATTGTCATCAACATCAAAGTCACATCATCCCCCCCCCCCCAAAAAAAAAAAATAATCAGAGTTACAGTACTTAGCATCATCCTCAAATGTATGCAGAGTTTATAAAGTATATAATTACCTGTTGGTGGAAATCTTTACTGGCAATTTTTTTTATGTAGAACCTGTGGCTTCCCCAAGGAAGATCCCTTGTCAGTGAGGAGCAGCAGGAGGATTCTACAGAAAGGTGGTCTGTGGAGCAGCAAATTCAAATAGCTATTATTCACTGTTCTCTTCTGGGTTCAACCTTTGCTTTACACATTTTATAATGATGTGACTGAAAATAAGTAATTTTATAACATCTATAATGAGACCCTCATGTACACCCAATAATATCAATTAATTTGTTTCTTTTTCAATTACTATATAATTTTATTAAAAACAATTCCAAGCTCTTAAACCTTACATCATACGTACGTTGTGGCCATTGTGGGCCAGGTGTTGTTTTTACTTGCTGTTAGCCTTAAAGGGAATTATTGTAGAGTTCATCACTCACCATACTAAACTCCCCTTAATCCCTTCAGTGTCAGTCCCGGAAATTTTCCGGGCCACGCTGCAGTGCCGCAGCGGGCAGTCCCGCAAAATTTCCGGCCATGCCACAAATCTACAGGTGTGCGCAAGTGGTGCCTGCAGGTGTGCACCACTGGCGCATCACCTCACCGGCGACCCCCACCAGACAGCTCCCTCCCCACCTTCGCTGTTGTAACCCCCCCTCACCTTCGCTTTGTCGATTGTACGCCGGAGCTCCCCTGCCACCGCCATTTCTTCGGGAGATATGATGGCAGGCTCAGGGATGTTCTGCATGGCTCCCGAGCCGCTTGAACATCCCGAGCCTGCCGCCTGCTGCCGGTCAGTGTGCTTGTATTATTGGCAGCGGCCGCAGCGGCAGGGGAGCTCTGCTAAAGACCGATGGATCGGAGGGGCTGGGGGGGCTCACAGGGGGGGAGGGGAGCTCTGGGAACATCTACCCCATCAGTGGACAGTTTTTCTGGGACAGGAAAAACCTGTCCTATTTAGGTACTCCTGCCCTAATAAAACCCACCACAATGTCCTCATCAAGGGACCCAATTATTTTGGTAACTGCTATCACATCAGAGTTAAACTTAAGGCATGATAACTGGTTTACAGCTCACCCGCCAACTGACTTATGGCTTTTAAAAGGGAGAGACATTTACCAAGCATAGCAGCTTCAGAACAAATGTACAGGTTAAATTAAATTAGTTTATACAGGGCTGTATGAGCAGATGTGATCACTAAAATATTAATTAAAAAATTTTATAAAATCAACAAACACATTAAAACACTGCATTCCACGCTCTTAAGTTTGGGGTGAAAATTCACTGCACTCATCACTTCCATGTCCGGGGACTTGCAGAAAAATGTAGTCCCTTGACGAGGGCTGCAAGATTAAATGTATTGATTAATATAATAACCAAAATCCCATTGTTGAGTGAGTGAGTGAGTTTTTCTTTTTTAATTCATTGGGATTCATGCTAACCCAAGTCAACCTGTTTTGCCTTAACTACTTATTGTTATATTATTCTCAAAGTATTATTTAAACATTTACATGTATATTACAGTAAATACTGTATCTAAAAATAGCAGATTTTTTTTTTATTAACAACAAAACTACTGTCTAGTAAGTATAGTATCTATTCACCCCCCCTTAAGACTACATTACGAATATTCTCCCTCAAAATTCCTGTATGCATTGTTACATATTCAAAATGATTATTGTTATTACAATTATTATACTAGATTAAATAATCCTTAACCCAGTCGTTACCAAATTGTGTGATGTGGCTCCCTGGGGTGCCTCTGGACACTTGCAGGGGTGCCACGGGTTGGTGGTCCTGGGCCAATTCAAATTGTTTATGGTCAATTATTTATGGACAAAACCAGTGGTAGTGGCTGCCAATCCTGCACTTTACCACATAACTGAACCTAAGAATCACATATAAACACAGTCTACTTCATTTTATGTATTTTTTCCCTACTTCTTTTTATTTTTTTTGCCTAGGGGTTCCGTAAAATAATTCTGATACTCTAGGGTGTTGTGATTTTAAAAAGATTGGGAACCCCTGCCTTAAACCATAGCAGCATTTTTTTTCTAGATAGTTCAATTCTCTCATGCTTAATAATTATTATGAAAATGAAATAGCTTTATAATATTTGGCACACTTTTTTATTTATTTTTCTCTCTACACTTCAAATTTCTTTATAATTTTAATTTGCTTCTTTTTAGCATACAATTTTACAATTCACATTTTGCTTAAATATTTTAATATTATCATATATTGTTAGATTGTTCAAGAATTATTTGAGCAAGTTATGAAATTGGTATTTTTGTTCAAATGTTCAAATATTCTCTGTAAAGCACTGTGGAATATGTGTGCTATATAAGAAGCTGTAATAAATAAATGAATAAATTTTGGCTTAATTAGGCATCTTATATTCATAAACTTGTATTGGTCTTATTATAAATAAACAATATTATTTTTTCCATTTTTGCTTATTGGCTGTAACTGCATAAGATTGAAAAGTGGCTGGTTTTCATTTTTTTAGGGGAAATTGCTGTTAGAAATATTGCTCTTCTCTGTAGCTCCCTGAGTATTCTGGTGATTTTTATCTACCATGCTGTCCAATTGGTTAAAAATCTTTCTCTGATAGACTGAAGCCGTCTGACTGTACGCCTGAGCGCACAACCAATTAGGCTCATTTGAAGTAGCAGAATTGCCTTCTTTGGTGTTAAAACCCCATGTCAAACACAGGGCCTAAGCTCATTTGTACTACAAAATGAGATTGACAGAGCAGCTGCAACAGGGGGCATGCCTGCTGGATGACTTAATTGTGGAGACTGAAGGGCCATCATGAACTGGCTTGTAAAGATTGTATCACCATGGCTGCATTACAAATGCTCCTTATTAACAGTGATCTGTAATCAATGAGCTCAGGCAGCCAGACCTGTTCACAATGAAAATAAATCTAGTCACAAGTCCCTGTTAAGAAATGAAGTAATAATGGGCATACCCGAGTTCTCCAGATTTCAAGCTCACAATTACAGTTTCTTTTATTTATGTCTAAATGTTTACTTTGGCATTTTCAATGTATTTAAGCAAATATATGATGAATGCATAAATACGTATTTAACTACTTGTTCAGTCAGCGTAATGTCAAGAACTAAACAGTGAAATTGCCAGAAAAAATGGCTAACAAGCGCTATAGGTCAGTTAGAACCAGATTTGAGCACATGAAAGCAGTTTATCTCCTGCGGAGACCTCACACAACTGCTTTTGCCCCCATTGTAGCAAATTTCTTTTACATTACATGGAATTTGTATTTTGTGCTGAAGCAATATATTTATCCTGGATGATATGCAAATCCAGTATATTTACATAGTTGCGATACGGGATATGGTTATTAGGTTGACCCTGGTTATTAGGTCAACATGCTTGGGTTCAACCACTGAAGGTTGACATTGCTTAGGTCGACACATGAAATTGGTCATCAGGGTTGGAAGGTTGACACAAGCATTAGGTTGATAATGGCAAGGTGTACAGTCAAAATGTCGATGTGAGTTTCTCATCTTTTTTTGAGCCGACAGGCGGTATTTCATGCTCTGCCATCCACTACATCGTGGTGGGAGAATAAAACAGCGGGCCAAGCGTAGTGAGGCACTGTGTCTAAAACGTGCGAGGGGACATGGTACACTTAGACAGTGTGCATGTCGACTAAGTCAACATAAAAAAAACAGTAAAAACTCATGTCAACCTTTTGACTGTCAATCTTGCCATTGTCGACCTAATGCTTGTGTCAACCTTACAACCCAGTTGACCTTAGTCAAGTTGACCTAAGCCATGTCCACCTTCAGTGGTTGAACCATTGCATATTAACCTAATACAGTATGGGTCGACCCAATGACCCATACCCTGTGATACCTCCTCAGTAAGTAGTTTTACTGTTGCAGAAATTGGAATTTAGTTTTCTATGATTTTGTAATAAGGTAAATGGTATGGGAAGATATAGCAATTTAAGAAATATTTTTGACCAATGTACCTGTCCTTTCTTTCCTCTAATTAATAAAATATATACAGAAAGATCAAATTAGCAACATTTTAGGAAGAGAAAAAAACTGTGCATTATTCGATTTATACTATTTTGGAATAGGGCGATTTAGTATCCAGAGAAGAGGTGTTTGGGTTGACAGAGCCCGACCTCTTTTTCAGAACAACCACCACAGAAAACTTTTCTCCCACAACAAAAATAAAAATTAACCTTTGATATTAGCATGATACTAAAGAAACTTTAAACATTTCAGCATTAATATTTTGCTTTCAAACACCATTGATTGATACTGTAAGTGCTACAGTATTAAATTAGTACCAGATGTAAAAAAAAAAGAAAAATGTTTTTATTTTTTTATTTAAACTATATACTGGACTTAATTATATTGTAAATCTTTTTTCAACAAATAAAACCCCATCATAGTAGTAGTACGTTTATTTATAAGGCGCCGCAAAGTGTCCGCAGCGCCGTACATAGCAAACAAAAAACAAATGACAAGGTAACGTACAGGGTGTGTTGATAAAATACAGTATAAATAGGGGTATAGCTGGTAGAAATAAAATCAGCATCAGTTCAGAGGTAGGTGTGGAAATTGTCGAGGAGACTGAAGATGAAGTAGAGGAAGGGAAGAACCGGGCAGGAGCACTGGTGAGGTAATGAGGTAGGGTGAGTACGTGAGGAAGGAGGACCCTACTCATAAGAGTTAACATACTAAAAGGAGGTGGGTGGACGAACGAAATACAACAGGATAAGTAGGAACGGAGGGGAACGGAGGTAGGATAGGAGGATCAAAAGAGGTTAGGAGGAGGGATAGGCTAGTCGAAAAAAGTGGGTTTTGAGGGAGCGCTTGAAGGAGCCATACATACAGTATGTTTAGATGTTATGATCAGGTCAAAGAAGATTACTGGAGTGTGTTGGTTTTGAGTACACATTCAGCAGGGGTAGAGTAATGAGGCTGGGATAAAGATTGCTATATATTTGGAATAACAATAGTTGAGATCAGTTAATCATATGCTGGTTTTGACTAATTGTCCCATTTCTGCTTCTGTGACATGACATTATATCCATAAGTGGCGGCTCCTACCTGACCAGCTCTTTGCTTATCACAGCCCATACTGGCAGTCCCAGAAGGAGGGAACACCCCCCAATGGTACTGTCTGCACTGTAGGTGACTGGGGAAGCCAGTGTAGTCTCACCCACTACAGTATATATGGCTTCAGTAAGGCTCAACAGGGTGGAAGATTTTACTGGGGGCTTCAGTCCAGTAGCTCATAGGTAAAATGTGCCAATGATCACCATACACCTTGACAAGTTTGCAGTGAATTTCAGATGCTGATGTGCCGTTTAGATGTAGAAATCTAATCACACTATGCACTTCAATGTTTGAACAGAAGATTTGAGGAAACTGGTTATTACCGTTATGAAGAAACACATCAAGATCAGGCTACATTGATGGCACCGCAGTCCACTTAACCCTTATTTAAAGAGAACTGTGCCCTCTAGGGTGTCTAAAAAATATATTTTCATAAAACTCCTGCTCTCCAGGGTTTTACCATGCCTCTTGCTTCCAAAAGTGAGTATGCAAAATATGAGCTTCATAGCTGCAGGGGAGAGTTTCACTTAGGGACCAAAAGTTTTGAAAATTTGGCTACATTCCATTATTTTCTCCCCTATTTAAATTTTTTGGGGAGGAACTTGGGGTAGGCTCATAATAATTTTAAACTGTTATTTTACATTGATAACCGTACTCTAAAAGTAAAAATTACCATTTCCACCTTCCTTGATGGTCCAAAATGCACCCCAAATTTATTGCAAAATAGTAAAAA
This sequence comes from Crinia signifera, assembly GCF_055691185.1. NCBI lineage: Eukaryota > Metazoa > Chordata > Amphibia > Anura > Myobatrachidae > Crinia > Crinia signifera. The sequence goes on from NC_139219.1 coordinate 177,052,781, forward strand.
TGAGCTCATTTGAAAGAAAAGTTTTATTGCATGACCTCAACAATCATCATCATTATTACTGATGCTGAGTGACTAAGTATGTACATGTACAACAGACAACGTGCATGCAGTAGTGGTCATGTGGTGCACACACACATTTCATCATTCAGTCGAGACAGTCAGGCAGTGAGTGAGATTGTTCTTTGACCACTGAAGGGATTTTGGGCTACTTATTTACAAGCTGTTCATGAGGAGGTGTTCACCAAATACAAAGAATGAAACTAAATTTGCAAAGGGGCAATCAAAGTAGCTAAAAGGGATTATGAAGAGCGCATAGCCACTGAAAGTAAAACTAACCCCAAAAAGTTTTTCAAATACATAAATAGTAAACGTATAATTAAGGACAACATAGGCCCACTAACCGATATCATTGGAAAAAGTTTTACGGAGGACAAGGGAAAAGCAGAACTGTTAAATGAGTTCTTCTCATCAGTGTTTACTAAGGGAGAGCAGACTGTGGAACGCACACATACCACAAATGGGATGAACAAGCCGGACCTCAATATTGATTTCTCTACCAATTAAATAATATTGAGGCTCAGCAAAATCAAAACAAATAATGGACCAGATGGGATTCATCCTAGGGTACTAATGGAATTAAGGGAGGAGTTAGCTTCCCCTCTACATTATATCTTTGATAATTCACTATCATCAGGAAAGGTACCAAAAGACTGGAGAATAGCAGAGGTAGTGCAATTATTCAAAAAAGGAAAAAAGGAAGATCCCGCTAATTACAGACCTGTTAGTTTAACATCAATAGTGGGTAAACTATTTGAAGGATTTTTAAGAGATGGTATCCAGGAATATTTAGACCTTCATAGTTTACTCAGTAATAACCAGCATGGGTTCGTGAAAAATTGTTCATGCCAAACTAATCTACTTGGTTTCTATGAAGAGGTTAGTAAAAACCTTGATAATGGAAATGCTGTAGATATGATTTTCCTAGATTTTGCTAAAGCTATTTACACAGTACCACACAAGAGGTTAATAAATAAAATGGAGGACCTGGGATTAGCGGCAAATATCTGTAGATGGGTAGGGAACTGGCTGTGTAATAGAGAACAAAGAGTGGTCGTGATCAGTGCTAAGTGGAGTGCCTCAGGGTTCGGTACTAGGGCCCATTTTGTTTAATATTTTTATTAACGATATTGGGATACGGTTTCTCAGCTATGTATCCATCTTTGCGGATGATACAAAACTGAGCAGAGTTATTAAATCATCAGAAGATGTCACCACGCTTCAAAATGATCTTGACAATCTAGATGAGTGGGCAAAACAATGGAAGATGAGGTTCAATGTGGACAAATGCAAGGTCATGCACCTTGGGAGACATAACCAGTGTGCTAGTTATAACCTAAGTGGGGATGAATTGGGTAATTCAGTACTCGAAAAGGATCCAGGAGTCCAAATAGACAACAAACTGGGGTGTAGTGCTCAATGTAATATAGCAACAAAAAAGGCCAAAATTCTAGCATGTATTAAAAGGGGCATGGAAACTAGGGACTCAAAAGTAATTATGCCTCTGTACAAATCATTGGTTAGACCGCACCTCGAATACAGAGTACAATTCTGGGCCCCACACTATAAAAAGGATATCATAGAATCAGAAAAAATCCAAAGAAGAGCAACAAAGCTTATTAGGGGAATGGAGAATTTAAGCTACAACGAAAGATTAAGGAATTTGGGACTATTTACTCAACATGTATAAATATATTAGGGGCCAATATAAGGAACTATCAAACACCCTTTTTTCTGCTAGAAAGGAATCTAGGATGCGAGGGCACGAGAAGAAAAAATATTTTGTTCATCTCATCTAGAAGAAAAATTTTATTAACAGTCAGAGCACTTAAACTTTGGAACTCTCTTCCTGGAGAAGTGGTGTTGGCAGACACTATAAATAAGTTTTAAAATAAGATTGGATAAACATTTATTGGTTAAAAACTTCCATAGGTAGCACGAATAAGTAGCATAATCTGTCTTTAAAACATCAGAACATACTATACAACAAGGGATAAACTAATATAAACATAGGTTGAACTAGATGGACGCAAGACTTTATACATCCTCACCTACTATGTAACTATGTAACTGTGTGTTCCAGTTAATGTGTGTAATGTATTTCTATCCCAAATTTTTCAGCAATAAAGTGCAAGTGCAGAGCTTTTCGCTGTTGTATACACAGCATTCACACCTTAAAAAAGCTGTGTCACTTTTTCAACGACATCACCTGACCCAGAACCAGATATTGCCAGCCAAGCTCTAAAGTTGCACTTTATTGCTGAAAAATTTGGGAAAAACCCTCCAGGAGCCAACCTCATGGGACATTGGCATCAAGGGAGACTGGCATATTCAGCCTGCTGATACCATATAGCCTACTGCTGTCTCTCCAAAGGAAAGCCACCTTACCAACCAAACTCCAAAGGGCTCCTTACAGCTTTTAACCACAGAGAGAGAGACACTTTTCCAAATACCACCTTGTATTATAAGTGACAGGTGACTATACTGCCTAATCAAATTGAACCTTTGTAGTTTATGAAATATTTTTTAATATGTAAATTATATCTATTTTTCTTCTGTATATTAATTTGTGTTAAAATTATTTACATTTATCTACTTAAAAAAAAGTGCAGCAAACTTTTTACTCTTTCTTGGTTTACTATTGGGAGATTGACACTCTCCTTCAATTGCTGCAGCTTGAGTGAAGCACCCCATTCATTAAGAGCCTCTCAAAGTTAACTAGTTTTCTTCCTTTATTTGCATCCAAGTTCGAGTGTGCCCAAACCGGCCAATCCCATTGATGACCCTAATTTCCATTTCCCTTCAACTTCGTCAACAAAGCCTAAAGTAATCAAAATTTAAGTGCCCAAAAATCCCTTCAAAAGCTAAAAGTTGGCACAAATGACTGACCATTTACAACTTTCATTGAACCAATGGACTGGTATACTATAATCAATAGCTATGGAGGGAGGATCAAACCTTTTCGAACTGTCTCTCTGTCAAGAGACACACCACAACTCCCACCACAGGCTCTACACGTGGACCTGGAGGAAGTAGAAGCACTATTCAAAAGGTTCAAACCAAGGAAGGCTGCGGGACTTGATGGAGTGTCGCATCGACCCTATGGTCCTGTGCAACAGAACTGGCCCTAATCTTCACAGAGATCTTCAACTTCTCTCTAGTATTCTGTAAGGTCCCCGCATGCTTTAAGCGCTCATTCATTGTCCCGGTCCCAAAGAAAACACCAGCGAAGGACCTAAATGACTTCAGGCCAATCACTCTAACCTCAGTGGCCATGAAAGTATTTGAAAGATTGGTTCTGACGCACCTAGAAAAGAGTGCAACCTCCACCTCGACCCCATGCGGTTGGCCTACCGTGCAAATAGTGTAGAGGATGCGTTCAACTTGGGGCTGCAATATATTCTACATCACTTCGACCTCCCCGGCATCTATGTGAGAGTTCTATTTGTGGACTTCAGCTCGGCCTTCAGCACCATCGCCCCCCACATCCAAAAAATGCAAAGTCCTGCGCTGTGAGTAAGTGACTTAATTTAAACCAGATCTAGTTATGAAAATGCTGTCACTTCCCGTTTATTGCTGCTGTTCTAAGGGGGAAAGCTCAGTGCCCATGAGGTAGCAAACAGAAAAAGACAAAAATAGAACTGCGCAATATGGGGGGTAACAGTATTTGCAATTTATTTGCTCTCTATATTGGAAAAAACATACAACATATCAAACATACATGTAGGTATTTAAAATAAATATACATACAAATATAAAATATTAGATAATATAAAGGAGTATGCACAACCGGTTGTGTCTAAATAGCATGCATAGGATTTTGTTAAAACATGATAATTGCACTTCCCTTGAGGGTATTCACAGTCATGTTAGTATGTTAATTGGTTATGATGAAATGGCTGGTTTAGTAAACAGTCTGATTGTGAGTTAGTGGTATGGTTTGAAATAAATTAAATTTACACTGTCCAGGTTTTTTGTCTGGCCAGACAATATATATTGGGGGTACCTTACAGCTGCCACCTGTAGTTCCTCGGGTCTCCCAGTTGATGGTGCTGAATCACCTTTAAGGACAACTTTATCTGGAGTCACCTTAGGGTGGGTGGTCTGCTTAATTTCTGTATGGTCTCCCACTGGTGCGGTATTTGTAGGGTACAAACGCGTTTCCCCACCTCCGGTCACGAAATCAGCGGCTTTCTCAAGGAAAAAATAGCAAAAAGATAGCCCCCCACATCCTGCAACCAAAATTCCATTCCTTAGGAGTACCAGAATCAACATGCTCCTGGATTACGGACTTCCTAACAGAAAGGACGCAGGTGGTGAAAGCAGGTGCCCACATGTCCAGTGCACGCACAATCAGCACGGTGCCCCTCAAGGATGTGTCCTCTCCCCACTGCTCTTTTCCCTCTACACTAACGATTGCACCTCAATGGCGAAATCAGTGAAAATCATAAAATTTGCAGACACCACTGTCATCGGCCTAATCAAAGAGGGTGATGAATCTGCATACAGACTAGAAGTGGACAAACTGACACAGAGGTGCTGCGACAACAACCTTGTCCCAAACCCTTCCAAAACAGTAGAGATGGTGATTGACTTCAGAAATAAACCAAAAGCCCTGGCCCCGCTAGAAATATCCTGCAAAATCGTGGGGACAACCATTACCAGTGACTTGAAATGGGGACCAAACATAACCACTAATGTCAAAAAAGCCCAATAGCGACTGTTTTTCTTGAGGAAACTCAAGAAATTCAACATTCCACAGGATTTGCTGTGTGTTTTCTACACTGCAATCGCGGAGTCCGTCCTATGCTCCTCCATCACAATTTGGTATGGGGGGGCCAGTGAAAATGACAAACAAAGACTACAGAGGGTGTTGAGGACAGCAGAGAAGATCATTGGAACTGGCCTCCTCCCTGTCAAAGATATATACTCAGCCAGGACTAGAAAGCATGCAGGAAGGATTGTGTCAGACAAGCTGCACCCAGGTTAGAACCTGCTTGAGATTCTATCATCGGGAAGACGTTTCAGTTCCGTCCCTGTGAGGACTACCAGATCTGTAAGAAGCTTCTTCCCATTAGCCATCCACCTACTGAACAACTGCGTCCAAGCAAGCAAAATCCTGAACTCTGTCCATTAAAATAAAATAAACTCTTAGCTACCTGTCCACTAAAAACATACCTTAAGGATTGCAATGCTTTTAATGTATGTAGCCCCCCCCCCCTTCTTCTCGTTCTCATACTGGTGCTGTTGTGTTGTCCACACAAAATTCCTAGTGTATACATGTATACATGGCCAATAAAGTTGATTCTGATTCTGTTTCTGAAAGCAAGTTTGCTCACTCTGAAATGGCACAAAACAGAACTTTACCCCACCTAAACACTGTGTTCTCCATTGGGATGGCAATATAATGAAAGAGCCGATAATAAGGTGGATGATAGAAGGAAAATCATTGGGAGTACTGACTCTACCTGATGGGACTGGGCAATCCCAGGCAAACAAAGTGTTTGAATTAGTCCAAGACTGGGGGATATCTGAAAATGTTACAGCTCTGTGTTTTAACAACATAATTGAACAGTGGCTGGATGAATGGGGCATGAGTATGATTAGGAAGGCTACTAAATAGGAAAGCATACCAACAGCACATTTTCAAACTTTTCAATGCGCCGTATGGAAGTCTGTCTTTGGAGAATTTCAAGGGCAATGGCATACACTGAAAAATTACACTGATGAAGACTTTACAAATCAAAAACCAGAGGCTGAAACTGTTTCCTGAAACCAAGATAAAGATGTCCTTTATTGTAACTACAAGGACAGTGCAGAACTAGGAGAAATTCGACCTGGAGGAGTTCACTGGCAAAAGCCAGGTGCATTCCATATGACCAGCATACTATACACAGCAAAAATGTATGCAGTCATCGAGCAGCTCAATTAAGATTTGGTCAAAATAAAAAAACAACGTTGTATTTGTCTGTTCAATGCACTCCTTTTCATTACAGTTTAACTACATGCTACAAAAGCTGCAAATGCTCCAGCTAATGATTTAAAGCTGTGGGAATCTTTGAACGCCTATAATGAAATAGATTCCGTGGTTGCTCAGCCAATATTGTCTGCATATCCCCACCATTTTTGGTACTTAACAAAGGGAATGGTATCATTCTCCTTATTTCCAAGTAAGGTACCAGATGCTGAAAAGAAGAAGATTGCTGCATCACTTATAAAATGCAAGCAAGACGATATTCCACTTCCTACCGGTGTCACTGTCTTTCCAATCATGAATCCATTTACCAAATTGTCCAAACTGGTTGGTTCTAGCTCGTGGTTAATTTTTCACGTGTTCAGACAAGATGGAGCTTGGTGGAAAAAAAGCACCACAAATGTGGGAAGAATATCACAGTTTCTATCAAATTAAATCCTTTGTCAAGAACTTGAAGTAGCTTCTTCAGAGAGGTATCTCTGAAGAATCATTGGGACATGAGTCCCATCAATATGTTGCTATGCTAGTTAAGTGTGTCGATTAAGCTAGTTAAGTGTGTGGGCTAGTTAAGTGTGGGTCTATGCTAGTTAAGTGTGTCGATTCTGTAACTTAAACTTTATGTAACCAGTTTCTGCTAGAACATACTATGAGGAAGCTGTATTTAGCCATGGAAAGAGATGAAATGGAAAAGTTGTTCAAAGCAGCAAATCAGCTTCTGCCATTTGTCTAGTAGAGTCTATAAAATGACATAAGCTTATTGGTTGCTTTAGGAAACTTCTCCACTTTATCTGTCTCCAAGTATTGATAAATATCCATCTGCCTGCTGAAAGTAAGGACACTGCTGAGGTCACACCAATGCATCCAAAACTTAGTAGTCCATATGATATGGAAGGTGTTATTCCATGTCGCTTCACTGAGAATGAGCAAGCCTATTTCTACAAAAGGGGTTCCCACAAACTCAGAGATATATTGAATGTTTAGGATAATATGCCAAAAAAATAGTGGCACTTCTTAGTATAGTGCACAAATTAATTTACATATAGGTGAGATATATGTATACATTTATTTTCTTAGATTGAATTGTTGAGACAGTGATAAAAAATCTTATGATAGCATTATAAATATACATAAACAAAGGTTTTGCGTTGAAAAAGAGACCAGGAACTGTCTTGAAACACATTGCTGGCTACCCATCTACCTCAGGACCACTGCCATGGGCGATCATAGACTGGACTGGATTTTATGCTCAGGCGACAATGTAGTGTATTTCCAGAATATGCTGCATCACTTGATATATTTGTGGTTCCTCTCCTCCAAACTGAGTAGAATTTGAAGAGTCTTTTTTAATGAAATCCATGATTGTGAAGACGTTATCACCTTTTACTTAGCATTTAAAGATATTGTGATTTTTTTTTCTTCAAATGTATATAATATTTGCATGAGATTACATAATTTATGTGACATATCAAGTGAGGAGGACAGAATACCCAGTGATAATGGAGTTGCCAAGGCTCCAGTGACCTGATGGCAGCATGAGTGCTGCTTCTACAGTTTGTCTGCAATGAAGTGCCAGACACCCATTGCAATGCACAATTTGAAAGCAGTGCATCCAGATAACTTCCCCGGTTACAATGACCTCTGTCCCCTGTTGAGAGCATACAAGTAAGAGGGGAGGTGATATGAAGAGGTGCATGGCTGAGCGAGAGGAAGGGAGGGTAATTAAAAGTATATACTGTAGCTGATACAGGAAAGGAGGGAGTAGGAGGTATCTAGAGACAGGAAGGGAAGGAGTTGTGCATGTATGAGAGACAAAGAGGGATAGAGGGGTGCATGTCTGAGAGAGGGACACTGAGCAAAGAAGACGTACATGGCTGAGAGTTGGAGGGAAAGTGAAGGAGAGGAACAAAGCTCTAACTAAGAAAGGTAGGGAAGGAGAGGTACATGGATGAGGTAGAGGGGACACAAGGAGAGCTACATGGCTTAGAGAGAGAAAGAGAAGGTAGGAGAGGTACATGGATGAGAGCAGGAGGGTAGTAGAGGTACATTGACAAGAGAAGGGAGAAGTAGAGGTACATGGATGAGAGAGAGGGATATAGGGAAGGAGAGGTACATGGATGAGAGAAAGGGAGGGAAGGAGAGGTACATGGATGAGAGAGAGGTAGGGAATGAGAGATACATGGGCTAGAGAAGGAGAGGTACATGGATGAGAGAGAGAGAAGGAGACATATATGAATGAGAGAGGGAGGGAATGAGAGGTACATGAACAAGAGAAGGGGAAGGTGAGGTACATGGTTCAGAGAGAGAAGGAGACGTACATGGATGAGCAAAAGGGAGGGTAGGAGAGGTACATGGATGAAAAAGGGAGGGAAGGAATGGTACATGGACAAGAGAAAGGGTAAGGAGAGGTACATGGCTCAGAGATGGAGAGAGGGAAGGAGAAGTACATGGATGAGAGAGAGGGAAGGAAGGAGAGTTACATGGGCAAGAGAAGGAGAGGTACGTGGATGAGAGAGAGGGAAGGAAGGAAGGAGAGTTATATGGAAAAGAGAAGGAGAGGTAGATGGATGAGAGAGAGAGTGAGGGTAAGAGAGGTACATGGACAAGAGAAGGGTGAAGGAGAGGTAGATGGATGAGAGAGGGAGGAAAAGAGTGGTACATGGAAAAGAGAAGGGTGAAGGAGAGGTAGATGGATGAGAGAGAGGGAGGGAAGGAGAGGTACATGGGCAAGAGAAGTAGAGGTAGATGGATAAGAGAGAGGGGGGGGGGGGTAAGAGAGGAACATGGACAAGAGAGGGTGGGAAGGAGAGGTACATGGTTGAGAGAGATAGAGAGAGAGAATGAGACCTACATAAATGAGAGAGGGAGGGAAGGAGCGGTACATGGACAAGAGAAGGGGGAAGGAGATGTACATGACTCAGAAAGGGAGAGAGGGAAGGAGAGGTACATGGATGAGAGAGAGAGCAGGAAGAGGTACATGGATGAGAGAGAAAGGAAAGGGGAGGAACATACGCTTACTGATAGAGGGAAGGGAGTGAGAGGTAATTACAGAGAAGGAGGGAAGGAGAGACACATTTATGTTTGTGTACACAGTGTCGCATCTGCATCTGCATCTGACCTGAACACAGCTTGGTATATAGTCACTAAGTCAACATTGAAAAGGTCCACAGGCATTAGGTCGACCACAGAAGGCCTTAGGTCGACAAATGAAAAAGGTGTACTTGGCCTTAGGTCGACAAGTTCATTAGGTCAACACAAGCACGAGGTCGACATTCGAAGGTCGACAGTCAAAAGGTCAACATTGGTTTTTCACATTTTTTTGAGCTGTTATGTGTCGACAGGTGGTATTTCATGCCCTACCATCCACTAGGTCAGGGCTGGGCAACGCCGGCCCTCCAGATGTTGATGAACTACACATCCCAGCATACCTTGCATCAGTTTCAGCATGGCCACATAGCAAAACTAATGCAAAGCCTCCTGGGATGTGTAGTTCATTAACATCTGGAAGGCCGGTGTTGCCCAGCCCTGCACTAGGTTGTGGAGGGAGAATATAATAGTGCCTGAAGCATGGCGAATGCAGCAAGGCTTGCGAGGGATAGAGTAGCAATGATCCGGTGTTCATGTCGACTGGCGGTACACGTCCTCCGACCTTTTCATACCCTAACTATCCACCATACCCTCACTATCCACGTCGGTGTGGAGTTGAGAATAGAAAGTGTGGCGAGCGCAGCGAGCCACCGAGCCCGAAGCGTGGCGAGCGCAGCGAGCCCCGCGCGGGGACACAGAATACGAGCCTGAAGCGTGGGGAGCGCATTCGGGAGCGTGTTTCGCTTCGGGCTCGGTGGCTTGCTGCGCTCGCCACACTTTCTATTCTCAACTTCACGCCGACGTGGATAGTGGGGGTATGAAAAGGTCGGAGGACGCGTACCGCCTCCCCTCGCGGGCTCGCTGCGCTCACCACGCTTCGGGTTGACGTTGATGGTGGGGTGGCGTTAACAATTGGGGGGGCCATTTCACACTTCAGGGTGGGTATTTGGGGTCTGTGGGCCATTTAACATTGTTCCCTATGTGAAATCGGGTCAATTGGGCCATTTAACATTGTTCCCTATGTAAAATTGCGGTAATCGCGTCGGTCGCATCGCATGCGATTTTTTTGGCCGCATGCAATGCGACCGACGCAATTTTTTTTCCTTGCGATGCTTAAGATCAAAATCGTGGGCGCCGTTCTAAGAAACAAGTACCAAAAATTGCAATGACCATATAAAATTTCCACCGAGAGGGACTCTGAGATTGCTCTCTGAGACATGAGATTTTTATGATATGAGAGAGAGATGAAGTTAAAGAGTGGTACATGACTAATGAGGGAAGGAGAGAGTAAGAGGTACATAAAAAGAGGGAGGAAAGGAGAGTGTTAGAGATGTATATATACAGAGAAAGGCAAGGTACATGTATGAATACTGGGAATGAGGAAGTGAGAGGTACATAGAAGGAGGGAAGGGAAGGAAAGGAAAGGCACATGGCTGATAGAGGGAAGAAGGGAGTAAGAGTTTGGATGTTTGATATGCAAATTAATAATTTGATCCTTATTAATTAATTCTGGGGTTGTTTCAACTGTTGTTGCACGGCCAACTAAAGTAGGTAAATGTCATATATGTACCTACAAAAAAATGTAATGTACTATCAAATGTTCTGGTCCACAAAGAAGATTTATTTTTCCACAAAATACATTAAAGCCATTTCATGACGTGTGGCTACGCAAGAGCCCATTTCGCAGCCCTGTTTCTGTATATAGAGCCTTCCGTCAAATAAAAAATAGTTGCAAATGGAGGGGCGTGGCCTGGCAGCCATACTGGACAGCGGTGTTTGCACGGAGCTCCGGGAGACTTTGACGGTAAATTACAGCTTACCCTCCACTACACCGTCCCCGGACACTCCTGCCACCGTCGGAACATCCCCAGACCCTCCCGAGCTAGTTGCAGAGCCGGGGAGGGAGTAAAAACCCTCCTGCAGGCTGCGACGCTCTTGGAAGGCTGCGGCCCGAACGGCGCCCACAGAGACGGAGCTTATTCCTCAAACTCATGCCGGGACAAAACTAAAGTACAGATTGGATGCCCTGGTCTCCACAGCGGACCCTCCGACACAGCTAGCAAGCGGAAAAGAAGGTATCTGACATTTTGTGCAAAACGCTGCGGGGCAGTGCCAGAGGTAAAGTACTGGCTCACCCTGAATCAGCAAACAGTACCTTCGCTGTTCATCTGGGCTAAATTAGTGCTGTACTAGCGCATAAGGGGGAACCCCATCCTTGTCCCTTGCAGATATAACCCTCCTTACTACTACCACCCAGACTCTCCTCCTGCAATGCAAAAGTAAAAAGCAGGTAGAAATTGGGACACTAAGTGAACCACAAAGGTGATCACCGCAGCACAGATAACAGCCACTGAAGTCTGCCTGGCCAAAATCTTTTGGCATACACTAGTAAGTAATAACTAGTGACAAAAACCTTCAGTTATATAGGAGAGTGGATAGTTTGTTTTACACGTCAAAACTAAAAGGCATGGAGTAAAGAAAACACCCTGTTAAGCTCCCATTCGGACTCGGTTCCTGACTATATACAAGCATAACCGACACAGACTGATATCTGTAACATTTACACTCCCTGTAAGCGTTATCGCCATGGACAGAATTAAATCAACCCCACTGCCCCAACGTTCAGCACAACAGAGTGGGATCCAGGTGAAGAGAGGCCCTGGGAACTCCAAACCCTCTGATACAGAGGCACCTTTCCCTGCACAAAAGATCCCAAACCTACAGTGGGAAGGCAACAATTTACGACTATTCCAAGACTTTTCAGCGGAAGTTACAAAAGCCCGTAAAACCTTTTCCCCAGTGTGCAGCAGATTGGTCGCTGAAAAAGTTAAATTCGCCTTACTCTACCCTGCGAAATTAAGAATCTTTCACAACGACTCTCAATATGATTTCACTTCACCAGCGGATGCCATTGACTTTCTTCGAAGTGAAATTCATCATAATGGGGAAAGCATCGCTGACACATCGTAATGTCCCTTGGCATAGAGACAGTATCCTTTAGCTTTATGAGGACAATCCATTTCATTTCATTTGGACACTAAATGAAGATACGTCCTCTTTTTTTTTTTTTTTTTTTGTTCTTTTCTTCGAGTTATCTATAATTGGTAATTAGAGTTTGGTAAAGTAAAACAAAAAAAAGGGGAAAAGGAAAAATAAGGAAATTACCTTTATTGTATGGCTGACAGATAGAATATGAGGCACACCCTCACCCCTACTCCTTCTTATCCCTTTACCATAACCATATGTTCCTTTTTTCATTACCAATACTCTCCTCACCCTCCCTATTTCTCATCTCTCCCCCCCCCCCCCATTCTCTCCCTCCTTCTATCTATTCACATGATTCAGTCGGTTAGAAGCACCAAAGATAATATTCTTAAAGCCGGTCCGAGGGGAGCATTACCCCGGATCCATATGTTTAAGTGTGCAGGTCACACTGAAGTTAATTTGCAACTGCTGTTAGTGGGCCGTAGTCTGACAGATGGCTACGGGAAGTTAGTTAGCTCAAATACTGAGCTCCAAATGTTTAAATGTAATTTTACTGTATGTTGTTGTCTTGTCCCCCCCTCCCTCATGTGTCTCCCCTCCCCCAGGTGCAGCGATGTCTCAGTCACCATAAGAATACTACAAAACAGGTATGTTGGCGGGTCATCACATCTCCTCTACACAACATGACAGAATTGAAAATAGGATCCCTCAACGTGGGTGGTTTCAATTCTCCAGCTAAAAGACGAAAGATCTTGGTATATGGGAACAAACTGAAATTAGATATTATGTATATACAGGAGGCACACCTCATTCCCACTGAGATGGTAAAACTACAAATGCTTGGATGGAAAATGATAGCCGCAGCAAGCTATAACTCCAAATCTAGAGGGGTAGTTATATTGATAAAAAAGAATATTCCATATGAACTAGTGCAAAAAATAGAAGATCCGGAGGGAAGATATGTAATAGCTCAGATATCCTTACATGCACACCTTTATACCTTATGCCCCCACGACCTATAAAAAATCCTTCTTCCATAGCTTAATTAAGAATCTTACCCCTTTTATAGACACGAAGATGATACTCTGCGGAGATCTTAATTTAGCTTCTGACACATACCTAGATAGGTCAAACCACAAAACACGCGCTCCACCTCTCCCAAAACTTGGCATCCCACAATTAGCCACCACATTAAGACTAATAGATATTTGGAGAGTATTGAACCCTACAACTAGAGAATATACGTGTCAGTCGGCAGCTCACCATACATTTTCAAGGATCGACTATGCCCTGGGATCGGAGACCTTGCTCCCGAGAGTCACTGCCACTGAGATCGAACCAATCGTAGTTTCTGACCACTCACTTATCTGGTTTACAGTACTAGTGACAGATGAACCATCAGATAGATCTACCTGGCGCTTCCCAAACCACCTTCTCACTTCTACTGTTTTTAAGGACAAGTTCAAAAAAGACTGGGAGGAGTACTGCCTCAACAACCAGCCACATGCTGATTCTGACCCTGCTCTGTTCTGGGTTGCCGCCAAAGCAGTGATGAGAGGGAATATCCTTTCCTATGTTGCTAAATTAAATAAAAATTACTCCTCTGCTTTTTTAACACTCCAACAGAAATTAACACAAGCATACGTTAGATACCAACAAAATCCCACAACCACAAATCGGCAACTCTACACAACAGCCAACACACACTTAAATGAATATTTACACAATAGAGGCAACAAACATTTATACAGCATTAACTTTCGCTACCATAGTTTTGGTAATAAAACAGGCAAACTATTAACCAACATGCTTAATGGAACCAGGGGCCCGGCCATAGTCCAACCCCTCAGGTTAACAAACGGATCATTGACTTCCTCCAATTCACAAATAGCTCAAGCCCTTAAAGACTTCTATTCTCAATTATATTCTCATGAGCCCCCCACTAATGTATCAGGAAATATCCACGAAGACTTATACACATCACTGTACTCAAAAATAACATTCCCTAAACTCCCCACTGATAAAACTACAGCTCTTTTAGTTCCTATAACAACAGATGAGGTAGCACAAGTGATAAAAAATCTAAAAAAAGGCAAAGCACCAGGTCCAGACGGATTTGGAAACAGTTTTTATAAAGTGATGGAAAACCAGTTAATCCAACCCCTAACAAAGGCCTTCAACCATATACTGCAAACTAAATCCCTCCCTACTCTTTTTAATGCAGCATTCATTAAAACCCTTCCGAAACCGGGAAGAGATTTGACAAACCCAGGATCGTACAGACCGATCTCTTTGTTAAATTCCGATTACAAGATACTAGCAAAGATTCTAACGGACCGACTAAAACCTTTAATGCCCTTAATAATACATCCTGATCAGACAGGTTTTATAATGGGAAGGCAATCAGTAGTGAATGTCCGCAAAGCAATAACAGCTATAAATAAAATGCAAAATTACACGAGCTCCCTTCCACCCGGTATAATAATATCCATCGACGCAGAAAAGGCTTTTGACCTTGTCCAATGGCCCCACTTAAACAAAACAATGGAATTATTTGGTCTTCCTGCGGAAGAACTGCTATATTCCAAACCCGTCTCCCAAATAGTAAGCAACGGACAGATATCAGACTTCTTTCAACTATTTAAAGGAACCAGACAGGGATGCCCCCTATCCCCCCTTCTGTTCGCCATAGCCATAGAGCCACTAGCCCTTCTCTTACGTCAATCAAAAGAATTTACAGGTATCTCTATAAACAGGTATGAGATGAAGTTGTCACTTTTTGCTGATGATATGATCCTTTATGTTACAAACCCTCATACATCAATACCGGCTATTCTATCTCTGATACAAGATTTTAGTCAAATATCCGGATATAAAATTAATTTGGACAAGTCAGAGCTACTCTTCATAGGAAATTATACAGCTGACACGACAAATACACCCATATTTAATAAATTCAAAATAGCCCAGTCCCAAATAAAATATCTAGGGGTAAACATCACAAATAACACCGAGAACCTCTATAAAGCAAACTATTCACAAATTATTTCAAAAACCCTTGCGCTTCTAGAAACTTGGAATCAAATACCTCTCTCACTGCTTGGTAGAGCTGCGGTAATTAAGTCCATTATATTCCCCAAAATATTCTATTTTATTCAGCTTCTACCTATGGCCCTGAAACAAGTTGATATACAAAAGATAAACTCAGCACTTTCTAAATACTTGTGGAAAGGAAATAGGGCGAGGATTGCACTGAATAGATTAACCCTACCGAAATCACATGGAGGACTACGAATACCAGACTTTAAAGCATACACGGCATCGGTCCTATTTAGATATGCAGGGGACTGGTTGTTGGAAAAATCTGTCTACACTGACAACGAATTAGACTGTGCAAATTTCCATCCATATTCACCAGCAGCCTTACTTCACCAGAAATATGCCGATATACCGAAAACGCTGCTAAACAACATCATTTTTAAAGACACTTATCTAAACTGGATCTATCTTCATAAAAAACTTAAACGTGATCCTCATATTTCTCCTTACATTCCGCTATGGGGCAACCCAGACTTCCCCCCCTCCCTCTCCAACGCTACGATCCTGAAATGGAGACAAAGTGGCTTGTCTCTCGTGACCAAGGTCTTCGACCCAGGCGGTGGGATCTTACCTTTCAGCACACTATCACAAACATACGCTCTACCAAATTCACAGTTCTATCTCTACCTCCAAGTAAGACACTACGCACAAACATTGAACCTTCCATTGAACAACAACTCACCCCCCCATCCAATTCTCAATATCTTACATTATAGAACCTCAGGGAAATATAGATTAAATCTACTATACCCCCATCTTATTGAAGCCAACTGCACATTTCAAAATCAAATCCAAAACTTGGAGAAAAAATGGCAACCCGACATTACCTCTATTAATGATTCCCCGACAAATTATATAGAAAACTATTGTTCACTAACTAAATATTTGACATCGGCATATCTCCAGGAAACGCACTTAAAATTCATTCACAAATCTTTTATATCCCCAGCCCAAAGGAAATACATGGTAGCAGATGACCCAGGACATTGTTACAAGTGCTCAATGAACAATGCGAAATTTATGCATTGCTTTTGGGAATGTTCAAAAATACGTAGATTCTGGCACAAAACATTAGCTTATACTAATGCGGTTTTACAAATATCTATAACAATGTCACCAGAGGTATGCCTCCTATTAAATTTCCAATCCGCTAATGAGAATCCCACCTTCACACAAAACACCCCAATACTAGTCTTAATCTTTACTCTGGCAAAAAAACTGATTTTGAAACACTGGATAAAAAAGACAGCACCCAGTATCCATGAATTAAAATCGTTATTACTACAACAGTTATATTTTGATCTCAAATCCATTATCCTTCAAGAAAATGGCGCTATACATAAATTTCAATCAAAATGGCAACAATATATATCATCTTTAGATCAGGACTCCAGACATATCCTTTTAAATTATTTCGAGACTTCTTCATGGAGCAGAGTCAACCCCCTGATATCAGAAAGTCTTGCTGAAAATGGAGACCATCACATAAACCCCTAGAGACCCTCCGATTGCGATTAGAATATAGGTACGGAAAAGAAAGCTCTTCAAGCACCTTTAGAGATGACAGGGCTCCTGCGTTGATTGGGACCTGTGCGGAGATGAGATGACCCGTTAACTCGTTAACTCGTTGACGTGACTCAGCGATACGATGACGCGTTGGCAGGTTGGCGCACTGATATGTTGACAGGATAGAAATATATATATCTGAAATGACCCAGCCGAACTCTACTCTACACAACATGAAAGACATTAGGACAAGAGAACATTGCTAACTACCCCCTCCCCCCCCCCCCCATCCCACCTCCCTCTGTCTTCGTAGCTAATTATATAGTATATAGGTATAGGAGAATACACATCTGTCTACTAGTTAGTTAATTGACTATTAAGTATATCAAGCTTAGTTAAATTTATGAGAGAAATAAGTTGATTCTTTATTTGTTAAATATATTTAGCGACGTCATAGCATTGACCACCCTCCTAACGTGCTAACCTATATCCTTAAGCACCATTGTAACACCGATAACTTCTGGGATGTAATCAAAAGTTCTAAATTAGATACTTAGATAAAAGGCTTGGATAATACGAGCCCTAATGCTATATATGCAACCATACATAGTAATCTTCTGAATGGAAACAAAACCCTTAGTCAAGTGATGGTTCAGGCAAAAGGACATCAACTAAACACCAGAAGCAGCATGGGAGGAGGACGGTCAAAGCAGATCAGTAGTTTAAGTTTAGCTAGGTAACCTCTATAAGTTACATCTCAAGTCCGTAGAAAGATGCCCATATTGGACTTCCTTGATTGTATAGTCTAAAAGCTCTCTATATTTTACTTCCTACTATACTGTAACCAAAAACACTATGTTCTTGATGTGGATATGAAAGCTCAAACTGCATTGTGCTGTATTCTGCATTTTACTGTCAATCTTATGCTTGAGATTGTACGTATAGACACTTGTATAAGCTCTGTTCAATAATTTGTGAAAAATCAAATAAAAAAGTATTAAAAAAAAAAAAAAAAAATAGTTGCAAATGAATGTAATTTCTAATAGTTTAATTAATAGATCTATACTGTGGCTACTGTACTTATTAATATATTATATATGTATACAATATCCATTTAAATAGCACTCCTAATAAACCATTACCAGCCTCCGGGCTTTTACTAGGATACCCCACGGGGTCCAATGCACAATGCGCAGAGGCAGCACTTATAAATATAATTCATCCAATGCATACCTTATAAAGGGCACCCTCACCATGTGCAGCAGCTCCAGGTGTGTGGGTCCGGTCTGCGATGCCCACAAATTCCCTTGTTATACTATTTTTGTTATGCATGTGTGTATTAATTCTACAATTGGTGTTTTTTTGGTAGCTAAATTAATAAATAGGATAAATTATATTCAGTGGCTGTTTTCACCTATAGGCTGCAGGACTGCAGCTACTGCAGGTAAAATCCACCACTGTGCTTAAGCTAAGTTAAGCCAGATGCAGTGCTTCACTGGCTTCACTGTGACTGTCAGTGAATTCCTATTGCAAATCTGACCTGCCAGTCACCTGCAGTAAGGCAGTCCCACCAGCTGCTATAGGCAGAGAGCTGGCTTGCCATGCAGTCCAATTTGGCTTCTATGGGCTGCAGCCAATGAAGCTTATTGGAGATGGGCGTGCACAGTACCATCATTAATACTGCGCATGCACCAGTTTCATCCCCTTTCATCTGTGCTGTACAGGCACCAGGACCATGATCGGGAGCAATGGTGAGTGGCGGCTTTGAATGGCGGCGGCGGGGGGGGGGGGTTTGCTGGCAGCCATTTCTGTGCAAGCGAATATTATAGTTTACATTAAAGTTACACTGGTGTAAATGTCTCATTCCCAGTTGGTATAATTGGATTATTGCTAATTTTATCATTGCAAAACAAATTCATTGCATTATTATGTCCAACATCAATACAGTTACCGCTAAATGTAATTATTTTTGATTATTTAAGACTATATCAAACATTTATAATAATTGAAACTTGTCATAGTTTAATTTTATGACATTAAATAAAACTAACACATTTCTTCTTTACAGCAACTCTTGATTTATAGGAATGATGAAGAGAATGATAATTTAGCCACATCCCAAGTGCTAGGGAAGTCCCAGAAGATTCAGTCCGACCTCCCTCATGAAAGGAAACTTAGAGGGGATTCCTGAAGAAACAATCATTGAAGAAGATAAATGAAGCTTCCCATGCTTATTATCATTCAGAGACTTCGAAAAGGGACCTTAAAAATGCAGTACTGCATTCTTCCCTTGATGTTTTCCATGATCTATTACAACATTATATGGCAGATAAATTAATCATTAAAATCTTAGTAAGTCTTTACAAATAATAACCAGGTGTAGTTTGATTATCTTTGATCTCAGGGATAAAATCTATCTCTGTCACTAAATATAGAAGAAATACAGCGATTTGATTTACATCATGGCTGATGACTAGTGAAAGTTCACACAAGGGGTGATGTTCAGAGTTGTTTTGAAGCTGTAAAATCAGAAAGACTTGAGTGTCAGTTCTTATTTTTTGTATTTGATGATTTGTGAATTCTTTACAGCGTTCTGTTGTGCTGAAGGTTGAAATAATGTTGTGAAGTTTATTTTAGATTCCATGAATAATGTTATATCCTCTGTGTCATTAGCTGATGAAGATTATTAAAGGTTTAAGTTATATACTAAAGCTATAAGTAACATTTTTAAATCCCAATGGACAACAGAATGACAGGGAATTGGATCATTTCTACATTTGATTTGACAGGCCACACATCAGGCCAACTTTCCTCCAACCTTCCAACTAGTTGCTTGGATGGAATAAAAATATGGCACTGGATGGGAGCAAATATATTTAAAATAATATTTACTTCAGAAATTTGCTCCCAAAATCTGGAAAAGGACAAAAACTATCGCTCAGACACGGTGATGTAGTTTAACCTGTTTGATTTAAACAATTTGACTGAATGTTTTTATCTATTTTCCTGTGTTTGTGAGCATATTTTTGATTGTCCTTTGCTCCCATCCAGTACCACATTTTTATACCATCCAAGCAACAAGTTGGATGGTTGGAGGAAAGTTGGTCTGATGTGCGACCAGGGCTTTGTCCTAAGTTTTCAGTAAAGATTACATACTGTAGTTTTGCCAATATTTTAAAGTTCAGCACATTTCACTCTATGGCAAGTATTCAATGCCCGAGGTGAGTGGTGACAGCGAGCAGGGCTGCCTGCTTGCTGTCATTGCTCCTCCCCACAGTATTCAACTGACCCCCCTAATACGCCGATTCTACGTCTATGCAGAAGCAGCGAAACCTGCTGTGAAACGCAGCTGATTTGCAGAAACCCACTGCCCCAGTAAGGTTCTCTCTCTAACCTTTCATATGCTTGCATTTTCACAATGAAGCTGAGATCCTACATACTGTACCAGTAGCTGCCAGTTCCAATCAGCTCTTGACATTTTTCAAACACAACCTATAACATGTCAATTAGAATCTGATTGGCTAGTACTTTAGCTCTGACAATGTTATCTCTTGCCAAGCTTTGAAAAATATTAAACTTCCATTTCGTATCTTCCACGGGATCCGGTCATTGGGTCACCAGCAAGTAGGTTGACACCATTAGGTCGACATGCAGGAAAGCTGACATGACTTAAGGTTGACATGGGTTAGGTCGGCAGGGCCATTAGGTCAACAGGGTCATTAGGTCGACATGGGGAAGGTCCACAGAGTCATTAGGTCGACATGGGGATGCAGTGCTACGTTTTAGTGTTTATGTTGACTGTGTCGACATTCGGGTAAAATAAAAGTGAAAAAAAAATCAGGTCGACTTTTTCAATGTCAACCTTACCCATGTTGATCTAATGACCCTGTCAACCTAATGACCCTGTCGACCTAACTCATGTCAACATTTAGTCATGTCAACCTTTCTCCATGTTGACCTTAAGTCATGTCGACCTTACTGCATGTTAACCTAGTGGTGTCGACCTAATGCTTGTCAACCTACTTGCTGGTGATCTAACGATCCATACTCTGTTCCTCACCTCACCCAGAGCTCTTCTTCTACCTTCCTTTGCAGCCCCTCTTGACCCCCATAACCAACAGGTTTCATCTGAAAATGTCCCCTGTCTGAATTTGCACATTTTCCAAAATCGAACATTTTATAGAATGTGAATTGTGCTAAAAATTGCATTTTTTGCCACAAAAATCGCACATTTTGACCTGTCAATTTTTTCTCACCCTTCAATTCGCATACAGATGTTTTCCCATTATAAAGTGTACAACTCGCAAATTTAATAGGGTGCGATTTGTGGTAAAAGTTGCCAAAAATCGCCCAAAAAATAGACCAGGTTCTGACAGGCGAATTTGACAGAATCATGCACAGATCTGTTCATGGTTCTGTCTTACAAAATGTGTAAAATTTCCCCCCTTCTGACCATAACCAGCCCTAGGCTCATTGTGCCGGACTTGGTTCCAAAAAAAGGGGGACAAAAAGTGTAGGGGTTCCCCATATTTTGGAACCAACACCGAGCTCCTATAGCCCACAGTGTCATGCCACAGCCAGGGGACTGGGGCTGTCCCTGGTGTCTTTGGCTGGTGAATGCCAGGCTGATACGTGTACATTTTCTTTAAAAACATTGCTTTTAACAGGTGAACTACAAGTCCCAGAGGCCTCTTTCGAATGCTGAGACTAGGCGAGGCCCCTTGGACTTGTAGTCCAACTGTAAATAGAATGTTTAAAAAAAACACAGACACAGAGAAATGTAAAAGTTTAGGTACTTGCGTAATAGCATGGTGCCCGGCTATGCTACGTTTTCAGCGTAGCCTAAGCTACGCTGTCAGCGTAGCCCAATGGCTGCCTAGCGTAATTAGCTCAGTGACTCCGCGGCAGCCCAATGGCTGCCTAGCGTAATGACTTCACGGCAGCCCAAAGGCTGCCTAGCGTAGTTAGCCTAGGGACTCCGCGGCAGCCCGGCTCTGTCCCCGGCGTCCATAGCTCTATCCCTGTTGTCCATGGCTCTGTCCCCATCATCCATGGCAAGCGTAGTAAGTGTAATCAAGGGAAAAGGGAAAGAGGGGACTCTTTTGCATTTTTTCTTCGTTTTCTTCACACAATGAGTTATTCACATATTTTTATATTTTTATACTTTTTTCACCAATATCACATGAATTTGGGCCACAGGTGTGGCTTTTCTTCCCAAAAAAACTATTTTCATATAAATATCACTATCACACAATAATTAGAAAATTAATAATTTAAAATATCATTGCTACATTATAATAAAAATCATCACTCCTCTTTTCTTTTCTCTTTTTTCTCCCCCTTTTTTCCTCACAAATATTATGGGCGTTTTTCCCCCAAAAAATATTATGGGTGTAAGACAACCATAGGCTCACAATAATTTTATACATCACACAGATAATTAAGAACAACACCTTATAATTATATAAATGAGAAGGGACAATTAAAACAGTATAAGGAAACAATGATGCACTTAATATAGATATAAAAATCATTTCTTCTTCAATCATTATTTTCTCTAAAATCAATCAAGGTATTTATAATATTTATTATCAATATTATTTCAGCTAGATTATTATTATCTATTTTTATATTTTCTTAACTTTTTTATTAGAATTAAATTTTATCACATTTTCATTTATTATTCATTATACAATACTAAAGCACATATGCTACCCGCTCAGCCACCATACACACCGCCTGTCTGGCTGCGACACACGCCTGCCTGCCCGGCCAGTGTACACGTCACATGCTCGGCCAGTGCACACGCTGTCTGTCTGGCTGCTACACATACTGCTCGCTCGGCTAATACACAACGTCCATTACACATGTTGTCTGCCTGCTAGAAGTAACTATGCGGAATGCCCGGACGGCTACTTAGCGGATAAATCCCTAAAAACTGCTGACTTACTGATATATTGCTATGTGTAAATCTTTAATGGTGGCTGGCTATAGAAATTACTAAGAGGGACAAATAGAAATCTCTATGATCACAACACCCCGGGGTCACTCAAGCTGGTTTCACATTGCAAAAACCTGCTTGCAACCCGTTTTTGCAAACGTGTCTTAAAACTGGTCAAAAGCCAGTTAAACCCCTTTCATATTGCATGTTGTAAAGGTATGTTGCAGTTTCAATACTGTTTTTGTACCTTCAGATGCAACCCGTTTCACCCATAGAAAGCACAATGTAATTTTAAATGTTTTTTTTTTTCTGCTTGTGGGCGGGGATAAAGTGTGGTTATCATTTGTAGCAAATACCATTTCTGAGCTGTTCAGACTGCAGGAAAAACAGCTCTGAATCGTGTAGGATCCTTAACACGTTTCAAAATACCGGTATTTTGTAACCGGTAAATTGATTGTGGAGCTTACATATTGCAGCTGGTACCGTTTTAAAGCAGTTAAAAATCAGCAATATGCCATGTTAAAACTGCAGTGTGAAAGGGGCTTGAGTGATTGATGCATTCATAAAAAACACAGAGCGTGGCAAATAACAGAAATAGCCTGAATGATATATCTATAGGCTGAAATAACACAGACTTGCTAATACCTCAATAATAATAAAATTGGCAACAGCACAAGATTGCTAAGAATTAATGCCAATAGTGATATAAGGGAAAAAGCAATTGTTAATTCACACTATACTATTGTCTGTGAGAAAGACACTGATAGTGCCTTAAAGGACAAACAATATTACTTTCCTTTTAGAAAACAGATTGGGGGAGTTTTAAAATTACCCAGCCAAATAAAGATTTATCATAGTCTATGAACAGCACCCTCACTGTGGATAAAAACATAAGCTACAATGCCTGCAACGACTTATTAAAAGGAGCCATTACAAAGTCGTCTGCTTGCCAACCTCAACTCATACTGTGACAATAATACATATTTAGATCACAGATATAAGAGGGGAGAAGTCCTAAATTGATATTCACCTTTATTATAATTAACTGGTCCAGGCGACAGAAGTGTAAATTTATCTAGGCTCTGCTATTCAGTGCAATCAGCATGCAAAGGATAAAGTCGCACAAGTAAATCAGATAAAGTATTGTGGCAAATAAAGAGATACATTTAGTACAGAGCTCTGAATTTCCTGAGCCACTGGAAACTTGTCTGTCCTTGGCAACAATTACAAAGTCATTGCATTAATCCAGAGGCATAACTATAAATTTTGTTCCCCCCTGCCAAAAAGTTTGTGGTGCCCCTCCCCAAAAGCTACTCTCCAGCGTGTTTCCCCAGTGTGTGATGTGATGACTTCACACGCATAACGGAGAAGCTGAAGCAGGAGAGAGGAAGAGAGACCAGCAGGCACTGCTGCTTCCCTTGGCTCTGACACATCCCAGGCTGCCCTTGCACGCCCATCCGCCTGCCCATCTTGTACACAGTAGCCAATAGCCGACTCTGTGTACAGTCAATTGAATCAGTGGGGGGAATTGTAATCTCTGCCATGGCTGCACCCGCGCTGTGGCTGACTCGCCTCCAGTGCTCAGTCAGTTGGCAGCGGCAGGCAGCAGCATGTCAGTGCGTCAAGAGGGTGTCGGCGCCCACACAGACCCCACTGCTGCTTCCTCCCCCAAGTGGCTGCTGGGGTTGCCTTACAGTAGTTACACCACTGCATTAATCCATTGCAACAAAGTAATATTAGGAACAAGGTTTCCATCATAAAATACAAAAGCAAAGGATTCTAGCATACCTTTGTATGAATTAGAAATAGAATTAGGATACAAGGCACTTAGATAACAAGAGTACATCCTAAGTGACCCTTGCATATATACATATATGTAAAACTTGCACTAAAATATGCAGGGGTTAAAGTGAGGGGGAACTGGGTGGAACTGAGTTCCACCACCTCTAAAGGTAGTTCTGAGTTCCATCTCTACTACAGCCCTGAACAGTAATTCCAACAGAAAGCCTTTCTCAGCGGCTTCTTCTTCTGGCAAGGCGTATGTGATGCCATCACCGCAGCTGAAGTGAATAAGCGCCAATAAGAGGAGTAGGCTCTGTGCTTGCTAAAGACAGGGTGAGAGGGGGCTGGAGGGACACAGAGGTAGGAAAGCTGCTGAGAGACACAGGGTATGGATCTGCTGCGGAACATGGAGTAACAGAGACAGATGTGTATAAGCAGCACAACTGTGGACATTATGTGTATTAAGGGGCACTACTGTGTGATTTAATATGAATCAAGGGCACAAAATCCAGTGTAATGTGTCCTTTTATGGGAGATAGGGCACACATTTCCTGACAATGGTCTAGGCTCTTCCCAATTGGGAAGAGCCTTGCCATTGTCAGGGAAGGGAGTTCCACCACTTCTCCAGGACCACTTTAAGCCCTGAAAATATAAGACCATCACAATAAAAATAACAAATAAATAAAACGACACACACATGCAGAACAATAATTTAATACTTATTTTATTAACTCTTTATTTTTTGGGAAATATTTCACGTAAATAATTTTCCTTTTTAGTGAAAACTAATAAAAGGTATATTTTAATCAATCCTCCCTTTCTATTAGTGCGCCAACAAAGAGACAATCCTTTCCTTTGCCGTCTTTTGCAAGCCTAGTGAGCGCCTCTCACACAGCACCGGTGCCCGCATGATCCCCTCTCTGCTGCTGGATGCTGGTGGAGAGGCGCTCCATCTGTCTGAGACGCAGGAGCATCTGAGAAGCTCCTGCATCTGAGTAACTATTGCGGCAGGATACAGTAACCCTGCCGAAAGGGTTAGGGGTTCGGTAGCGCGTGCGTCTCCTGCACAAAGAGGGGGTGTGGATGCAAGTGCATCTCATGCACAATAAAGGAGGCATTTGCCAGTGCTCCATGTTACATACTGGCATATGCTTCCATTTGAAACCCCCACTATCCACGCCAGCCCGAAGCATGCCAAGCGCAGCGAGCCCCACGAGGGGATGCGTCGTGCATCCTCCTGACCTTTTCATACCCCCACTTTCCACGTCGGCGTGGAGTTGATTTTATAAAGTGTGGCAAGCGCATCGAGCCACCGAGCCCGAAGCGTGGCAAGCGCAGAGAGCCCCGCAAGGGGAGGCGGATTACATGTAAAGTAATCCGTGTCCCCTTGCAGGGCTCGCTGCGCTCGCCACGCTTCAGGCTCTCTGCACTCGCCACACTTTATACAATCAACTCCACGCCGACGTGGATAGTGGGGGGTATGAAAAGGTCGGGAGGACGCGTAACTCGGGAACACTACGCTGAATCTGACTGACATTTAAAATCCCGACAAGGTCAAAATACTGACATATAGAATGTAGACAGGTAAAAATGTCAACATGATTTTCGGTCGACAGGTTGCGAGGTCGACATGGGTTTTTCCACAGTTTTTTTACCCGAATGTCGACACAGTCGACATGGACACAGTTGGAAGTCAACCGCAGCCCCTTGCATCGCTCGCTTCGCTCGCAATGCATCAGGCACACTATTTTATTCTCCCACCACGCCCTAGTGGATGGTAGGGCATGAAAAACCGCATGTCGGCACATGTCGGGTCCAAAAACTGTGAAAAAACCCATGTCGACCTCGCGACCTGTCGACCAAAAGTCATGTTGACTTTTTCACCTGTCTACATTCTATATGTCGGTATTTTGACCTTGTCGGGATTTTAAATGTCGGTATTTTGATTATGTCAGGATTTTGACCTTGTTGGGATTTTGACCTTGTTGGGATTTTAAATGCCGGTCAATGGTTGTCGGTATTTTGTTTTAATAAGGTTAAGGATTTATCTCAGTTACGTATACATTATCCCTATTTGGGACAGATAGATGTTTCATGTATTCTGCTTGTTGGATTGCATTTGCCCTAATTTTGCCTTGTTCTGTAATTCAGCTAATCAGTAGGTACTCAGCGCTCACCTTCTATATGCAAATGTTGAGTAAAAACCATGTATAGGTAAAATTACCTTGTGTTTGATGTAAATATGATCAGCGCAATGATGTTTTTAACACAAAAAGAGGCAAAATGATGAAAAATAAAAAGGATATGCATTTATATTGTAAAAACTAAACTAAAGAATACCTGGAGAAATTTACAGGAAGACCTAAACAGTATCACTGCGGGGGACCCTTAGAGGGCATTAGGGTGTCTTTTAGAGACCCCTATTGACCATAGGTCCCTCACCTGGGATCTAGATTCCTCCACTGAAGGTCGACATGGCTTAGATTGACACATGAAATAGGTCGACATGGCTAAAGTCGACTGGATTGGAAGGTCGACACCAGCATTCGGTTGACAATGAGGTCAATAGTCAAAAGGTCCACATGAGTTTTTCAAATTTTTTGTCCCGATTGTCAATATACTGTAGTTGACATGAACACAAAGTGTACCACGTCCCCTCACTTGGCTTGCTGCATTCACCATGCTTCGGGCACGGTACCTCACTGCACTCGACACACTATTTTCCCACCATGCTGTAGTGGATTGTAGGGCATTAAAAACCACCTGTCGCACATGGCGGCTCAAATAAAATGTGAAAAACTCATGTTGATCTTTTCACTGTCAACCTGAAGTAAGTAAGTACAATAAATATACAATATATACATATATATGTGCTGAATACACAATATATTGTATATTCAGTGTCTATACACACATAGGGGTGTATTCAATGACTTTTGTGAGGTGTGGCAGCGAGCCGTGCTGACTGCTCGTTGCCACAGCTCGCAGGGTCAGTAGTCAACTGACCACCTACACACGCCGTTTCCTCCTCGCTAGGTTTTTGTAACGATGGGGAAATGGCGTGTGCAGCCGCCAAAACAGTGAGGCAAATGGCTAAATGCAGCGGGCTCCCTGCATTAGCTGCAAGCCTCACTGTTTAGGGGAATCCTTGCTATTCTGACAGCGAAGATTCCCCCAGAATGTAGAATAGGGTGAGCGGCCTGCACAGGGGTTAAACACATTGAATACGGCCTATACTGTAGGATGATCTCTCTCTTTCTTATGGTCCACTGAAACTGCTATAATCAGTTTGCCTTTTTCAAAGTTGATAAGCATCGTGCCCATATGTAATGGCTTCTTAATATAAATATTTCCTCATTACTCCATAATATATAATTTTCAGTGAAATAAATTCAGAGCAATTTTTGAAATTTTGCCATAATGTAATTATAGTTGAGATATTACACAGATCTAACATAATCCATGTTGTAAAACTGTAATTGATTTAAAAAAAAAAAAAAATCAAATTACATTGGTATCAGTTTGTTTATTTACTAGATAAAATTACTAAATGTATGTTAGGTAAAAAAGCAAAAAAACAAAAACATCTACTTAACCTACATATATGTCAGAACATAACCTTTACTAAACATTACCATAATTGCTCCTGTGCTGTTAGTGCTATATCACCATAAATCCCTTACTGTGAGACATCATCATGACAAATCTCTATGAGCAAATGATGAGAATATAGATCTCATGCATATGGGTATAAAATGTCAATTGTTATCCATGAATAAATTCCCCATATTTTTATATAATTTTTTTCCTGTTTAGTTTTGCAAACCACCTAAAACGTGCTGAAAAACATTAATTTGACCAAATTTCTGTTAGACAAATTTGCCCCATGTCTGGTACCAGGTTTTGGTATGATCTTCGTTACGGTTCCCGCATGCTTACTTTATAAATTTCAGAATATTTGTGTGTCTGCATGTGTGCGAGGCCAATAGTTAGTTTTTTCTTTACTGCCAATCATAATGATATAATGATAATAAATATGGACTATAATAAAATAACACATGATTAAACTCACAATGAAAAACACCATATTTGACAACGATACTACTTACTGTATGTATAAGTTCAATAGTTCCCTATGCTTTTCTGTTAGCCAACGTGAGCTAACAAGAGCTGTGCAGACTAAAATGTTTATATAGTGTTATAGTTTGACCATAGTATGATATGAAAATAATGTAAATGTATAATAAACTACAATTTAAAAAATCGATAGATAGAAGGCCGCTGGCCGCTGATTAAGGGTTGGTCACCTAGCTACCGGAGCCTGATGCTAATGAAAACAATGAGTAGTATCTAACGCTGATTGTGTGAGATAGGTGCTAGGGCTGTGCGAGAACTATAATTGGGGAAGGGGGCAAGGGTTGGTGCTTTTTGTGTGTGTGTGTGTGTGTGTGAGAGAGAGAGGTGTCAGTGGGGGCTGGGTTGGTGGTGTGTATGAGAGGTGTCAGTGTGGGAGTTGGTGCTATGTGAGAGAGCTGTCACTGAGGAGGGGTTTTTGTGTTTTGTGTGTGTTAGAGGTGTCAGTGTGGGGTAGTGGTGCTGTGTGTGAGAGGTGTCAGTGGGGGAATGATGCTGTGTGTGAGAGGTGTCAGTGGGCTGGTGGTGGTGCTGTGTGTGAGAGGTGTCAGTGGGGGGGTATGGTGCTGTGTGTGACAGGTGTCAGTGGGGGATGGTGTTTTGTGTGTGTGAGAGGTGTCAGTGGGGCAGGGGTTGGTGCTTTGTGTGTGCGAGAGAGCTGTTCATGTGGGGGAGGGGTGATGCTGTGTGTGAGGTGTCAGTGCAGGGGTGTTGGGGGATGGTGCTGTGTGTGTGTGAGAGGTGTCGGATGGGGGGGATGGTGCTGTGTGAGAGGTGTTAGTGGAGGGGATGGTGCTGTGTGAGAGGTGTCAGTGGGGGGGTTGATGCTTTGTGTGTGTGTGGGAGAGCTGTCACTGAGGAGGGTAGTTTGGTGCTGTGTGTGATAGGTGTCAGTGGGGTGTTTGGTGCTTTGTGTGTGAGAGGTGTCAGGTGGGTGTGTTTTGGTGCTTTTTGTGTGAGAGAGGTTTCCAGATGGCTTCAGGTAGATTACTGTGCATGTGCTGCTACCCGCAGATCCTCCCATGGGCTTTTGCAGAGCAAAGAACTTGAGTGACAGCTCACGGCTCTGCCTCAGTTCCCCCTGACTACTTGTAGGCCATGCAGAGGTGTGCATGTGGCTACGCTGTGTAAATTGGAAACAACATTGGCAGCTGTTCTTGATAACAGTAATTGCGGGTCCCAGCATCTTCTGGAGCTAATGCGGATTAGGAAAGAGGGTGTGAAGGCTGCATGAGAAGTATCCAGGGAACCGAAGTTCCCTGCTGGAGGTATCCAGAGCTGAAGTGCGGTGACATGGGGTTAATAATGTCCGGTTCATCTCCACCAAAAGAAGGCTCCTTTCACCCTTTCAACCACAGGACGGCCAGGTTAGTAGCCACTACAGCCCCCCCCTGCAGCCTAACTCTATCCATATACACACCCCTTCGAAGCCTTGTTCTGACAGAGCCTACCTCCACCTTCCCTCACCTCCCCACTGCTCCCCAGTAACTTCCCGAACCCCTACCAACCCTGCCCGTCTCCCTGAAGATTCCCTGAGCCGGCTGGGAGGCGCTCCATATGTACCTGGGAGTATGATTTTCAATTGAATGGCAGTTGAATGACAATTCTCATATTTTACCCCAATATGGAGAACTGAATGGTGCAGTTAAAAGCTCTGCTAAGCAAATTGTGTATGCTGAATTTCCTCATAAGAGCTGTGAGCATCAATTCATTGTTAGGATTGACAGCACTCCTCCAGCAGTCCTTTAGCCTACTGCAACCAAAACCTTCACAGAATTAAGTCCTCCTGGTACTCCGATGCCCCCAGGTCTTCATATGGTCAAGGCTGCTAGTGGAGGCTGGGTGAGACAAGGAAAATCTGGACCTGGCACTGTAGCACACTCTACTCCCAAATAGAAACACGTCAACCCCGACGACTAAGGATAGTAGTACTATAAGTGGAACAATGCACAGGATGTAACAATAAAAATTCTTACTGAGGAGGAGCACAGGGAATACCTATGCACTACAATGGATAGAGCAGGATTCTCTAATAACCCCGGCCGCACATCCCTGGCACTCACATTGTTAATAATCACATATGCAGTAGCATATGCGATTATTAACGCAAAGGCGATTCCCGACGATGTGCAGCGGGTCCCCCCTCCCTCCCTTAACCCTTACCTGTCTGTGAGGGCTCCTCTTCCTCCTCCCTGTACCCGGAAACGGTGCAGGGAGGAGGAGGTCACTGGTCCGGGCAGCATAGCAGGAGGCTGCCCAGACACAGGTGAGGGGAGGTGGCATGGATCGGCAGGTGGCGCACAATCTAGGACTGGCGTAACCCCCCCCACAGCGAAGCCCCGGCAGTGGAGCTTTGCTGCATATGAAAATGCGGTAAAACGCCCCAAAATTATTTTTTTACGGTATTTTTTGTTTGGAGCATCCAGCCCATAGGGTGAAAATGCCAACAATAAACATCAAATGCAACACTGCACAAGGATGGTATATAGAATGAATAAAAGCGGAATATGGGAATAATCCAAATTTAGCTTTACGCAGGACTAGCGAACTCCTAGGACAAGAGGACAACAGCACAGGCAAGGATACCGGTAACTGCTGGAATCCAAGTGAGAACACAGGACTAGACGCAGAGAATGGAAACTAAGGCATGGAGAACCTACATCCGGCGTCTAAGAAAAGGGTTGAAGGGAATAAATAGGCAGGCTCTTCCCATATCCCTCTGAAGCCGGCAATCAAAGTAATTGGAAAAGTGTGCTAATTACCCAGCCGCTGCCCAGAGCAATCTGCCACCACTCTCCAGCATCCCCGTTGACCAGACAACCACCGGAAGCCTCCTCCATCTCCTGATGGGGGCAGGATGCATCCTGCAGCGATGAGAGACTGACGCTGATGGTTGTCTAGGAACCGCCCGTATGCTCGCAGAGACAGAGTGGCGTCCCGGCAGCAGCAGCATCACGGTCCCTAACAAACATTAAAGGCAACACAAAGAACCCAAGAGATGTATAGGTATAATCATAACTGAGCAGCATGAGTATAATGAACTCTGTTCAAAAATGCCAATTCAATTAACGGTGAGGTCTTGCAAAATGTGCTTCTCTGCACATTAGTATTTATCAAATTACAGTAAATATTACATAGCTTATTTACAGTACAGTTACCAATGTTTATTACATTAAACAACACAACAAAGACACATTGCACCAGGCTACCACATGATCTTCTGTTACATTAGATCCTGTCCCAAATTGTTAAAAAGAGATTGAATTTGTTTTTGCAGTTCAAATATGGACTGGAAAAATATTTCTCCAGTAAAATATAGTACCAATTTCTATAATCAAGAGTTAGACAATCCTATTTTCCTTCTTATTTATACTTCTACTTCTACTACTACTAATAATAATAATGATAATAATAATAATAAGAAGAAGAAGAAGAAGAACAGCAATATCCAGTAGCGCACGCAGGGGGGGGTTTCTGAGTACCCAAAAACCCCCCCAGGAGTCTAAGGACACTAGGCTGAAAGCTGAGGGTCCCCTCTTTCCATGGGTACAAGAATTTAAAAAATCGGCCCTTGGGAACCGGAGATATAATTGCTCTTCCCAGTCAGATATTTCAGGTTCTGTCTGACTTAAAGTTTGTCTGAGGGTATATTCCAAAAGCTGGGACTCCCCCCCCCCCTTTGATGGACACTAGAAGCTTGTCTCTACTGTTCCCAGAACCAGAGATATCAGCCTTCTAGCAGCTGGTTACTGCTCCAGCTCCACACAACTGGTACAGGTTGAGTATCCCGTATCCAAAATGCTCGGGACCAGGAGAATTTTGGATAACGGATTATTCCGTATTTCGGAATATTTTAATATTTCAATTATGTATTTTGAAGTATCTTGCATGTTTGCTGTATAAACACATAAAATACACACAAATATATTTTATTACCACATAAAATACACACAAATATATTTTATTTGTTCAAAAAACAAGGTTTCAAAACATGAAACAAAATTTGTGTACTATCTCAGATATTTAATTTGAATGCCAAGCAATCATTTTCTTGCACATATATAGTGCCAGTTACATATAATGTCAGCAGTAGTGCTGTTACAAATGTCCCCAGTGAGTTTTTTTTTTCACTTTCTGGAATGTATGGTTTTCGGAATAATTCGGATAACGGATACTCGGATACGGGATACTCAACCTGTATTTAGTTTTATATTCTCGTTGGCAGATTACTCTGCCTCCTGAACTCTGATCCCATAGTCCCCAGTACCATTTAAGAAATTTATTTCCGGGAACTGGAGATATCTGCACTCAAGCAAGCTGTCCTCCCACCAGAAAATTATGAATAATAAGCCCACTCCACTATACACCCCTCCTCTGCGTATTAAACATCCTCTACCACCCTGGAAGTTATGTATCAGGGCCCCTTCATTCAGCCCAATGACCCATTCTCCCACCATCTGTGCAGTAAAGGGGTAATTAGTGGAAATTACTGATCCAGGCCCTACATGCTGAGCAGTTGATATAATACCCCCTACCACCCGCGGGACATCTTCCCCCACCCCTACCGCTAGAGGATCGGTAGGGGCCCCAATACATTGATATGCCCAGGGGTCTACACTGCTGTGTTATATATATATATATATATATGTGTGTGTGTGTGTGTGTGTGTGTGTATATATATATATATATATATATATATATATATATATTATTATTTATATACATTTGGTCTATCTATAATACTTTAACTGACCCGGCATATACTGGGTCACCTAAGTGTCCATCTCTGTGCTTTGCTCCGCCCCTCTTGAAACCCCCTTCTGAAAATCCTGCGTTTGCCACTGATATCAGTATTAATAGCAATAATAATAATAATAATAATAATAATAATAATATATTATAAATATTACCTGAAATATTGAGGTCACTACAATATAAATGAATCAGTAATGGTTTCATTGTTACTGGTCTATGCATGCCCAGAATGAACACTTGATGGTCATAGTGTCCCCTGCCCTAAGCATGGATCCCGACACTAAGCACATTAAGGTTAGGGTTAGGCACTAGTGGTATGGTAAGGTTTAGATTTTGGGGGAGGAATGGACTTAGAGTTAGGCTGCAGGGGACAGGATGGTTATGGTTAGGCTGCAGGAAGGGACAGTTAGGGTTAAGCTGCAAGAGGATGATTAGGGTTAGGTTTAAAATACTAACTGGGATCCATCTGGATTTTGTATGTTGAGATGTCGCTGTCAGCATTATTACCTTCAGATGGTGACTGCTGGATCATCAATACCACTGAATCGCTCACATCACTATCAGTATAGGCACATCCAGAGAGGCACAAGATTGTGTGCCTCCTAGTAACATTTTGAAGGAGCCTCTTTCTTAATGCTTCTAGAAGACACTTAACCACATCATTTGTTAATAATATGCTCCATAATAGTGCCCTAGTTAATTTTTTATTTACGAAAGCAGTGCCTTAGTTAACATTAAGCCCCATATTAGTACAAGCAAAGATTTAAAGATAGCGCCGATCCAGGTCAATTTAAGATTTTTTTTTTATTTTAATAAAAAGTACAAAATGTAAATAAGTAATTACACACAAATCACCGTCCGGTGCTACACATACATGAAAAATGACTATATTTACATTGTGACTGCTTTAAGCATAGCAAAATAAAAGCAATGGTCATAAAGTGCTTTTTAGATATGTATTATTAAACTCCAGGTTAGTATAGCTATTAATGTTCCGTAATCGACAAGTTAAAGCAATTAGTCATATAACCAGCAGGCAGCTCTCTCACAGCTCCTATTTGTTAGTTAGTAGTAGCATGCATGCTTCAATGGTTAGTGCAGACGGATTACAGTCAATGAGTTGACAAAGATATATGGAGCTCTACTGAGCTATGACTTGCCAGCCTTCCGATTGTGTTGTTATTATAAGGTAGTGATGTCCCGGCTACTGATTCCCTGCATGTGCAATGCAGCCTTTCAGGGTTCCTCCACACTTGTAGATGGGATGGCAGCAAGGTCAGTGTCTGTATAGCTGTATAGTGGTACCGGCACCTGTATGTCTTCTTAACGCGTTTCCCCGCCTTTGGCTCGGCGGCTTCCTCCTTTTATTCTGCTATGCTTAAAGCAACAGTCACAGTGTAATTATAGTAATTTGTCATGTATGTGTAGCACCGGCCGGTGATTTGTGTGTACATTTTGTACTTTTTATTAAATTAATTTTTATTTTTAAATTGACCTGGATCAGCGCTATCTCTAAATCTTTGCTTGTACTTCTGGTTCTTTAAGGGGTGGAGTATCCCCTTAATAGAGATAGCTGCAGACCCGGGGGGGGGGGGGTGTTAAAATAGATTTGCGCTCTGTCATCGTCTTTTTTCTTTGGTTCCCCATATTAGTACCCTAGTTTATAATATGAACCACAGTAGTGCCCTAGTTCATGTTATGTCACATTACAGGGCTGCCAGTGCACCATATGCCCTACTCTATCACCACTCCTGCCGGCAGCAGCACTCTCTTACACTGCAGGAGTGGGTAAAAAAAACATGAACAGCTCAACCACACATGTAACCTTCACAGAGTACACAGAGGATGCAGCGACATGGCTAAAGAAGGCATTGCTGCCAGCTCCCTAGGCTGCTGCTGCTTGTACGGTATCTCTCTGATACTGCCCCAGGGTCTTCCTCCTTCCATTGTTAGCATTGCCTCTTTCAGAGTCCCTGGCAATGCCTTCGTGGTGTCCTGCACATTGGGCACCATGTGATAAGCACTGCTAGTGTCAGCTATTTATATGCAGCTTGTTGACCCATGCTGTGTTTGCTTACACTCAGAGGGAGTATTTATCCCAGCTACAGCCATGATGCTGCACCAGCATTGAACTGCTGCCATCATCTAATGATAAAAATGATGGCAGCAGCAACTGTGCCCTGATAAAAAAAAACAGCTATAGAGAGACACAGTTGTGTGCTCCAAGAAACTCTGGAGCAGCCTGCACCAGCTCATGCACAGCTTCAGAAAGAGAGTGAGTCCTGGGCTACTCATACTGGAGCATACAGGAGATGAGACTTTGAATCATCTTCAGGGGCATAGCTACACCTTGGCAGGGATGGCAATTGCCAGGGACTTTGGCTGAGGAGGAGCACCATCTGAGGTGCCACCTGCCACCAGGGGGTAAAATCATATAGTAGTTTTGAACAACTTTCTGAAGTCTCCTTCCAACAGAGTGCAGAGCAGTTCTCAGTGTTCGGTCGCCTGAGTAATTCTCCTTGCACTGACTACAAAATGGACTCTAATATCCACAATCCCTTGCACAGGTGAGCTGAAGTCACCATGCAGCGGCTTCATGAGAGCTGTATTCTGACTTTGACCCTCAGCCTTGTGCCAGTGGCTGCAGCCTGGGAATTGGAGAAATGCATTTCCCAGATGCCTCTAGGCACCGCAGCTCACTGATGCCTGATACTGATAATCAGCTCTCAGGAGGCTATCTGAGGTATCTGCTCTTTGTACAGGGGAACTTTTTTCTGAAATAGGAGGACATGGTGGGAAGGACATGACTAAAGGTAAAAGATAAGTACTGGTACTGTGGCATAATGTGAAGGAATATCAGGGGTTAATGGGATTAGGGATTTATGTCTGCAAATATCTAATTGCTGGGCTTATTCCTCTTCATGTATGTATTATACCCCTACTCACTGACTGATGCTTCTGGGGGGCCTTATTAATCCCCATGTATGTATTATAATCCTACCATGGACTACTGCTACATCCAGGGTGCTGTATTCCTCCCCATGTATGTATTTTACCCCTACTCACAGACAGCTCTACTCTCCTAGGGGCTGTATTCTTCCCCATGCATGTATTATATACAGTACAATGATAACAAGGCCGTACAGAGTGATGGAAGACCATAGGTATAACTAGACACCACAATCTCTATTTGTAGCGTTCCAGATTTGATGTATGTCGCTTGTGGTGCAACTGGCTCCTTCTATTCAGTTTCTAGGCACCAGCCATGACAGACCCATCACCTGCAAGAAGCAGTGATGACTCTGCAGAGCAAGTAGTAATTGGAGAGGTTGGGGATCCAGAGCATTATAGTAGTCTATTTACTGATATATTGTCTGGATAAACAAAAAAAAAGTTCAAATCATTTTTCTTTAACTCAATCTGTTTCATGTTTTTATATCTGTGACTTTACATGTGGTCTTTATGTACAATTAAAATTAAAATTGTACACATTTTTTATTTACAATTATGTCTATATTTATAGTTTATATTTCAAGCAATTGTTCGGGTGAATATACACCTTTCTATTAATATCTAAATTCTATAACCAACCAGGGCTGTATCATATTTCTTAAGAAGCATTCCATGCCTAAAATCTTTCATTATTAAGGACCTTATGAAACATAGCCTCCATTTACTAAAAGTTGGAGATAGCTAAACTGGAGAGAGATAAAATACCAGGCAATCTGGTCTTCACTGCCACATTACAGGCTTTGGGGCAGATGTATTAAGCATGGAGAAGAGATAAAGTGGAGATAAAGTGGAGATACTGTAAAGTGAAAGGAGATAAAGCATCAGCCAATCAACTCCCAACTCCCAACGCCCCCCCCCCCTCGCAGCGCGCGTTCGCTTGCACAGGCTGCAAATGGATGTTTAGCATAAACATCCATTTGTATGCCTGCGGGTAACCTCCCGCATCTTTCGATGATCGGCGACCATCGAAAAATGTGGAAGGTACATAAATATAAAAGTGACTTTTAAGTCACTTACATATGCGTGCACGCTGGCACGGATATGCCAGCCCCCCGCTCCTGCGTCACTGCAACATTACCATGAGAACGCCGCATGCTCTGATGGGAACGTCCGTAGAACGCTGGTAATGGGGCAGCCCGGCGCCCCCTCACCCCTTCTCCGCCTCCCGCACGCTGTCATGGGTGCGTGCACCGGGCAAACCGAAAGTTCGCCATGGGTGCACACACCCTACGTCTGCACATGCGCACAAACACGCCTGCGAATGTGCAGACGCACAACATCGGTCCTCCATGCGAATGCACGGAAGAGCGAAGGAACTTGAATAATCCCCTTTATCTCCAGTTTATCTCTTTTCCAGGCTTAATACATTTGCCCCTTTGTTCGAAAAAGGATAGTTAGAAGCTGGTTGATTGGTACTTTATCTCTCTCCAAGGTTTAGTAAATAGACCCCTTTATCATGAACACAAGTGACTAAATATTTATCACAAGGAACAAACTGCATATCCAAAAAATAAAAGGCCATTATTCATTGCAACTGTTAACTGATTTTTTCTGTTAATAGTAACTTATTTTATGTTACATTATTTTTAATATAACTACAAAGTAGTAACAATGTCTAATTCTATGCTACAAACATTTTTTGTAAATAAACTTGATGAATCTAATGACCATCATCAGATTAATTGGTATGTCAGAGAAAGTTACACAGCTGTGTAATAAGACACTGATACATATTTTAACTTCATTTATTCTAATGAGTTGATATGCAAATGTGCAAATTTACAAGTTCATTTTATAAGTAGTGATATATTTTGCTTTTCAAGATCTTAGTTCAACGAAAACACAATAAAATTTTGTTTATATTGACTTCATTTTAAAATCTTATTAAGTTGTTTGAAAAACTGAAACCAATCATCATAACCAGCCAAAAACGATTTGCATAGGGAATTAAAACTGAGATTACCAATTGAACTTCCGTTCACCCACACATATAGTAATCCAGCTATAACTAAACTGATATGTCTATCATCTGCTTAATCCAGCAATTTAATGACCATTTCAGTGTTTAAATCTGACTTGACTGATTTTGGTCTTGGTTTAATAGGTAGTACATACACAATTAACATCTTAAGTCTTTGTAAGGATAACTAAAAGTCACACATTTTATTCCATGTAAAATAAAAACCAGTACAGAATTTTTTTTTAGCTTTTGCGAG
The DNA here is from genome assembly GCF_055691185.1 of Crinia signifera. Lineage (NCBI taxonomy): Eukaryota > Metazoa > Chordata > Amphibia > Anura > Myobatrachidae > Crinia > Crinia signifera. Next base: position 177,091,326 of record NC_139219.1, read on the forward strand.
CAACACACCAGACATTGGGGGACATTTACTTAGATAGGAGTTCTATTTCACATGGTATGTTGCTAAGAGCAACCAATCAGAAACTACTTAATATTTATTTAGCACATTCTAGAACATGGGTCCTCAAACTGCGGCCCTCCAGATGTTGTGAAACTACAAACCCCAGCATGCCTTGCCACAGTTTTAACACTCCCTTACAGCAAAACTGTGGCAAGGCATGCTGGGATTTGTAGTTTCACAACATCTGGAAGGCCGCAGTTTGAGGACCCATGTTCTAGAAGATTATATATAGTATTTGATTGGTTGCCCATAACAATATCTCATCTGAAATAAAACTCCCATCTTATTAACTTTCCCCCATTCAATACAGTGGGGGAAATAAATAATGTTAAAGAATAAAAAAAAAAAAAAAATTGAACATTACAGGCCCAAATTTGTCACCTCCATGCCTCCATGCCTTTAGCCTTATATAATCCATTCCAAAATCACACATACAAAAGGGCAGAGCAGAACTTCATTCTAATATATTGACATCTGTTTTATCCATAAGTCTCTCGGCAGTTGGGTAAGCCTTGGATATTGCTTAAAAGACAGCAGCTAATAATTTATAAAGAAGAAAGTAACTGTATAAATTATTACCTATAACTGTATATTTTGCCAAGAATATTACAATGTAAAGTGAATTAGTATCCAAACATACAGTATATGAAACATATGATGACTTGTATTTAAAACTTCCGCACAGGGCCCGTGCTAGGCACTGGAGTGCCCCAGGTGGGTGGGGGGTGCTTTGCGATGTGGCTGCCATGCTGCTTTAGGGGTGGGTGAATGTTGATGCGGTCGCTCCACAGGGGGAGGGGGTGGGTTGGGTTGCCGGGTGGGATGCGGCTGCTGCTGCATCGCTCCACGACAGGGTTGGGGTGGTGGGCGTTCAGGTGGGGGTGATGCCGCCAGGTTGCTGGGGGGGGGGGGGGAGAGTGACAGCCACTCCCCTCCATCCAGGGGGTCCCTGCTCCCGGCTACCGCCCTCCAGTGGCCGGCACCGTAGGCAAATGCCTAATGCTGCCTAGTGGTGGCGCCGACCCTGCTTACACAAAATACTATATTTTAAAATAAAACTGAATAAAACTTTTAGCAATACTTTCTTAAAATATTGCAATGCAATATCATGAATGTCCACCCCCTGTTGGGGTTGGTTCTATTTTCCTACATATAATTTGGTGGAGGAGCCATTTTATCTTTTCGAGTTTTAGATCCAGGCTTATTAAGTGTTCAGTTTCTCACTTTTTTTTTTACCTCCTCTATCTTTTACCTCAGCCTTTTCTCCCCTAAAAATCTTAGGATCTGCAGCTTCAGCCTTCTAGACCAGGGGTCGTTAAACTTTTTTGCTCTGGGACCCCATCAGACAATAAAAATAATGAAAGGATCCCAGCAGGTTACACAACACACTTGTTGGCAAGCTGCTCAATCAGACTGTGATGCCACCCAGGTGCCAAAAGGGAGGGGCAACTCTGGTCAGGAAAAAAACATTTTGTATCCCAATTGCACACAGAGTGAGAAATATACACATAATAATCAGACAATACAGAGATCTTGGTTGCATATATCTGCAGATATAGGGCCAAGCCCCCAGGCCGTACATCAAGGCGTCTCTGTGTCACTGGGGGTCCCTAATATTGGGTATTTGTCTAGGTGTGGGCCCCCATAATGCCAGTACAGGCTGATCAATCCAGGGCAGCACAAAAATGAAAGTTAGTAAGGGTTAACAAGAAGTACATAAGTGCTATGTAAGGGAGTGAAGGTGTGATTAAAATAATACATACAATGTGATAGGGAAAAACATAAGTGTTAATAAAGTGTTAGGGTTTGCTGACCTGAAGCAACCCAGCCATACCAACACAGGGGGCACCACACCCCCAAACCAATCCTATAAACAATATCAAATATGTCTGGGTCTAATAGCCCAGTGTAAGGCCACATGATAATGGCTTACATTCAGGGGTGTCAAACTCAAATTCATCGGGGGCCGCATCAGCAGTTTGGTCACCCTCAAAGGGCCGGTTGTATCTGTAGGTCCCCCTGTATATATAAATGAATGCCATGACACCACAGGCTGCTCCCCCTGTATAATAATAATGCCATGACACCACAGACTGCTCCCCCTGTATAATATAATAAAAGTAATGCCATGACACATAAATGATTATACAGGAGGAGCAGCCTTTGGTGTCATGGCATTATTATTATTATACACGGGGACACCTCAGGAAACAGCAGATATATATCTATTTTTTATTGTGAGTGTGATCCTCATCCTCACTTACTGTTTCTCCATCTGTCCTGCAGCTGCTGCGGCTTCCAGCTTTTCTTCACTGCTTGCTGCGGCCACACTGTCCCCGACTCCCGGTCCAGCTTCCCTGCCTGCTCCTACTTCTCTACAGACGCATGGGCGGGCGGCGTCATCGTCATGACATCCCCACCCAGTGTCCGTCACTGCCGGGCATCAGAGGGAACAGGCGGCCGGGCCCTCCTCCACGTAGCCGTGGAGGCCGGCGGCCATGTTTCTGTAGCCGCATACATATGTGCCTACAGGAACATGGCCGCCGACAGTGGAGGAACAGGTAAGGCGGCCGCGGTGGGGTGGGTGAGAGGAGGTGGCCTAAGCAGGAGCTGGGACACACTGCCCTGCGTGCTATCTCCTCGCGTGGGCCACATGACGAGGTCTGGCGGGCCTTGTGTTTGACACCCGTGGCTTACAACATCTGAGAGCCAGCTTACCTGGAGATACCCCTGGATTCTCCAATGGCACTCTGGAGTCAGCAATCCCTCCTAATGCTGACCCATCTATGCCTCTCTCAACTACACAACACACTTGTTGGCAAGCTGCTCAATCAGACTGTGATGCCACCCAGGTGCCAAAAGGGAGGGGCAACTCTGGTCAGGAAAAAAACATTTTGTATCCCAATTGCACACAGAGTGAGAAATATACACATAATAATCAGACAATACAGAGATCTTGGTTGCATATATCTGCAGATATAGGGTTAAGCCCCCAGGCCGTATGTCAAGGCGTCTCTGTGTCACTGGGGTTCCCTAATACTGGGTACTGGTCTAGGGTGTGGGCCCCCATCATGCCAGCACAGGCTGATCACTCCAGGGCAGCACACAAATTAAAATTAGTGGGGGTTAATCCCAGCAAGTTACTTCAGAAGACCATCACATCACATGTGTAGTCAGCAGACAGGACATGCATGGCAGCACTGTGGAGGCACAAATAACAGACAATTCAACAGACTTTTCAGACTCCTTGAATCAATGACTGAGTTTAGAAAAGTCATTAGCCTGATGGTCAGCAACATGGAGTTACGACCCCATACTGAAAAGGATAGGACCCACTTTGGGGTCAGGACCCACAGTTTGAGAACCGCTGTTTTAGACTACAGACATGGTTAATTAGGGAGCCACTAGAAACACTGGCTCCCTTTACCTGGCCTCATTGCCCGAATCACCCTTGGCTGGGCCTCAATCAGCAGCAGCTGGTGTCCCCGCCCCTAGAGATGCAGCCACCATCTTAGATACCCAAACCGATGACAGGCTGCCATTGGCTCCTACAAATGTTATCTATTCCCCCCTCCTTATTATTATTATTATTATAATTTTATTTATAAGGCGCCACAAGTGTTTCACAGCGCCGGACAAAGGAACAGTACAGGGAGACAAAACTTGGCATAACATTGAATAAATAACAAAAATAGAGTACAATTAAAGAGCGCCACAGTTCAATACACATTACAGCTTAAATATAAGCAGTGAGGACTCAATCAACATACTTTAAGAGGCTTGAGGCCAATGATGGAGATGAGTATGCGGATGAAGATGGTCAGTGAGTGTTTGAGTATAGGAGAGCTGTGAGTGAAATGTGAAGAGAAGAGGGCTTTGACAACAGGACGGAAGAGGGCCCTGCTTGGAGGAGCTTACAATCTAGTAGGAAGGGGAGAGAGACAGATTACAAGAAGTGCAAGCAAGTGGGTGTTGGCTAAATAGCAGGATATAAAGAGGCAAGGGGTCGGAGAACCAGCTAGTTAATGCAATGGAAGGGCACGCTTTGATGAATAGGTGAGTTTTCAGTGCCCATTTGAAGCTTTGCAAGGTCGGGGAGAGTCTAATGGAGCGAGGGAGTGCGTTCCACTGAAGGGGTGCAGCACGGGCAAAGTCCTGTACTCTAGCATGGGATGCAGTGATCAGGGTGGAGGAGAGAGGGCAGTCATCGGCTGACCGTAGAGGGCGGGAGGGTGTATGAATGGAGATGAGGTTAGAGATATATGGAGCAATGGAATTAGAGATGGCCCTGTATGTGAGTGTGAGGTGTTTGAAGAGGATTCTGTAGGGGAATGGGAGCCAGTGCAGATTTTGTTGAAGGGGATTGGCAGAATTAGAGCGGCGGGAGAGGAAGATAAGCCTGGCTGCAGAGTTGAGGACAGATTGGAGAGGAGCCAGTTGGGATCAAGCGAGGCCGGTGAGGAGAGCATTACAGTAGTCAAGCCGTGAGATGACCAGTGAGTGGATGATAAGCTTAGTTGCACTCTGAGAGAAAGGGCCTGATGCGAGCAATGTTGCGTAACTGGAACCGGCAAGAATGGGCCAGGGCTTGGATGTGGGGTGCAAAGGAGAGGGAGGAGTCGAGAGTGACACCCATGCAGCGGAGTTGGGGAACGGGGGAGATGATGGTATTGTTAACAGTGATAGAGATATTAGTAGGGGGCATAGCTCTGGGTAGGGGACATAGCTCCTGTGAATGTTGCCATATTACAGCTGCATCATTCAAGTCTATCTTCCCAATGCAGAGCTAATCTTGTATGTTCAGGGATGTGTCTGTGATCAATGCTGCATTTGGTGCAGGTGAGAAAGGCATTGCAATTCCAAATCTCTTATAGAAGATTCTGTTGATTTATACGTTTGAAAGCTCCACAAGGTCATGTGCTATATTCAAAGCACCAAAGCCCTAAGCGACCAAGCAGCATGGCAAGCAGTGTGATTTCTGGTGTGGTTTACTGCTCAATTACAGCCATTTTAAGGGGTGTCAGATCAAGGATAAGCATAATCAAAAATGTTGCTAAATTAAATTATTTGGGATCAAAGATAAAAGCTAGATGTGCAGGGCCAGCAGTGAAGGTAGCTAAGTGTAGCTATCCTAATTGGCTGTAGGACTTACATACCTTCCAAATGTACCAATTTTTGAGGGACAGTACCACCCACAGGCAGCAGTTTTCTGCTGTTGGGGGCAAGTGGGCATCCATCTGTAAATCATGTGAATATGTATAACTGCACTGACTGGAGGTACCCATTTGACCACTTTGGTGAGATGAGACTCAACTTTATTGTCATTCCCCCAATACATCAGGGCAACCATTTGAGTTTAACATCCATCTAAAATACAGTGTACAACAATAAAACCTTAGTCACAATGTCCAACCCTCCTTCAGCCCAAAGTAACATTCACTTCTAAAATAGCCCTAGGGAACTAACTATTCCTCATCCTATTTGTCCTACTTCTAAGACAAAAACACCTACCTGAAGGCAATAATACTAGTACTAGTATAAAATATGGATGTATTTTATGTTTTATTGTGACTGAAGCAATTCATGGATTCCCCTTTCAAAGTGAAGTAAAGTATACACTAGAAAAATAAGTGTTGAGGTTCCCCTCTTATCAATTCAGGTTGATATATAGCAGAAGGTGGAAGGTGGTAGGTGCAGCACTCCAAATAATTAAACAGTTTACTTGTTTCCTAGAATTTGCAATTTGCTTAGTGGGCTATTCTGCGTAGGGAAATCGCATCACATCGCATAGCATGGGCAATTTTAGGGCAATGCGATGTGCGATCCGATGCGATGCAATTTTCCTATGTAATTTATTCACTGCTCTCTCAGCCCCGGGCCATCGCATCGCATCTGCCGCAAAATCGCATGCGATCGCATGTGATTTTATATGGTATTTTGTGATTTTATATGGTATACGATGCCATGACATTATCATATATGATTGTATGTCCCCAAAAATAGGTTTAACGCACCCCCCCAATACCCACACCACCCCGAAGCGTGGCGAGCGCAGCGGAACGCGTCCTCCGACTTTTTCATTACCCCTTTATCCACATCGGCGTGGAGCTGATTTTATATAGTGTGGCGAGCGCAGCGAGCCACCGAGCCCGAAGCGTGGCGAGCATAGCGAGCCCCGCAAGGGGATGCGGAATACATGTAAAGTAATCCGCATTCGCTCACTACGCTTCGGGCTCGGTGGCTCGTTGCGCTCACCACACTATATAGAATCAACTCCACGCCGACGTGGATAGTGGGGTAATGAAAAAGTCGGAGGATGCGTTCCGCCACCACTCGCGGGGCTCGCATTGGCACTTGGCATTGCACACCCTATAAAATCGCATGCGATTGCATGCGATTTTGCGGGACATGCGATGCAATGCAATGCAATATAGTGGGGTACAATGAGGAAAAAAATTACATGAAAAAATCGCATCGCATGCCGCTATAATGGCCCATGTGGTGCAATGTGATGCGATTTCCCTACCGTGCCGTACGTAGGAACTATGTGCGCCGTTCTAAGAAACAAGTACCGTAATCAGCATAGACACATTGAAATGTTTTTTGTTAAAATTTTATTGAGATATTTCAGGAGTGCCGCCTGGATGTTTATACAATGACTTATAAAAACACATATTTATGTAAGGTGGTATGTATGTGTGAATCTATGTGCACTGATCAATATATATTGCACACCCATAGCTTGCAAATCTGAAGCAATGTGCAAAAGCAGAGGCAATGATGTCATTCAGAAGCTTTATATAAGACTTGTAATGTTCTGCATTTTTTCATTGCTAATTATCACCAATATATAAGTCTAGAAAAGCAGACAAGTCTAGTGACATTATCTATAATCAATGAAACAAATTAAGTCATAGACACAAATGTCGCCAAAATGGTTACGTTTCCTCAATGAAAAAAACTCTACGGTACTTGTTTCCTAGCACGGCGCCCATCGCATGCCATTGTGTACCTTATTTAGTGGTGTGCCAGTAAATCGCATGCGATGCAATGCGATTTTTAATTGTGCAAGTACCCATGCCATGAGATGGGATGGGTGCTTACAATGAGATGTAACCCCCAGTATCCACACCATCCCGAAGCGTAGTGAGGGGCCGCGGTACGCGTCCTCCGACCTTTCCATAACCCCACTATCCACGTCGGCGTGGAGTTGATCTTAGATAGCCCGAAGCGTGGCGAGCGGACGCAGAATACGAGCCCAAAGCGTGGCGAGCGCACGTGGAATACATGTAAAGTAATCCGTGTCCCCTCGCGGTGCTCGTTTGCTCGCCACGCTTCGGGCTCGTATTCCATATTCGATAGTGGGGGTATGAAAAGGTCGGAGGATGCGTACCGCCACCTCTCGCCACGCTTCGGGATGGCGTGGATACTGGGGGTTACATCTCATTGTAAGCACCCATCACATCTCATGGCATGGGTGCTTGTACAATTAAAAATTGAATCGCATCGCATCGCATACATTGCATGCCGCAATATTCCAGGGGGATGCGATTAGATTTTTAGGAGCCCATACGATGGAAATCGTTCTATGAAACAGGTACCAACTCTACTGCTACCATGTTCATTAAGCAGAACCAATTGTCTTAATTAGTTAGATATCAGGAATGTAATTCTTTGTGACACTGCACTGTTAATTAATATCATACCCACTTTTTTCTGGGAGAGTTGTATGGGGGTAAAGTGCTTGATTTTGGCTTCACCCCTGTGGCGCAATGCCACTAATAGCAGCATCACACAGAGGCCCTTATTCAGATCTGATCGCAGTACAAATTTGTTCTCAAAAAGGACAAAACCATGTGCACTGCAGGTGGGGCAGATGAAACATGTATAGAGAGAGTTAAATTTGGGTGGGGTGTGTTGAAACGGAAATCTGACTTGCAGTGTAAAACTAATGCAGCCAGTATTTACCCTGCACAGAAAATAAATAACTCATACAAATCTAACTCTCTCTATACATGTTCCATCTGCCCTACCTGCAGTGAACGTGGTTTTGCCCATTTTGAGAACAAATTTGTTCTGCGATCAGATCTAAATAAGGACCAGAGTACATTATGGTCCCTCTCATTTCACTAGGAAGTGGTTGAAATATGAAGGGGGGAATCTTCTTTCCCAGTAGTCTGTTACACTCTCCAAAATGTGGGAGTCTTCTGGACATACGAGAGTGTAGACATGTATGATTAATATAATGCATTGTATCTTTTATTTTGTCGTCACCATGTCTCAATATACTGCAGTATAACCTATGTTTGAAAGAAAAATAATTTGGCAATAGGCTACCAAAAGAATGTTTATACTGAAAGAAATAAAGTATTTCTAATTTTTTTGCTTTGTAAATTGAATTAGTTAGCATGCATTATATAACTTACTAATTGCTCATTGATGGCAATTTATTACAGGCTAATATGCAGATCACCATTTTATGAAACCCACCTAATGAGTACATTTACTGACATAATGAACCTAAGAAGTAGGAAAACAAAGGTTTATTTGATTAAACTATTGTTTGTGTATTAAATGATGAACACAGTAAAATAATAATTGAGCATAATGATCAATGATTCCTATGGGGAATGTGCCCAGAGTTTATAGTGGACATAATTTGAATGCAAGCAAATACTGCCAGCAAGTGGCATTGTCTATGTCATGCCCAGGGCATAACATTCATTGCATTCATGTGTAACCACACAAAGCAACTATGTTAAACTGTCAGTGCTACTACAATACACATGTGGAACTTTTTTCCAGTAAAAAATAATATTTTGCCTAATTTGAAGCACCATAGCTAAAATGTTATAAATGACATTAAACAGAACCTCAGTATCACCATTGTGCCTTCAGCACCCATTTCTCTTTAATTTTGTGCACTAACTATATATTTAGGCAGTCATACTGGTTGGCTCGCTACGCAGCATTATTTCGCTGCTCAGTGAGCCATGTAACACCGCGCTTAAGAATGCCAGCCCCCCCATTGCACAGCGAATGTACCTGCAGCACTGCGAATGGATGTTTTGCATTAACATTTGCAGGCTAGCGAATGATTTCTTCAGTGCTCGCAAATCGAAATCAGTCTCTGCTGACTTAGATCTGCTGCTTCCTGCTCTGAGAACTGGGAGCACAGCTGACATCTGGTGACATAAGCCGCCTGCCCCTGGAAGACAGATACCCGCCCACTTTTGCATGGTCCTGGCTGCTCCCAGCATTTTCTTGGGTACACCCAGGGAACGCAGTGCGTTCGCATGCGAACGCCTCCTCCAAGCCCCCCCCCCCCTTTGCTGGCACCATGGAGACTTTGCAAGTATCCGCAGGCGCCCGCATAGAGGCCCTGTACATGCACATAAGCGAATATGCACATGTGCACAGCTGCGGTCGCAAAACACAAATACCTCCTTAACCCCTTACCGCCGCAGCCTGTTTTTGCCTTCCTGACAGAGCCCTTTTTTTCAAATCTGACAGGTATCACTTAAGTGGGGATAACTTTTTTTTGCTTTTACTTATCCCAGTGATTTTGAGATTGTTTTCTCGTGACACATTGTACTTCAAGTTAGTGGTAAATTTTGGTCGATACAGTCTGTGTTTTTTTGTGAAAAATACCAAAATGTCGTAAAAAAATAGAAAATTTAGCAATTTGCAAAATGTTAAATTTTCTGCTTGTGAGACAAATAATCATACCACTCAAAATAGTTAATAACTAACATAGACCATATGTATACTTTATGTTTCCATCATTATTTCAACCTCCTTTTAATTTTTTTGGACACTAGGAGGCTTAAAATATGAATAGCAAATTCTCAAATTTTCAAGAAAATTTCAAACACTGATTTTTTTAGGGACCAGTTCAGTTCTGATGTGACTTTGAGGGACTTGTATGTGAGACACCCCCATAAATGATGCCATTTCAAAAACTGCACCCCTCACAGTATTCAAAACAGCATTTTGGAAGTTTGTTAACCCTTTAAGTGTTTCACATGAATTAAAACAAAGTGTAGGTGAAATTTCAAAATTTCATTTTTTTTGCAGATTTTTAATTTTAATACATTTTTCTAAGGAACACAGTAGATTTTACTAGAGAAATGTGACTAAAAATTGATTCCCCCAATTCTTTTGTTTTCATAAATATCCTATATGTGGCCCTAGTGTGCACGTTGACCAAACCACAGGCTTCATAATAGAAGGAGCACCTACTTGATTTTGGAGCCTCCTTTTTATGAGATTATTTTTTAGGCACCATGTAGGTTTCTAGGCACCATAAGATGCTAAAAGTTAGGAACCCCCCCACAAGTGACCCCATTTTGCAAACTACACCCCTCAGGGAATTCATCTAGGGGTATAGTGTACATTTCAAACCCCCAGGGGTTTCACCAATTTTGGTACAACTGGGCTGTGAAAATGAAAAATTACATTTTTTTACACAAAAATGCAGTTCTGGCTCAAAATTTTTCATTTTCACAAGGAATGAAGGAGACAAAGCACCCCAAAATCTGTGCCGCAATTTCTCCCGAGTACGGCAATGCCTCATATGTGACCAAAAAATACCATTTGGGTGCATGGCAGGACTCAGAAGGGAAGGAGTGATATTTGGATTTTGCAGCACACATTCTGGTGGAATGAATGGTGGGTGCTATGTCGCATTAGCAAGACCCCCGAAGCACCAATACAGTGGAATCCCCCCACAAGTGACCCAATTTTGCAAACTACACCCCTCAGGGAATTCATCTAGGGGTATAGTGTACATTTCAAACCCCCAGGGGTTTCACCAATTGTGGTACAACTGGGCTGTGAAAATGAAAAATTACATTTTTTACACAAAAATGCAGTTCTGGCTCAAAATTTTTCATTTTCACAAGGAATGAAGGAGACAAAGCACCCCAAAATCTGTGCCCCAATTTCTCCCGAGTACGGCAATGCCTCATATGTGACCAAAAAATACCATTTGGGTGCATGGCAGGACTCAGAAGGGAAGGAGTGATATTTGGATTTTGCAGCACACATTCTGGTGGAATGAATGGTGGGTGCTATGTCGCATTAGCAAGACCCCCGAAGCACCAATACAGTGGAACCCCCCCACAAGTGACCCCATTTTGCAAACTACACCCCTCAGGGAATTCATCTAGGGGTATAGTGTACATTTCAAACCCCCAGGGGTTTCACCAATTGTGGTACAACTGGGCTGTGAAAATGAAAAATTACATTTTTTACACAAAAATGCAGTTCTGGCTCAAAATTTTTCATTTTCACAAGGAATGAAGGAGACAAAGCACCCCAAAATCTGTGCCCCAATTTCTCCCGAGTACGGCAATGCCTCATATGTGACCAAAAAATACCATTTGGGTGCATGGCAGGACTCAGAAGGGAAGGAGTGATATTTGGATTTTGCAGCACACATTCTGGTGGAATGAATGGTGGGTGCTATGTCGCATTAGCAAGACCCCCGAAGCAACAATACAGTGGAACCCCCCCCCCACAAGTGACCCAATTTTGCAAACTACACCCCTCAGGGAATTCATCTAGGGGTATAGTGTACATTTCAAACCCCCAGGGGTTTCACCAATTGTGGTACAACTGGGCTGTGAAAATGAAAAATTACATTTTTTTACACAAAAATGCAGTTCTGGCTCAAAATTTTTCATTTTCACAAGGAATGAAGGAGACAAAGCACCCCAAAATCTGTGCCACAATTTCTCCCGAGTACGGCAATGCCTCATATGTGACCAAAAAATGGCAGGACTCAGAAGGGAAGGAGTGATATTTGGATTTTGCAGCACAGATTCTGGTGGAATGAATGGTGGGTGCTATGTCGCATTAGCAAGACCCCCGAAGCACCAATACAGTGGAACCCCCCCACAAGTGACCCCATTTTGCAAACTACACCCTTCAGGGAATTCATCTAGGGGTATAGTGTACATTTCAAACCCCCAGGGGTTTCACCAATTGTGGTACAACTGGGCTGTGAAAATGAAAAATTAAATTTTTTACACAAAAATGCAGTTCTGGCTCAAAATCTTTCATTTTCACAAGGAATGAAGGAGACAAAGCACCCCAAAATCTGTGCCCCAATTTCTCCCGAGTACGGCAATGCCTCATATGTGACCAAAAATACCATTTGGGTGCATGGCAGCACTCAGAAGGGAAGGAGTGATATTTGGATTTTGCAGCACAGATTCTGGTGGAATGAATGGTGGGTGCTATGTCGCATTAGCAAGACCCCCGAAGCACGGTGAAATGATGAACCTAATAATCCATAGATGTGTGCTATATTTTAAAGCACTCCTTCATACATAGGCCGGGTTTGTCGGGGCAAGTTTCACAGTGGAAAATAGTTTGCTTTCGTATTCCCTTTTTATAGCAAACTTTGCACCTTTTTTGTGTCCTGCCCTTTTTTCCAGTGGAGGGGATTTCGTTAGGAAAATGCTGCCCTGATACAATACGGAGGCCAGTACTAGAAGTACTGGGGCCAGTACTAGAAGTACTGGGGCCCTCTGCCTGCTGGTTCCCAAATATTAGGCCCTTTATGACTTCCTCTTGAAAGTGCATAAATGTCCCCGTCTGGCTGGTAGAACGGAATAGTACGTAAGCGTTATACAGTGCCATCTGGATGATATACACGGCCAGCTTCTTATACCATATTTTTGTTTTCCGCAGGGCACTGTACGGCTTCAGTACCTGATCTGAAAGATCCACTCCGCCCATGTACTTATTGTAATCTAGGATACAAATAGGTTTTGAGGTGTGGGTACTGGTACCTCGTACAGGGATGGAGGTGGTACTGTCTCCGTGAATTGTTGTCAGTATAAGGACATCCCTCTTGTCCTTCTATTTGACCAACAACATATTTTCGGTGCATATTGCCCTGCTTTCACCCTTTCTCAGTAATTGGGCCACGTGCGTTTTTGGGAGGCCTCTTTGGTTCTTGCGCACAGTACCGCAAGCTGCTGTACCTCTTGAACCAAGGGCCTTAAACAGGGGGATGCTGGTGTAAAAGTTATCCACATAGAGGTGATAACCCTTATCCAGGAAGGGGTGCACTAAATCCCAGACAATCTTTCCACTAACACCTACGAGGGAGGGGGGGCATTCTGGCGGTTCAATTCTTGTGTCCTTCCCTTCATATACCCTAAACCTGTGGGTGTACCCTGAGGTACTTTCGCACAGCTTATACATTTTTATGCCATACCTTGCCCTCTTATTGGGAAGGTACTGGCGGAATTTAACCCTTCCTTTAAAATGTATAAGTGACTCGTCTACACAAATGAATTTTTGGGGGATGTACATCTCAGCAAATTTGGCGCTGAAATGATCAATGACTGGCCTGATTTTGAATAGCCGGTCAAAGGTGGGATCATCTCTGGGTGGGCACTGTGCATTATCGTTGTAATGCAAAAATTTAAGGATCGTCTCAAAACGAGTCCGGGTCATGGCCATACGATGAAGTGGGGTGCTGTACAGAACATCTGTACTCCAATATTGCCTAATTTCTGGCTTTTTAACTATGCCCATATGTAACACCAGACCACAAAACTTCATCATCTCTACTGCATCTACAGGGGTCCACCTAGCAAATGATGACGTGGGGTTTTGGGCAATAAACTGCTGGGCATATAAATTACTTTGGTCCACCATTAAATTTATAAAATCATCAGAGAAAAAGACTTTGAAAAAGTCAATTTCTTTGAGGCCTGTAGTATAAAATTGGATTCCTGGGTTGGCCAAAAACTCAGGAACCTGGGGCTCAAAATTGTCTGGTGGTGGGGTCCATACGAGATCAATCATTGGGGGGGGAGTCTCAGCTGCTCTACGGGGGCGTCTTTGAGGGGGTCCCTCATCACTAGAGGAGGAAGAGGAGCTTAAGACGAATGCAAATTCATCGCTTACTTCACTGGCTGTGTCAGTGTCAGAGGCAATAAGGGCATATGCCTCCTCCGCTGAAAACAGTCTTTGCGATGATTGGGACATTTTTATTATTTTTAAGTGTAGTGTTTCAACACGTGTATAGTGTAGGGGGGGTACAAACTTTATTTCAACACGGGGGGTTTGTAGTGTGTATGTAGTGCTAAGTTAAAAAAAAAACGTGTAAGTTAAAAAAAAAAAGCTCCTGCGCCAAAAATTGAGCACAGATGTTGGTCAGTAACGTCCGTCACTGATCAGCGCTCAGCGGGCACAGGACACCCACAAAAGCACCGTGGGTGTAAAAAAATTTTTTCAAAAAAACCCCACAGCACCCTCAAAAAAAAAAAATGCTGATCAGTGATGCAACACTGATTAGCAGTGAGGGGCAGCAGGCAGCAGGCACACAAATTTGGGTGCAACCTGACAGGGTATATATAAAAAAAAACCCTGCACCCCAAAAAAGTTGCTGATCAGTTAGTTTATACTGATCAGCACAAAAGGGGGGCAGCAGGGGGCAGCAGATACAAAATGATATCACACAATATATATCTCTGACACAATGACGCTGCAGCAGCAGCAGCACAAGCAGCCAGGAAGCAAAAGCAACCACAGCAACCAGGAAGCACCAACAGCTGGCAGCACGGATGCAACCAACGCTGATCAGGTCAGTAAAAGGGCACAGATGGGCACGGAGACCGCTCTGCACGCTGTTCCTGACCGGAATGGCGGCTGCAGGGCTGTCTCCGTTATTTTCTGTGTGGTGTAATGGCTGTGATTGGTCCGTCGGTACGACGGACCAATCACAGCCTTTGGGGGCAGGTGGGGTGAGGTGGGGTGACCACCAGTGACACCTTTACACCCGATGGTGATTGGTGCTGTACTTAACAGCACCAATCACCACCGATCCCTGTGTCACCGAGCGACGTTATTCGCCGGTACACAGAAAATGCTGTAATTGGCTGTTCACATTGAACAGCCAATCACAGCGATCGCCGATGGGTGGGGGCATCGCTGCCCCCCCTGGGCAATGAGGGAAGATGTCTGCTGTCAGGGACATCAGACATCGTCCCTCTGTCACCACGTCTATAGACGCGGTGACAGTTTAATGGCATGACGTACATTTATGCCATGTGTCGGGAAGTACATCCCGACCATGACGTAAATGTACGTCAAATGTCGGGAAGGGGTTAATGTGTTATTGGAGCACTGGAAGGCCTACAGTAAAGTTGCCTAAAACTGAAATACTACACATGAAAAATAAACAATTCTTTAACTGTTAATGCTGAGCCCAGTATTTCTATCTAATGTAAAAAAAATCTCTTGAATTAAACTAAAATCTAACCAATGGGTTATCTAGCGATTAGGACTAGTCATGTTCCAGAAATCCAGCTACATGGCATGTTTTAAAAAAAAGCTTTTTTACATATGAAAACATGCTGTATTTGTCATTCTGTCCATATCTGTTATAAATCTGGAAAGTCAATGTTACTCTATTTACACATCTGAGCACACGCATTGAAGCTAATTCAGAGTTACTTACAGAATAACTCCAAATGTGCATTTACATACATGTGCAGAGCTTGTGTTGTGTTCTGGTCATTAACAGTAACGTACAGGTTTATGACAGACACAAGTCCCACACACTTACATCCCACTTCCTTCCATGTTGTACACAATTTATGTTTTGCGAAACTGATGAATTTCTAATCAATTTAACTACATACGCAATATGAATTCACACAATAGAAAATACACCAACTGCTGTAGTACTCACTGTGCATCAGCCCCAAGAAGCATTATTCATAGTTGTTTGCACAATTTTGTACCATCCTTAATATATTGTAAATTTAATGTTATGGCACATAAATCACACATACCATTTTATTATTTTCATTTTACGAGTTGTTTAATAACTATAATTGTTTAATAATTTACTGAGGATGCTGATTTTAAAAGGAGATACAGTGGTCCACAGAAAACCAGTACTGAAACAAAATTTGGATTTTTAAACACTATAAAGTAAATTACTACTACTACAACTATTACTAATAATAATAATAATATCATGAAAACATAGATTAAATAACACTGTCTTTTTTGCATTTCTATTTCTAAATAAATTAGAATACCTTTAAATTAATGAAAAATATAATAATGTTTTTGTTTTCTAAAAAATGAAAAACACAAATACCAAACAATGAAAATGAATGCAAATTTCATTTGACTGTATATACTGTATGGGTCCATAGCCGCCTGTACTTATCGCTGAAATTGAATTTCAAACTTAAATGTTTAGCATCTCTGTAAATGAGGCCACCAGTACATCAAATATGTTTCCTCATTCATTCCTTGTAACTGCTTTTAGTCCACTGAGGACATCTAATGGATTCAAAGGGTAAAACAGTTTGATCGCATTTCTTTAAAATAATTTCTGACATACAGTATGTGTTTGAAATTATTTGGATAGTTATTGTTTGTACATTATATTTACCTGTGAAATCTGCTAAAAGGATTAAAAAATGTTCTTAATTTGCACATATTGTTCCAGGATATAAATGAAGTTATAAAATATTTGCACAATACATGCTTTTTTACATGGTTTATTAAACACACTTATTGCATTCTTTTCTGGGGAAAATTTACTAACATGGGAGTTTTATTTCACATGGGATGTTGCTATGGGCAACCAATAAGAATCTATATTTTATTTATTTATCATATTTTAGAGGATAGTAATAAGAAGGCGGCATGCGGCAGGACCGTGGGTGTTTGGTGTGGCTCAGGATTTCGGGCGCTCGAGTCCTCCCGAGCCGCCTGAACATCCCTGAGCCTGCCACCTATTATGATTGGCAGCTGGGGTAGTGGCAGGGCACAGGAGCTCTGGCATACGATCGCCGGAGCAGAGATGAGGGGGAGCGGCAGAAGGGGGGAGAGACTCGGGGGGTGTCCCACAGCTCTGTGGTGGGTTTTGCTGGGGCAGGACAAACCTGCCAGATTTATCCTGCCCCAGCAAAACCCACCACTCAAGGGGTTAATTAAGGTATGTCCCTACATACATAACCAGGCTCTCCTATTTCGATATTGTGATGGAATAAGAGCAGTTTCTCTCAATAGGTTCTATATATTTATTTAATAACAGTTTCTTATATAGCGCAGCATATTCTGTTGCGCTTCACAATAGGAGACAGTGATACAGTTTGTGATACAACAAACTAGATTTACAGATAGTCAAAGGTATGAGGGCCCTGCTCGCAAGCTTACATTCTATAGGGAAATAGGCATTGATACACCAACATAGATACTCCTTGGAGTACTGGAATATCCTATTTATAATGTGGTACAGGGAAAACACTATAAAAGAGAAAATCACATCATCATACAGTGTGTACCATTCATCACAGAATTGCGCAATACTTACTTTTGTTAGCTTGTAAACTAAATTTTGTAAATAGGACAAAGTATTTCAGTGAGCCACAGCATAACTTGTGACAGGATTATTCACTTCTATTTTTAATAATTGTGATAAATCTATCGGCTAATTCAAAACAGCAACTCTAATCTCAAATGTTTTAGTAGGAAGGCAAGTGCTTTGTAAAAATTAGAATAATCTATTTCCAAGGTTTCTTATACAATTTTCCCCAATTTCTTAGGAATTTTGTACATGTTAATTTCATTGTTCTGATTTTTTTTATGTCTCTGGGAATTGTTTTGACTGGAATTGCAACAAAAATGTCTTTAGGTGTGTACAAATTAGATTATTTTTTTAAATGTTGTGTACAATCATGTAAATCGTCCAGTGTGTACATTCTAGTGTGTTCCCGCCAGTCGTTTGTCACTTCTACTAATCTTTTGAACATGCAGGAAGATTTATATGTATTTTTAACAGTAGCATACTCTTAGATGTGGCCACTGACAATATCATTTGCAAGATTGCATAGTCTATATAATTTGTCTGGACGTTTATGGGGAATTGTTGATGGCATTGCATCATTTACAATGTCATGTAATGTGTACCCAACTTTGGTCTCAAGCTTTACAATACAGTTTCTGTACACATAAGGGGGAAATTTACTAAAGGAAATTTGTAAAAAATAGGTGTATTTGTATTCAGAAATACACTTATTTTTGACATTTACTATCCCGAAAATACGGCAATTCGTATTCGTATTTATAGCACATCAATACAAATACGAATTGCCGTATTTTCGGGATAGTAAATGTCAAAAATAAGTGTATTTGTGTATTTCTGGATACAAATACACCTATTCTTTTACAAATTTCCTTTAGTAAATTTCCCCCATAATGTTAACTCATCAATAAACAATCAACATACAGAAAATGGATCATACTTTTATTAAAACACTGAGTTGCTCCTGACATACAGGTAAATAGATTAAAAACACACAATAACTAAATTCAACTAACATATCAAAATGTGTGACACTATAGTAGTCTGAAATAATCCACTGATTCTATAACTATGCTGCCCTCTGCAGGTCATTACTGGGATGGCAACACATGATAAGGCTATTAATCACCTGTATGAAGTGATTATGGGGGTTATTCTAGTCCATTCTTTCTGACAAAATCCTTCTTAGATGGACAAAACCATGTGCACTGCGGGTGGGGCAGATGTAACTTGTGCAGAGAGAATTAGATTTGGGTGGGGTTTTTCTTCAAAGTGAGATCTATATTGAAGTGTAAAATCATGCAGTCAGTATTTTCCCTGCACAGAAACAAAATAACTCACCCAAATCTAATTTTCTCTGCACATGTTACATCTGCCCCCCTGCAGTGCACATGGTTTTGTCCATCTAAGAAGGATTTTGTCAGAAAGAATGAACTAGAATAAACCCCTATATATCATACAAGTTGGCATATCAGTCACCTAATGGTCTATCAAAACATGACCTGCGGTACTGCACCACTACGTTTAAACTTAACTTTTGTTAATATTAATATATAAACACGGTAGCCATAATAGTCTCAATGCAGTGGCGTAACTATAAATTTTGCTCCCCCCAGCCAAAAAAGTTTCTGGCAAATTCAGTGACTGTCTGTCTCTCCCTGTGGCAGCACAGTGCCTCTCCAAACACAGCGATCCCCGCAGACACCACGGACACCGTCAGCGCTCCCGGTGTCTGTGCATGATAGTTGCACCACTGGCTGGGCATCTCCTCACTTGTCCGGGACCCGGCGCCCACGCAGCCCCCGCTCCCCCAAGTAGCAGCGGGCAGTGCCAGATTAAGCCTTCAGGGGGCCCGGGGTACTTTAGACAGGGGGGCCCCCTTGTACTTGTCATTACTGGCCGCAAACTGCATGGGAGAATATTACACTGTCAAAACACAGAGTAAAGGCAGAATAAACTTGGTCAATCGGTAACTGTGGGGGAGATATATATATATATATACACACACACACACACATACATACCACATGAAAAGCCTGTGTTTGTCCCTCTGCACTTTACTCTGTAGGAGACCTCACAGTCCTAGTGCTGCCTCTGATTAAAAACCCTCCCATGACTAAGCTGCTGCTGCTGTTCTCCATGGGCTTGAGAAGCATGTAATGAGCTCCACCAATCAGAGCTCAGCACAAACCTGAGAGGTTTGACACTTTGCCCTCTGGTGCAAAGTGTCACGGGACTTAGTCAACTCTCACTAATGCACTGCACACTTGTGCAGTCAGTGTGCCTTGGCTCCTGATGTTCAGCACCATTAATCATTGTCAC
Organism: Crinia signifera; assembly: GCF_055691185.1. NCBI lineage: Eukaryota > Metazoa > Chordata > Amphibia > Anura > Myobatrachidae > Crinia > Crinia signifera. Next base: position 177,111,061 of record NC_139219.1, read on the forward strand.
ATTGGCAGATAGGTGAAGCTGCAGCACTACCCCACTCCCATGCACAAAACTTTTAGCTAAAAAAAATAATAAAAAATTTTATTTTGAAAAATACATGCCAACCACAGGGGGCCCCTAGCTAGTGGGAGGCCCAGGGGCACTGACCCCTTGTGCCTCCATTATAATCCGGCCCTGGCAGCGGGGGCTGCCTTACAGTATCTCCGCCACTGTCTCAATCCACAAACTTGCTGTTTTGTGTATGATGCATGCACTCACCAATATGTGAGTTCACAATATTTTTCGGGTCTGCTAAGTCAAGCGTTGACTTTACCTGCAACATCAATGTAAGGGTGCGTACACCGGTGATATATTGCCGGGCGATATATCAGCGAGCGATATATCGCTCAATGCCCCCTTTTCATTGGTGACCAGAGATGGTCGCTGATGAAAAGAAACATCTGCCGGGGTGCCGCAGAGGTAATCAGCTGGTCGCAGGAGGAGCCCCAGAGGAGCAAGCTCCTGCGACCAGCGATTAGAACAGGGCTGAAAACGGGAGCAGGCACCCGGCCGGGGCACACTCCCATCACTGGCAATATGGTCGCCAGCGACCATATTGCCAGCGATATCAGCCCCTATCGCTGCCGTGTGTACACGGCTTTATAGTTTATCCTTAGATCATTAAACCCACAACACAAGGAAAGAGCTACTAATAACACACAAACATGTATATGAGTTCAGGCTACTGGTCTCTTATCACGATACGATGAGTGCCAAATATATATAATAACTTCTATGTCACATAAGGGGTGTAAGGAAATTCCACATTTTATTGATAAAATATTACAAATCAGTGCTGAGGAATAAAGGTGTGTTAAGATGCCAAGGTAAGGCGTAGCCTTTTGCGTTATCTCTGGCCTATGCACCCCTAATTGTATAAACATATGAAACACAATACACAACACAAAACAGTAGCATGAATGTGCTCTGTGTTCTAATATCTGACCAACAGTGTTTGTTTTCGGCATTTCAATGGAGAGACCTCTAACCACATGATAGGGAATGAAAACAAACTCTTTCTGCATTTTGAGGTTGCATTCTGTAGCAAAGTCCTCTCAGTCTTTTTAATCCATTTATGGATCATTGTGGTCACGTGCCTATTCTTGAGTCATTTTGTCACATTGACACGGATTTCATGGCTACCAACCACACATACAGATGAGCCCTCCTCATCTAGCCCTTAATTGGATTAAGTGAGTAATTGGATTACTCTGCTAATCCCCTACTGTATTGTTCTATGTATTGTATTGCTGCTGAGAACAATAGGATAGCCATGGCTAGCCATGGTGAGCCACAACCTAAGGAAGATAGTTGAGAGGGGCTCCAACTGTACCCCCTTTATAAAAAAAAATATAAATGTAATGGCATTACCCTCCATACTAACGCATCAGCAGTTGGGACATAATCAGAGCTTAAAGTGATCATGCAAAGGTGGGGGAACTCATTTCTCTATGCCACCTAATTAACCCCCTCCCCTCTCCCCATTAGGCAGAGACAGGGCCAGTGGTAGGGTTTTTGGTATCCCCTGCAAACTACAGTAGAATGCTTTTCTGTGAGAATTACTGTGCAGGGCCAATGTGGAGGTTAACATTTTCCACCTCACCATTAGAGGTGGTGGAACCCAGTTCCACCCCATTCCCCCTCACTTTAACCACTGGACATAATAGATATGGGAAATGTGATAAAATCCTGAAAACAGGTTTTTTTTACTGCATTTTCCCGTTAGTGCATCCCACTCTGGGATACGCTATACAGTTATTGGCAGATCATCTGCCAGATCTGGCTGGTGGGAATGGAAATCTGGTAATGGATGACAGCAAATAACAATCAACCATTTGCTACCAAACTCTGGATAATGGAGTAAACCATTTAGAAAATCTTATGGGCAGCCCGTTCGACTTCCCAACTCCGATCCAATGGGCACGGGACCGTGCATTGGGTCGGACCGGATGTCTACATGTGCAATTTGGGTCCATTTCACAGCCCAATTCATCCGAATCTGGTGAAATCTTGCCCAAATCTCATAGTGTATGGGGGCTTTTAGAGTGACAAGCAGTGGAGGCAGTGATAATTGTAGGAAGCTGAAAAGAAGCTGGCAGGGGAAGGCAGGAAGCCAATGCATCACATTTAATAATAGCAGGGATACAGAAGCCATGAGCCTAAGTTATGCGGATGGGACGTGTAAGGAGTGAAGCATTTGTGTAACCCACCCTAGCACCAGCACTCATTGCCCCAAATCAAGCTCTGAGGGGTACATTTATTAAGATGGGAATTCTATTGAAGGTAGGATGTAGCATAGCAACCAATCAGCTTGTATCTATTATCTTCTAGAAGATACTAAATAAATAAAAAATAGAATCTTATTAAATTTACCCCTGAGTGCTTGCCTAACCTAAGCATAAGAGCAGCACTAGAGAGAGTCACATTCAGGGGCTGATTCTGATGTATTTGGGTGGCATGGAGGCCTGTTGTACTACTAATGTGAGCATTTGTTCAACTAATGTTGTGGATTGTGTGCGGGAAGGTCTAAAAATAAAAACACAGACAATCATATGTGGCAATTAAAAAGACAAACCATAACATATGGGGGCATAGGAAAGGATGGTCATTTTATCAAATTCAAATTGCAAAATTACCACAGGTTGCGAGGACTCACTTCGCTTTCAAAATGGCAAGCAAACAGGATGTCAGCTATCATTTCAATACACTTCAGAGGCTGCCGCAAATATGGTGTCACTGACCCAAATAGGATAAAAACAACCTACAGTACCTGTTGTAATGAAGAGGAGAGAACACACAGTAATACATGCAACAAGATGGCCAATAAGATGCCATGCTTTCCATGGTTAGCAAGTGCACATATATGTATGTCCAGTGTCTTAATCCAAACAACCATTTTACAGTACATGAGCATGACTAAACAATGAGTTTACCGGGAGCATATCAGCAATAAGTGCAGTACCAGGGTCATGTAGTGCAGAGCCAGGTGTGCTTCCCAGAAATATCTAAAGGCTCTGCAATAGAATCTTTGTTGGCGTCCAGTAGAATAGGGCACGGTAGCCCAAGGTAATCCTTGTTAAACACTTCTGCTGGAGTATATAGAGGCTATACTAGAGGAATGCTGTATATTACAGAGATGGGATACTCTTGGACAGTGGGAGCACCCGTGATCGGCCTCCCCTCTCAGCTACATCAAGTCCACATGCACTAGATCTCGCAATAGTCACAAAAACTTGCATGCAATCTGGAGCTAAGCAGACTCAGCAGCCACTACAGGGACTGTGAATGAGTAACGACACCTGCAGATGTAAAAATCAATAGCTGCAGGTGTCTAAAATGTCAGTGCTGCTATCTTAACCATAGCAGTGCTAATAATGACAGGAGAGCATAATACCCCTAATACCCCTGTCATCTTCCTCACCAAATGCACTACTTTCACTTCTCTTCTACAAGCCCTACACTGGCTTCCCTTCCCTTTCAGAATTCAATTCAAACTTCTCACACTCACTTACAAAGCCCTCACGCACTCATCACCCATTTACATCTCTGACCTTATATCCCTTTACACTCCCACTCAACCCCTTCGCTTTGCTAACACCCGTCGGTTCTTCTGCCGACTTATTACCTCCTCCCACTCCTACCTCCAAGATTTTTCATGTGCTGCTCCCTTACTCTGGAATTCTCTACCTCTTCCCCTCAGACTTCCCCTTCACTTCTATACAGAACTTCAAACGGCTCTTAAGACCCACTTGTTCACCAAACCCAGCAAACTGTCCTCCTAACCTACTGTTCCTCACCCTGTCTACCCCTCCAGTTTCACCCCTTTCTGTCTGCCCCTCCTCTTTAGAGTGTAAGCTCTCACAACCAGGGACCTCTTACCTCATGTGCTTATCCTTTCTTACTTCAGCAGTCTTCAACTGCACCAAAACATGCTGTTTGCTGCCACCTGGATACTTAGGCTGCAGTAATCGGCTGATGTCCCTATAATCATGTACCCTGTATTTGTCCTGTATTATCTTCAACTGTAAGTCACTGTTTTCCTGTTTTGATTATGTGTACTCTGTAATTGGGTGCTGCGGAACCCTTGTGGCCCCATATAAATAAAGCAAAATAATAATAATATCAAACACACCACTACAGTAATACATAACATGATATCCTGGAAAGCATGCTGGCTGCATCACAGAGGCAAGCCTGGTGAGTGACAGACCTACAGTGGAGGGACGTGGCAGCAAGGGGGGCTACAGTTAAGAGAGCAGGTAGAAAGTGAAAACATTTTAGGAAAAGGAGGTGAAAAGGAGACAGAGTACAGAAAGAAAGGGAAGACAGAACAGAAAAATACAGAAGCAGATAAGAGCGAAAAGGAAAGTAAGCAGAGTTACTTCAAATAACACACTTATATAGGTGTGCAAATCCCATGGCTAATTGCCGCACCAGACCGCACCACCATTACCTTCAGAGCACATACTCCATGCTGTGACTATCTAGGAGAGGAACACAGAGCAAAAGAGGCACTGGTAATAGGACCCAATTCTTACCAGTGACGGCTCCAGAGATGAGGCTGTAGTGCAGTCCAAAATTCAAATAGGGAAGTTATGCCAACTGCCAACCTAAATGCTCAACCAGCCAAAACTCACTGGCAAATGCTGGGATTGCCTTATGGAGCCACCACTGCTAGTAACAAAGAACCGGTGCCATTTTAGCTGGCATTTCAACTTATCAACCAGCCATACAAGTAGTGCTACCAAACTGCTTCTGCATAAAATACCCTATGTACTGTATTAGATCTAAGTGGATGCTCTCATATCCTAGTCACTGCCCTTAGAATAAAGAGGTTGTCTTATATAAGCCTTTAGCTTCAATAGTGTTTATTTAATTTCCACAGCAATTACTGCATGGACCATTTACAAAGAAATTTAGGGGGATATTCAATTTCCTGCCATCATTCCAGACGGGGAAATAGCGGCGGGGTCCTATTCAATGATGTCTCCCCGACAGCATTAAACAGGGATCTCGGCAGAACATGCCTGACTTCACAAGCAGTTGGGCACATTCTGCAGAGAACGGCCGGGAATTGTCAAGCTCCCAGCCACACTTCGCCGAATTCCGTCTGCTTCACACGGCCACACCCCCCTTCTCGGTGCTTGGCAGACAGGACATTGAATCCCGCCTGCAAAATCACTTTGAAACTGTCCGAGAACGGGACAGGGTCACGGCTGTCGGGCCAGCCCAACAGTCGTGACCCTACATTGAATAACCCCCTTAATCTAAAATAACTATACATTTCAAAACAAAACAATTACAATGTATATAACACTAGAGATGAGCAGTTTAGAGGAATCCTTGTGTTGTCGGTTGCATATACCAACTCTAAGATGAATCACATTACATGTAATTTTTGGCAAGTTTTGGCAACTCTAAAATGCTATTTCTAATCCACCCTATGTTATTTATAATTTACTTATAGTTTATTTATTTATTTATTAACAGTTTCTTATATAGCGCATACATATTCCGCAGCGCTTTACAGAGAATATTTGAACATTCACATCAATCCCTGCCCCAGGGGAGCTTACAATATATATTCCCTACCACATGTACACGCACACACAGATATTCTAGGGTTAATTTGTTGGGAGCCAATTAACCTACCAGTATATTTTTGGATTGTGGGAGGAAACAGGAGTACTCGGAGGAAACCCACGCAAGTACAGGGAGAATATACAAACTCTGCACAGTTAGAGCCATGCTGCCCAAAATTAGTTTCTTATATAGCGCACCAGATTCTGCTGCGCTTTACAATTGTAGACCAAACTGGGTAACAACAGACAGACATGGAGGTAGGAGGGCCCTGCTGCAAGATTACAATCTATAGGGACATAGGAGGGAAACACAAGGACAGGCACCAGTAATAACATAGCAGTCCCACCAAGTTGCAAGTCCAGAAGGGAAGCTATATAATACATAAGTGCCTCAGAGGGTTATACGTGTGGTACCTAAATATGATAGGCTTGCCTGAAGAGGTGAGTTTTCATTAAAAAATAAACCTGGGAATGTCACACTAGAAAAGGACCCATGTTCAAAGGAAAATTACCCGGTAGAAATGCATGACCTGGTAATTTGCTTTGCAGTGTGAACGGGAGTCAGACTGGATGCTGCAAAATTACCCAACATTCAAATGCCGGGTGAAAGATGAATTTTTCAGACTATTCAGTTTGAACTTGGTATATATTACCTAATGCCTCACTTCCTACCCTGATATATTTAGAGGATGCTACAAATGTTATGGGAAACAAATGCAGATGAGACATTCTCATTTCATTATCACACAAATTGCAAAATGATAAAGCACTTAAGGTGCCCATACATGGTGCAATTTGTGCTAGGTACATTTTTATTTAGATTACATTTCATCTAGTTCAAATTGCATGTGAAACAGTACAACAGAGTGCTATCTGAACTAGATGCAATGGGATCTAGTACAAACAGTACTGCCTGCACATATTTTTTTGGCTTGCGAAATGAACTATGCGGAACTCGCATCGTATCGCAATCCAAAATAAACACGTGCGATGTGAACTACAAGCTATGCATTTTGAACTAAATAGTTCAAAATTTACAAGAGAATTACACCGTGTGTGGGCACCTTAGTCAGTGGTTCCCAAACTGGGTGACTAGGCACACTTGGGTTGCATGAGGCACTTAATAAGGGTGGTCTGGGTTGATGGTTTAGGACCAATTAAATGTATTTATTGTCAGTGTAATAGACAAAAGCAGAGCGTGTGGCTGTCAAACATAAATAAGTGGACAAACAAAAACACAACCCTCTCCACCACCACATAACTGACCTAATTATGTCATATAAACACAATTTCCTTAATTTATTATTCTTTTCTGAATTCCTCAGTAGGAAACTTTTGGCCATGGGAAGTCATGCAAAAACAAAAGCTGTGTGATCATGTGGTATCCTGCTCTTGGGGTACCCCCTTTAGGGACTTGTGGCCTGTAATAGCAGCCTATACTGCCTAGGAGACTGATGAACATTGTGCGGCAGGGGTTAATCCCTTGGGCAAGATGCTAAGCAACCATCCCATAATGGGCTGCTAACACAGTGGACATTAGGACCCAACACTAATCTTAGTTCCCTGGAAGAGTGGGAAGAAAAGTGCCCAGCGATTGGCAGAGAAGAGGCTCCAAGAAAGCTGAAGCTGGTCTGATCACGCAGAAGGGTAGGGATGGCCATCGTTGCCTTTGATCGTTGCCATCAATGGCAAAAGTGTATAACAATGCAATGAATGACCATCAATGTTTTTACATATCGATGTTCATCCATTTCCTTTGATTGATTGTCCTATAGGCCAATCAAAATATAGGGGCTGGGCTTCAGGGGTGTTGGGGGTGGAGCGATGCTTGGTGTCCCGCAATTTGGGGAAAAAAGCAAAATGAAACTATTCGTTGAAGCTAGACATCGACGGTGGGAAACCATCTGGTTCTCCCCCCATCGATTTCAAAACTATTCAACATTGACCATAAATCATCAATGATTTTTAATCGTCAATGGTCGATGGCCATCCCTACAGAAGGTCAGTGCCGAGTTGACCCTGGATTCTGAAGGACAGAGTGGGGAGTGAGCTGGGATCAGAGAAATATGGGCAGTAAGCGACCATCGAATGATGTGGAACGTGTACGCATATCTAAGTGACTCTCAGGTCACTTAGATTTGCATGCACCCTCAGGAGGAAGTGGGTGGGCAGCTGACATCTGGTGATGTCAGCTGCCCACCCCCGACGTGGGAACGCCTATGAAATGCTGGGCATTCCCATGGGCACTACTCTCCGCCCACGCACCCCGGCTGCAGCCTTGGGTACGCGCACCTAATGAACAGTCTGTTCGCCGTGGTCACACGCACCCGGAGTATGCAGATGCACAGTAATGACCCTGCGCATGCGCATACACTCACCATCAGTCCACGTGTGAATAACACCCAAATCCTTTCTTCTCATAGGGAATAGGAAATTCTCAGGAATACAAACTAAACATGATAATGTAAGGTACCTTTAACCTAATGGTAAATTGCACAATTTAGGGACTGAACTACCTATTCAGTTTAGGTCTATTGAACGCAACTACCTAGCACAACTTTGTGTTTTATGTATTTACTGCTATTTATTGCATTACCTGCTTTATCGTGCTTAACCTGCTTTATCGTGCTTAACCTTTGTCATTGAGCCATTTATTGCACGATATTCCTTATTGAATCGTTCCCTTTTACTCTTTTATTCAGTGATGATGTCATGTTCTGCCTGTCATTTTGCATAGTGTTATACCATTCATGCCGTATTACCTTGCTTAAACAAAGTTGCCTCTAGCGGCGAATTATGACCATCCTGTGTAATAAAACACACGTGGTGATAGATTTATTGTGGGCTTGGGGTTTTGTTCATGGGGTGTTCCTTGTTCTTCTGCCTATCAAGTTCAGGTGACAGGAGCAGTAACCCTTCAGATCGACGGCGGCGAGAAGGCTCCACATCTCAAGATATTGATACACCATCTGACACTTTCACAATTACTGCACAGAAGCTACTCTGGACGAAACCTAACAGGCCTGCATACTTAATGCCCCCATACACTATGCAATTTGGGCCCATTTTTCTGGGCTGCCACTACCATCATCACCCCCCCCCCCCACCACCCTCACCCCTCCCTTCACTTACCACCTGACTCCTGCTCCCTCATCCCCTCCTGCTTAACGCAGCAGGTCCCAAAGCACATGCTTCTTCAATGCAGGACACCGGTGGCCAATCAAAGTGCAGCACCGGCTGGTGAGCTAATCAGAGCTCGTGTACCGGCAGCCGCTTTGATTGGCTAACGGTACACAGCCGGTGCAGCATTTTAATTGACCACCGGCATCCTATATTGAAAAAGCCTGTGCTTCACTCAATGCACCGAGCACAGCGCAGACAGCACAGCGGGGGAAGTCGGGGGGGTGTTGCGGTGGGCAAAATGAGCTGCCAGGGCCATTCCAGAGGCCGGGGCCTGGGACAGCTGTAACCACATTACTATCCTGGTGGCTCTACCATTTTCTTCCAATTCCAGCAGATCGGGCTGAGCAATCGGGTGAAATTGGCCCAAATTGCATGTTTATGACATCTGCGCGATCTGGATCATATTGCACGGCACAGTGTACCTATTCCATTTTTGTCTATATAGCATAGATTTCTACTACTGTACATCTGTACTATATAGTCATGCCTACAAAGTCTATTTTTCAATTCAATATAGAGTGAACGGGAGTGCATCACATCGAATTGGGATCAAATAGAGCTGGTCGCTGAGCTGCAAATTCGCAGACCGGCCAATTATTGATCGACTACGCATGCATACGGATCATAGCGTGCATGCGCAAGGCCACCCAGCGATAAATTCTAGCATCTTTTTTAATCGCAAGCTGTTTGCGAATTGATTGACAGGAAGTCGCCCTTTGTGGGTGTCACCCAGCCATTTACTCACCATCAGTCCATCAGTCAGGAATGCCCAGTCATTTTCAGGAAGGGTGTGTGATATCAGCTCCGGCCCCAATCAGCTTGTTTCTATTGCACTGGCCAAGTAGGGCCTGGGCTACGCGCAGACTGAACACAGTGGGAAAATTATTTGATGGTGAGCGGCTTGCGAATAGATTTGCAGCTATTCTCCGATGTGCTGTATTTTCACAAGCCTTTTGCAGCTATGCCCAGGGTGGGATTTCACCCTGGCAGGGAGAAGGCTATCTGATCGGAGGGCACTGCAAATTAGCATAGAAACGATAAGGTCTCAATAACCCCCATAGCTTCCAGCCCCAAATTAGGCTGGTACCACCAAAGCTGAGAGATGAGGTCTATATTAATAGGAACCATGCTAAATAAATTACAACAATATTGGTCTATTTAGAATTTTTGTAGTAATGAAAATTAAATCTCATTGCAAACCAATAATTAACCATTTATTTCAATAAAGAATAACTGAAATTAGAAATAAGTAAGCATTTGTCACACATAACTTCATTTTAGGATAGAAAGCAGGTAAGTTATCATACATTGCCACCTCTAAAGTGGAGTCAATACAAAGGTGGAGATAATGTTGCAGAACTTGGTGGTGTTCTGCTGGCTGATGTAGTTGCATTATTTGAACCAATAATAGTATTGGTGTCAGGATCCACCCTGCTTGGATTTGTGGCAACATGTTTTTGACTGTGTCACAGGAACTGGGACCATTTGGCTATATAGATGAAACTGTAATGATATTACCTAAGTTCTTTAATGATGCTACTACACAAGAAGACTATAGGACTAAAAGCAGACTGTAAACTGGACTGGAATTGAATAACAGATTGGTACCAGATGAAGGCCTAGAACTGGATCACACACAGGAACCAGATTATAAACTGTGTGTCGGGCTGGTACTGTACATCTAAGCTTGATGCTAGCAGGGAACAGCTATTCTGGGTGGCTTGGACAAGAGCCAGACTAGTACTGGCATTGCTTGATGCCTGTCTGGGACTGGCTATGCTGGAAGCAGAAGTGCTGCAGGGTAGATTAGAACTGTAACTGTATCAACCAAACAGTAACTGGAATGGTACTTGTTTCCTAGAAGGGCGCCCATCGCGGGCATCGCATGTACATTGCATGCCATTATAATGGCATGCGATGCGACCGATGCGATGGCCGCAATTTTACATAGAAATGCATGGTAAAATGTAAATCGCGTCGGTCGCATCACATACGGCCAAAAAATTACCGCAATTTTACATAAGGAACAATGTTAAATGGCTCAATTGACCCGATTTCACATAGGGAACAATGTTAAATGGCCCACAAACCCCAAATACTCACCCTGAAGTGTGAAATGCCCCCCCCCAATTGTTAACGCCACCCCAAGATCAACGTCAACCTGAAGCGTGGCGAGCGCAGCGAGCCCGCGAGTGCGCGTCCTCTGACCTTTTCATACCCCCACTATGCACGTCGGCGTGGAGTTGAGAATAGAAAGTGTGGCGAGCGCAGCGCGCCACCGAGCCCGAAGCGTGGTGAGCGCAGCGAGCCCTGCGAGGGGACGCGGAATACAAGCCCGAAGCGTGGCGAGGGGACGCGTAATACATGTTAAGTAATCCGTGTCCGCTCGCCACGCTTCGGGAGCGTGTTCCGCTACGCTTCGGGATCGCCACACTTTCTATTCTCAACTCCACGCCGACGTGGATAGTGGGGGTATGAAACGGTCGGAGGACGAGTACCGCCGCCCCTCGCGGGCTCGCTGCGCTTGCCACGCTTCGGGTTGACGTTGAGCGTGGGGTGGCGTTAACAATTGGGGGGGGGGGATTTCACACTTCAGGGTGGGTATTTGGGGTCTGTGGGCCATTTAACATTGTTCCCTATGTGAAATCGGGTCAATTGGGCCATTTAACATTGTTCCCTATGTAAAATCGCGATAATCGCGTCGGTCGCATCGCATGCGATTTTTTGGCCGCATGCGATGCGACCGACGCAATTTTTTTCCTCGCGATGCCTAAGATCAAAATCGTGGGCACCCTTCTAGGAAACAAGTACCACTGGAATTGGTGGATACTGCAATGCTACAGAGAATGGTAAAGCTTGGCTTGCACTAATAATGTAGCAATCTCAGGGCACTTGAAGAATGAGTATGTTTTACTTTGCTATGAAGCTCTAGAAATGCCCACGCAAAAGTAAATACTTACTGCAGGACAAACTGAAAATATCAAGAACACTAAAGTAGCACATAACTGAGATGAAAATGCCTTTAGACTATTCAGTGGAAGACTGGAATTATAAAATAAATTGATTACAGTAATATGAGAGGTTGACTGCATATTGATAGTCATGAGTCCTGCAGGAAGCAGAATACAGCTGGTTATTGGTAGATCTTGGATTCAAATCAGCAGACAGATACTTTGGAGTAGACAAAAAAAGCACAATCTTGAGATAGTCACAGCAGGACTAAGATGCAGGCTTATAAGCAAGTGTGTAGATTTCAGATGCAAATTCCAAAAGGCAGAGAACTTGACCTCATTGAAAATCTACTGGCTTGCTGCTGTTAAGTCATAAGGACCATGGCATTCTAAGATTGATGTGTCGACCACTGGAGGTTGACAAGGCTTAGGCTGCCACCTGAAATAGGTTGACATGGCTAAGGTCAACATGGTTGGAAGGTTAACACAAGCATTAGGCCGACAATGGGAAAGTCAATAGTTAAAAGGTCGACATGAGTTTTCACTTTTTTTTAGCTCAGATGCCAACAGGTAGTATTTCATGCCCTACAATCCACTATGGCATGGTGAGAGAATAGAATAGTGTGCCAAGAACAGCGAGGCACCATGCCCGAAACATGCTGAATGTAGACATTCGGAACTATTTTATTTAAGCTCATGTCCACCTTGAAGGTTGTGGCAACCTTCCAACCCTGTTGACCTTAGCCATGTCGACCTATTTCAGGTATCAACCTAAGCCATGTCGACCTTCAGTGGTCGACTCAATGCATGTTGACCTAAATAGGGTTGAAACAATGACCCAATCTGTATTAGCCGATTGCCCTTTAATAATAAACTTTAAAGATTTTACTTTCTTTCCAACCTTTTCATGCTGTATTTTCTGTCATTTTTTTCGTTAACATGATATGTTTATGAAGGCCTCATTAAATTGACATATTAATAGATGTCTGACAAAATAAGAACTTACTGATAATGAAAAAATTACCCTTTGATTACAGTGAAATGTGATGATTATCTCAATGAGATGCAAAGCAGAGCTATCATTGTAATATTTATCATAAAGACCCAGAGGTAGCACCGTAATTGAATGTTTCATTAGAAAATTGCTACAGCTATTTGACATTTATGTGACTCCAAATGAGTGTTCACCAGCTATATTTATAATATTAGAACTCAAGTTACAATGAAATAGAACATATCAAGGGGTTTGCTGCATGGACATTTTGATTCAATGAATAATTTTGCTTAAGGAAATGTTTAACATTAATTTTAACACATTTTTTTTTGCTACATAGTTTTATTATTATAATTATCCATTCTCAATATATTCCATTTAGTACCACAAAGAATGGGCTTGTATTGAGTTCCTAAAAAACCCTTAAAAATGAGTTTTCCACTTTAAACATACTGTACATTATAGAAAAAGGGGTTTTAGACTGCACAGCCTCTACTTTTATGGTATTTTAGTGTTAAATAATAAATATGTTTTGTTACTATACTTCCTACATTGATTTATTTTAATAATAAAAAAATGTGTAAACATACATGTTGCCATCGAGAACATTTTCCACAGAGAAACTCAAGCAAATTGCACAACTTACATTTTATTGTTTGATACTTACATTACTATGTATTACTAAATGTTGCAGAATGCCATGGATAATATAATTACTCCAACCAAGGAGCAATCTCTATTTTATTTATATCTAAAATTATTTATGATATACCAAATGTGCTGTAGTTACAGTACTTCTTCTATATTGGATTGCATGCCACATTTTAGACAAATATTTATCTTTAATAAAATAATTTCCTATTAAAATCCTCAAAAGCTTTCTAAAGTAAAGCTCTGAGAAAATGGAGCAGACACCCCTTTTCTCTGTAATTTCTGTAATGCACATGCACACTGTAAATTTATGACTGTATTATGGAGATGTATGAAGCAGTTGAAAGAGTGAAGAAATGGGCCAGTTTAGTACTTGCCTATGGCAACCAATTAGTTTTGAAGTAACATTTATCAAGTGCATTCTATAAAATTAGACACAGCAGATGATTGGTTGTCATGGATAACTACCTTTGTCTCACTTATCCACTTGTTTTACTGATTCATAAATATATCCCCATGTTCCCAGTGATATATATAAAGCAAATGTTGATATAATTATTATGAATAGTTTCAGGGCCCCATGTGCACCACACAACCTGCACTCATTATTCTGTACATTTGTCCATGGAGGTACTAATCAAGGCAGCCTTGCTTTAGTATAGATACTGTACACTTTAAGGGCCTTATACTTAAAAGTTTGAAAAACACAACTCTAATACATAAAACATCACAAAAATTCTGTTAGGCAACTCCAACGTATTTGTGGGAGAGCTATAGGGCCAGTGAGAAGGTCTTCTGCCTATAACAGCCATATGTTGATTCCTTATCATAGGCGTGCGCAGCACATTTTATTAAGGGGTGCACCGTCAAAGGAGTGCGCATAGCTCCACCTACTGGGCGTGTCTAACATCGCCAATCAGGCGTGTCTTCCATCATCTATTGGCACTCGCTACAATATAAAAAGTCTCTCAGCCACACCAAAATCTCCTGCCTATTTCAGTTGTAATCTTCTAATTAACCTGTGTAACAGTACATGCAAATACAGTCATAAACATATATGGATGATGCAGGTATTGATCTGCATATAGATATGACAATGGTCTAGTACAATTAACAATGCAAACACATAATTGATTGATGGGCGCTTCTTTGAATGAATACAGTTCTATAAAGCAAAAGTCTTTGGTTAAGGGTATTGCTGGTATTATTAGCGGCAGAGGTGTTCATAAGGGTGGGCACAGCATTAGGGGGTGCCTGTGCACCCCTAACACTCAATGTGCGCACACCTATGTTCCTTATGGTTAGATGTACACACCAGTACTTAGGATGCCACAAAGACTTAAACCTCTAGCACTAGGGACTTACTTAGTTGGTTGTAGACTGAATTATTTTTGGCTGGAGTAGTAACTGCAGGCAGATGCTGAAGGACATGAAAACAGTTAAATGTAGAATGACTCTAGGATCCTAGATGTGTTTAGGATTTAAGATGTAGCAAGGATTTCTCGGCATAGTAGTATGCAGACTGTGGATATGAACTCTACCATAAGACAAATGTGAATCTCAAAGTGCAGAACAATACTTTAACTCAGGTGAAATGTAGCTGAGGAGAGAATGCACAGACCTGAAACAGAGCTTGAATGCAATACTAAGATATACTGTAGCACAATGACTACATCTATTTGTAATGAACATCCATGAGATTGGAGATATACCCTAAACCTTTATTAGGACAGCAGCATAATAATGTATTAAACAAGAAATCATAATAGAAGTGCAGGTATCCAATGTAAGAGAGTAATGCCCTGAGCACACAGCATCAAGGATAAGGTGTAACAATCCTGGCACTTTGCTGAGAATGTCCTTAGGAACATGGCTAGGCAAGGTGGGATCTGTTTTTGGAACATGAACCAACAGACAAGGCTTTCAACAAGGAACTACAAACTGGGAACAGGAACTGGACACTGGAATCTCACCTGCAGGCAATGTAGGGTTGGCTTCCTGTTTCCAAGAACTAATGGCAGAGGACCAGACAAGTCAGCCTCCTTAATGACTAAATAGATTAAGGCTGCCCAAATACACACACGTATCCCAGCTGCTTAGTAGCAGCTGGGACACATAGGAGGGACAGAAAAGAATGTCTTTTGCCATTGGGCCTGATCCTGCAGGGCTCGTTAAGCAGCAGTCGTTTGCTGCTTAGCGAGCCCTGAAACACTGCCCCATGTGCAACCAAACATCCGCCCTTCCCCCGCCACCGAATCCCCTCGGTACTATGAGAGGGGATGTACGCGAAGACATCCCCTCACATGTGGTTGAAGTTGAGAGTCTGAACTGACTTTTATTTCCGTCTGTGTCTGACAAAGAGGGGGCAGGCGCTGATGTAATGTGATGTCAGCCTTCCACCCCTGGCTGGCATCAGCACACCCATGTGTCCAGGGGAAGGCCCAAAGTTTTCATGGGGATGCCCATAAAATGCTGGGCGTTCCCATTGTCCAGCCATGTTTCCGCCCCAAGCCCTCCCTCCCCATAACAAAGGGCCCAGTGGGTTTGTAACGCTGGCTATATCACGTGTGATGTGACCAGAAGCAGGAGTATGTTACCTGGCCAGGTAGCATCACATGTGATGTGCTGCCCTGCTGTACGCTGCCCTGCTGTGAGGTGATCCATTATGCACAAGTGTCATTCTGTCATGTTACAGGCTGTGTTGGAAAAAATGATGGTACAACTGGTTGGTTGGGACCTTGGGGATTAGTCTGGTCCACTCCTTCTGGGAAATTCTTGTTCCTCTTGTGCCTACCATTTGTCTAAGTACCGCAAAGGAATTGCGGTACTTAGACAAATGGGTCTACAACCATCAGAAGCCAATAAGAACGGGGAAGGGGAATGCCATTGTTTATTATGAGTAAACACATTAAATAATAATAAATATCTTCCCCATATGGTTCATTATCACTATTGTTACTATTTGGCACCTAACAAAGTATATAAACAAATGAGCAAAACAAGAAAACTAGAGACCCAGAAGACAAGACAATGGGCCAAATGTATTAAGTTTTGCAAAATAATAATGTGGACATTGATATAGAGTGATAAAGTACCAGCCAATCAGCTCCTATCTGTCATGTTACAGGCTGTGTTTATGAAACTACAGTTAGGAGCTGATTGGCAGGTACTTTATCACTCTCCACTATATCACTTGTTAAGGCTTAATACATTTCGCCAATGGACAATATTTAATTAGCCATGGTAATTTACTGTGGCTAATTGAGCACCCATAAGATATTCAGTTATGCCTAATAACCAGCCCGATCAGCCATATTTTTCTGGAAAACAAACAGATCTGGGAACGTGCCCCTGATCCTATGTGTTTTTGCATAAATAGCGTCATGCTGTGCGCAAAAAAATAGGTATAATTGAATAACCTGAAGATAAACATTGGGCAAAACCTGCGATAATGCCACATTTGCTTGTGCGAGCTTACATTTTAAAGGGGAGGGGCAGACAGACATGGTTGACACACATGGGGTAAATAGTGATCATGAAACAGAGGGTTAGGCAGTGATGTCACTCTCAAAGTAGGGTTTTTATTTGATGCTGGAATGGAACTGGGAACTTCAAAGCTGGCCGGAATGATATGTGACCACATAGACTGCCAACAACACAGAATTTGAAACTAATGGTTGATGATACCAGGAAGAAGGCTCACCAGCGGTCTTTGCCAGGTTCCACCTGAAGGGAGTTTTGATTTAGCAGTGCCTGATAAGCAGGTCCTGGACCTTTGCCTTGGTCACTGGAAATAATTCTGGTTGTGGAGTGGACAGTATACTAAATAAAAATATCCGGAGAATAATCAGCAAGACTTGATCAGGACTAGTGAAGGATGTATGCCTCTGGAGGAGACAACAGAACTGGAGAATAGCCAGATGGGCTGGAGCTGCTGAAGAAATAAGGACTCTGGAGATGATAATAGAACCAGAGTATAACCAGATGGACTGGACCAGATTTACTGAAGAAGAATGGACTATTGAGGTGATAACAGAACCAAACAATAACCAGATGGGCTGGAATGGAGCTGCTGAATGTATGTTATTTATAGAACAGTGACACAAGTCATGTTTTCCAGGTGCCCTGTAGGAGTTCTGTGTATCACCAATTACCACATTTTAAAAATCCACAGGTGCATTGAAAAACATAAACTGTGTGGTGCCCTGAGGACCAAGTTTGAGAACCTGCATTATGGAAACTGTAGATATAGAGTTGATGAATACCACTCTGGGAGGTGTGAATAAATGTAGCAAGCTGTGTATACATGAGTACTGTTGGATCATGTTTTGCCACAATTAGGTTAGAAAGATTAAATGAGATGGTCTATATGATCTCCATTGATGATGGTCTATATAAGTGGCGTAACTATAAATTTTGCTCCCCCCTGCCAAAAAGTTTTTGGTGCCCCGAAACCCCCCCCCCACAGCTCTTCTCCAGCATGTTTCCCCAGCATAACAGAGAACCTGAAGCAGGATAGAGGAAAAGAGACCAGCAGACACTGCTGCTTCCCTTGGCTCCGACGCATCCCAGTCTGCCCTAGCACGCCCATCTGCCCGCCCATCCTGTATACAGTAGCCAATAGTCAGCTCTGTGTACAGTCAATTGAATCAGTGGGGGGATTTGACGTCTCTGCCATGGCTGCACCCGCGCTGCGGCTCACTCGCCTCTGATACTCATTCAGTGGTCAGTGGCAGGCAGCAGCATGTCAGTGCATTGAGCAGGTGGCGGCGCCCACACAGACCCCACTGCCGCTTTTTCCCCCAAGCAACAGTTCTGCCTTACAGTAGTTACGCCACTGGTCTATATGATAATTTATATAGATGATTTATTCTTTATTAAGAACTTTACTATTAGTATTATGGGTATTCAATTTGGGAAATAACAAACTCCTTTAAGATTTTGATTAATGTAATGCCAGCACTCGGCATGGAATGGGTTAAACATCCCAGTCTGTGTGTGACCTTTGGGAAGCATGTGACTCTGGGATCCAATAAGGTACTTGGGAATGGCAGAGTTAGCTGAACATTAGGGCAGGAAAGGGAGGAGTCTTCCTCTCACTCCTGCTGAATTTTCCCTCCCTCCCTTCCCTGGTTATCAATAGTTAAAGCAGGAGGGGTCTTTCTGTGGGTGTTTAATCACGTTGGCTGATAGACGGGAAAGAACGGCAGGTTAATTGTTTTTAGCCTTCATTACCTGTTGATGCTACGTATATAGATTGTTTTCGGTGCGCTCGCCTATTCATTGACTTAGGCCTTTCGCTCGATCACCCACTCAGGGGCAGCGAGACCACCTGGCTGGGTGGTAGTCAATGCAGTAGGTTGAGTGGATACCGCTTGGTAGTTTAGTTTGATTACGTCTGCAGTGTTTGGGGGTGGAGTTTAGTTTAGTAGCCATTCTTTCTTGGCCACCATTTATTTAAATTAGTTTAAACAGATCAAAACTAGCTTAAATATTTCAAATAATAATAAATCAGCTAACAATTTCTGCCAAACCTATGTCTCCGAGTCTTTATTTCAGGTTTAATGTTAAGTTAAGTTAAAGGTTTAACATACTAGAGGTACACACACATGAGGTGCTAGGATGTTTAATGTTTGAAAGATAGAAAACTTCAACAATGTACAGTATTCACAAGTATATTTAAAATATTGTATTTATAAAATGAAATACTTGTTAGTTGGGATATTTAAAGTTTACTGTGTACACAATTCTGAATATGTTGTGGAAAAAAGTAGGGGTCTGATTTCTCTGTGGGCTAGTTAGTTGAATGACACTGGGTACCATTCTGTTTTATGATTTAGAAAAAGTTGAACTGAATGTTATTGTGTTCAGAACAGGATTAGTTGAAACGGTACTCTTTACCTAGAAGGGCGCCCATCGCGGGCATCGCATGTACATCGCATGCCATTATAATGGCATGCGATGCAACCGATGTGATGCCCACGATTTTACATAAAAATACATGTTAAAATGTAAATCGAGTCGGTCGCATCGCATGCGACCAAAATAACGCATGCGATGCGACCGACGAGATTACCGCGAATTCCCATAGGGAACAATGTAAAATGTCCCAATTGACCCGATTTTCCATAGGGAACAATGTTAAATGGCCCACAGAGGCCAAATAGGCACCCTAAAGTGTGAAATGCCCCCCCCCCCCCAATTGTTAACGCCACCCCACGATCAACGTGAACCCGGAGCGTGGCGAGCGCAGCGAGCCCAAGAGGGGTGGCGGTACGCGTCCTACGACCTTTTCATACCCCCACTATCCACGTCGGCGTGGAGTTGAGAACAGAAAGTGTGGCGAGCCACAGAGCCCGAAGCGTGGCCTGGTATCCGCGTCCCCTCGCGGGTTTCACAAGTGTTTTTTACCTTGTGATGCCCAAGATCAAAATCGTGGGCGCCCTTCTAGGTAAAGAGTACCGTTGAAACTGTGACATATTGGTGTCACATATATTTTTACTACAAAATGTACACATTGTGCTGAAAATTATTTTAGTAATGCTTAAATAAGTTAGAAAATATATGTATTAGTAACTGAGTGAAAAATAAATCTTCCAGTCTGTTATATATTTTAAAAAAGTAATTTCATTTAATGGTCAGGATAGTTTTGAGATTTTAAATAGAAAATCATGGCTTGTTCACCAAATGATCTTTATATTTTTCACTGTTCATTTTTTTTTTTTTTTAGATCTAATTTAGTTTGTTGTATTCCACCTTTTACCTCTCTGTGGGCCAGATGCACTAAGCTTCAAAAGTGATAAAATGGAGAGTGATAAACAGCCAGCCAATCAGCTCCTGCCTGACATTTTTCAAACACAGCTTATGACATGGCAGACAGGAGCTGATTGGTTGGTTGTTTATCACTCTCCATATTATCACTTTTGAAGCTTAGTGCATCTGGCCCTGTATGTCTAATATAATCTAGTCTTCTTTGGTGCTGTTTGAACCCAATTGCAATGTACAATGAACAGAGTATGTGTATGTGGGTGCCAGGGCCTACTTAACTGCAGTGTGGGCCCCTGGTCAAAGCAATGCACTGGGGCCCTTACCCATTCTCCCCTCCTAGGGGTGGGGGGTGCTATCAGCAGCAGCTTTGATGTCCCACGGGTGGCAGGGGGTGCTCTATCTTCCACTCAACATGTAGGACCTGGAGCAGTATCTTCTGCTAATTACTCCTTTACTGCACAGGTGGTGGGAGGGAGAACACTAATGTGTGGAAGGGGGCACTGAGCTGAATGAAGGGTCCCTTGTAGGGGGTGTTTTATACGTAGAGGAGGGTTGGATAATGGAGTGGGCTTAATATTCATCATTTTCCAGTGGAAGGGCAGCTTGTTTAACTGCAGATATCACCATTATCTGGAAATAGATTTCTTAGCCTTCACTAGCATCTTAACTTTCAGGAGGTGCTGGGAACTTGGGGATCAGAGATCAGGAGTCAGAGCAATCCATTGACAAAAATATAAAACTGTACACGAGACGTTTGGAGCTGGAGCAGGGACCGGCTGCTGGAAGGCAGAAACTCTAAGTCAGAGAGAACCTGAGGAATATGACTGGGAATTGTAATTAACAGGTCGGATGTGGACTGCTGCTTTGAAGTTGGATATCTCCAGTTCCCCAGGGCCGATTTTCAAAATTCTGGTATCCCTGGAAAAAGGGGATCCCCAGCTATCATAATACACTTATAAACCTGGGGCCCCTGGGCAAATGCCCATTAAGCCCATACGAAGAGACGGCCCTGGTGGGAGCTATATAAATAAACGTAAATAAATAAACAAATACATAGTAAATTATACCCCTTAACCATCTATTAGGGCTCAAATTATGAAAAAAGTAAATCGTTCATAGTTAATACAATTTATTTTTTATTAACATTTATTTATATATTGCACACATATTCCACAGCACTGTACAGAAAATAGTTTCAGTCATTCATGTCAGTCCCTGCCCCAGGGGGGAATCTATGTTCCCCATCATATAGGCAAATACATATTGGGGCCGATTCAGATGTGTTTGTTGAGCAGCGAATTCAGCCTGTATCCAATGGTGGGGGACTGCACATGTGCATAGGCGCTAATGTGCATGTGCAGACCCCCGCAGCAAGCACCTTTGGCAACATTTTCATTTGCTGGGGTGCTTGCTGCCTGATTGACAGGCAGGTTGCACTCCAGGGTGGACACCATGCGTTTCATTGGCATGCCCACAAAAACCGTGGGTGCACCCATAGAAACGCTGGACAGACTCCAGCAAACTCAGTCGTACCCTTGCTTGCTCGGAGTGGGGGCAGATGACATCACATGATGTCAGCACCTTACCACAATTTGGAGAAGACAGTGCTGTACAAAAGTACAAGTGGAGCGCCTCTCTTCTTTGGCCGGGGATCACCAGAATGTCCTCGCTGACGATTGCCGACGCAGAGACGCTCCATCTGACTGGGAGGCACGTGCGCCTCACACACACGCAGCGGGTCCCTGCCCGTCTCCACTTCAGGGAGATAAGCAGGGATAGGGGGAACAGCAGGGCAGCGAGGGGCATCGGGGGAGGTGGCGGGGACCGGTAGCCCACTCCGTAGCCATGGGGAGAGTGCGTGTCTCATGTGCGCGCGCCCCTGGCGAAAGCCGGCAAAAATGAGGCCCCTGCAAAAATGAGGCCGGCTCCATCTGTAGGTCCTGGGCTGCTTTTCTGCTGCGAACAGAGGAAACATTATTTGGTGGTGTGTAACCATCAAATGTGCAGGCGCATGCGAGCGAATGTTTATACATTCGCTTGCAGCGCAGTGAGGGTTTCAGGCAGCGAGGGGGAGCTGAATCAGGCCCATTTTTTCAGAAGCAAAGCAATGATTGATGAATAGATTCTTAAATAAAAGGACTGTAAAGAAGCAACATTACACATGAAACCCTCTGAAGTAAATGCTACAGCCTTATAATCAGAGATTTCCTGCTGCTTACAAACAGTACTGTATAAACCATATGTTATATCATTTTGGACTGGAACTTTGGCACAGTTGGTCAATGTAACATTTATTGCAATATGTGAAACTAGCATTTTTTTTAAATACCAGTTATTTGTATAGAGCACATTTATTCCACAGCGTTTGTCTGTTCATAGAATGCAACTTGGTCTGTTCATGGTGTATATGATGAGCACAAGCTTTCTCTGTACCCATTACTCTTGTACTGCAGATGTGGTATTAGACATTATTTATATTTACAGTCACATTTCTTTTGATCCTGCTGTAGCTAATAATGCTCATAATGCTGTATGAGGATGGGAATAATTTGTGAAACCAGTGCTTTTTCCAGTGTTACTACATTAGCTTTTTGTCTTCTAAATCTATTTAATAAACACTAGATGGCAGTAATGCATAACATTTAAGCTCGAGATTTTGTTTTGTACCAGTTTAAAACTTGCCTACTTTGGAAAACTAGTTTCAGGGAGATTATAGTTGGCAGTAGAATTTTACACAGCGCCCCATTAAGGAGGCGTGTCATGCTCCACCCAAATTGCATGGTGAATGGGCATATATGTGCTTAAATACTTGTTGCAAGATATTTCTAGATAATATTAGTAACTACTGTATATACTTTGGGAAATGTAGCAAGTATTGATAATAACATTGCTGCCTGCAATATTGGATTATTTGTTTGCAATTATTTGCTGTGATATTTTATTTCTTCTCTCTCAGAACAGCATGCGTGATAATAAATGTGATGACTATGTAATACATTTCAAGTGCAAATCCCATCTGATTGTATATACCGTATATACTCGAGTATACGTCAACCCGAATATAAGCCGAGGCACCTAATTTTACAACAAAAAACTAGGAAAACGTATTGACTCAAGTGGGACCCTCACTCGAATATAAGCCGAGGGGGGCTTTTTCAGCATACAAAATGTTCTGAAAAAGTAGGCTTATACTCGAGTATATATGGTATCTATGATTTCTTTTTTTCTCCAAAGAAGATAACAGCTGCATAAGGAGGGTTAGGAGAAATAATGGAGATTTCTAGACATGACAGGGAGATTACTCCTATTTGAGAGAGTCTCCTGCAGAATGCAGAAGGGTAGGCAACTATGGTTTAAATACTAAAGGATAGTAGGCCCCGGCCTTGTGATGTCTACTCCGACTGTGCACGTCTTTCCTGCTCGCGTCTGTTCCTGTTGGTCTCCTAACACGCTGTCTTCACTGGTTGCGGCTTCAGCGGCTATTTGTGGCTTCCAGCAGTGCCCTGGACGGCAGTAGGAGAGTGCCTGGGTTTTTTCAATGTTGAATCTTGTGGCAACCAGCCACAGCGTTCTCTTTTCTGGTACGAGCACTGAGATGCTACATTGTGCATGTTGTATTGCTTTTAATAAATCATCATTTATACACGATGGAGTGCTCCTCCTGTACTTCATCTTGACACACACACACATATATAATATATAGAGAGCACGCTTAAAGTTTATGCCACCACAATAATTTGAAAAGTTTTTCATATTTTTTCTTTTTACTTGTTAAAAGGTAAAAACAGATAAAACTGTATATGCAGTCAACAACATAAATCCATTTTCAATTTCTTCATAATTGATAAGGATAATAACCCTGGTTTAGATGATTAACCAATGCGTTTTGTCTTAACGACTTCTTCAGGGGTAAATGTTCCCATCCACTGATTAGATGGAATTGGAGTTTTTGGTTAGCTTAAAGGTCCCTTTATTCATATTATGGGTGCCTCAGTTGAAATAAATACAGGTTGGTCCCAACAAAATTGGTAAGATCATAAAAGAACTTAGGACTGGAAGAAGTACCAGCAGCATACAGCTTAGGTATGTGTGTTCATCCAATGACAAACACACCTTGGCATTGGATGAACACACATACCTAAGCTGTATGCTGCTGCTGGTACTTCTTCCAATCCTAATTTTTTTTTCGATCTTACCAATTTTGTGACACTGGCTCTCCAAGAACCTGTGATACTTGGCGTTCCCCATTTAGAGGTGTTCCATAAAAACTACTGCCAACAATTGTAGCATACGACTGCATCAATACCAGTGACACTGCCTCTCTTAGAACCTGTGATACTTGGCGTTCCCTATTTAGAGGTGGTCCAAAAAAACTACCGCCAACTGTTGTAGCATACGACTGCATCAATACCAGTATATTACTGTATCATACCATCTTTCTTCATATTAGAGGATTTACTACCTCTAGACCCTCTCACAATTTATATAGATTGAATCATTGCCCCTGATGAAGTCCTGAGGGATGAAATGCAATGGGCCGCGAATGGAGTCTGTATGTGACATAATTGAGAACATGAGAATGCTGATAAAATCACACGTTAGAAAATTCCTGAATAAATGTATATCTGTTTTTATGCATCATTTGATTCATTGTTCTTTTAGCCACCTTTATAAAAAAATTAGGTATTGGTGATACAAACATATCGCACCTCTATTCTATCTTTCTCCATTTTTCTTTCTGGACCTTTGTTAACAGCGAGGTTCTATAGGGGTGCTGCTCTCTTAGAAGTTCAATATTGGGGACACATCATCTTACACACACACACACACACACACACACACACACACAGTGGGGCAAAAAAGTATTTGGACAGCCACCGATTGTGCAAGTTGACCCACTTAAAAACATGAGAGAGGTTTGTAATTTCCATCATAGGTACAGTTCAAGTGTGAGAGACAAAATGTGGATAAAACAGTATATCACATTGTATGATTTTTATATTCTTGCAGAAAATAAATATTTGGACAATCAAAAAGTTAAAATCAATACTTTGAAATATAACCTTGCTAGCAATTACAGAGGTCAAATGTTTCCTGTAGTTCTTGACCAGGTTTGCACACACTGTAGCAGGTATTTTTGCGCACTCTTTCATGCAGATCTTCTCTAGATCTGTCATATTTTGGGGCTGTTGCCGGGCAACACGAAATTTAATTTCCTTAATCAGATTTCCGATTAGGTTGAGGTCTGGAGACTGGCTAGGCCACTACAGGACCTTGAAATGCTCCTTAAGTAGCCATTCCTTAGTTGCCCGGGTGGTGTGTTTGGGGTCATTGGGCAGTATTCAATGAAAAAAATTCACCCTGTTTTATGGCGAATTTGTGCTTTTTTCGCCTTGGACGGAGCATTTTGCTCTCCAAAAGCGGGCAACCCTATTCAATGTGAAATATTCTTTCTAAGTGATTTTCGCTGTCTCTCTCCGTGTAGCAATTCTCCATCTTTTCATGGAGAGCTGGAATGTGAACTTTTAAACTAAAAGGTTTTTTTTTTTAAATTTTGGTGTAAAAAAAATCAGGATGTTTTTTCTGTGAAGGGGCATGTTATTTTTATTCATGTGCTTATAGCACATGAATATATATTTAATTTTAAAATATATTAGATATTCAAATATATTCATATATTCACTGCATCCGATCATTACATATGCACGATCGGGTGCAGTGAATACTGGGTCCCCCGCTGGCTATAGGGGGGGGGGGGGCAGCTTGTACTGCCTGGGTCCCGGAGAGCCCACCTCCCCTCAACATATGTTCTGGGGCAGCCAGGGAGACTTTAATCTCCCTGGCTGCCACCGTCCCACGGCTCCCTGCCAGCTCCCTGCCGCGGATGCTCGTCCACTGCAGGGGTTAAGATTCGCTGCGAGTGGCGGCGAGTCTTAACCACATTGAATAGAGGGAGCAGGAGTGGCAGCGAGCCCTCCGGAACAGGGCGAGTGCATGGCGAGAGAAAAAATCTCTCGCCATGCACGGCAAATTTTTTTCATTGAATACTCCCCATTGTCATGCTGGAAGATCCAACCACATTTCATCTTCAATGCTCTTTTTTTACACAGAGCAGCCAGCAGGGGGCCGGAGCTCTCGAGCCGCTCATTAGATATTCATATATTCACTGCATCCGATCATTACATATGCACGATCGGGTGCAGTGAATACTGGGTCCCCCGCTGGCTATAGGGGGGCAGCTTGTGCTGCCTGGGTCCCGGGGAGCCCACCTCCCCTCCACATATGTTCTGGGGCAGCCAGGGAGACTTTTCAGCGCAGTGCACCATCCCTGCTTTTTTTGGCGGCTTGGACGCCACATAAAGGCCTCACAGCACACACCAGGTGACAGGAGCTAACGGAAGGGGTGGGGCTAATTTCACTGGGACTGGGGGTGGAAATCCTTGCCTGATTTTTCCCCCCACTTGATTTATGATGGATATGCGGCAGGCACGCTCTCTTTGTAACACAGCCCCGTATTCTGTGTCTCTGAACCACAGGGCCCAGTGATGGATGTATGCCCGTCACAGGGTCTGACAGCCAGGACCTCTCGGACCAGCTACCACTGCCCCCCATGAAACAAATGGGCTACCTTACCCCCAGCAGACCAGGTTGGCTTCTGTTAAACCACCCAGGCCAAGCCCACTCTCAAACCACCTTCAGCCCCAGCATGGCTGTCACAGTTCCTTCCTAGCTATCATCCTTCTGTCCTGATTCTAGCCACGCACAGTGCCTCCCATAACATCCTGCCTGCTCCATTACAGATTTGTCCTGGTCCTGACACTGCTGCTGTCAACTGATCCGGTCCTAGGCATGCATCCCTACTATCTATCTGTGTAGAAATACACACATGAGGTTTGAGAATGCCTCATCTAGATTAGCACCCCTCCCCCTCCACCCTCAATGTTTTTAAGCAGGGAACCAGCATGGACTGCACTGAGACAGAGGCATAATTCCAAGTAAGTCCTATTTATTTGTATATAGTGTCAGAAAATTTGGGGTCGGCATCTGGGCGTGGGGCCCCCGGGCTGCCCTGGCTGGACTGTCTCAGGGCATCGCAACTTAAATACACAGTCACTTTTTATATCATGTTTGTTTATTATTTATTTATGCACTCTTTATTTCACACGCTCTCTACCTCCAAACATATAGTAGGGACCTTCATACTTATTATTTTACCACTTTACTATCACTGTTCTTTATTGTGATGCCCTGGGGGGGTCTTTAGCTGGATCATGTTTTGGGGTTCCCTGCGTCCCAGGTGGTGACCCCATAGTGTTAGGGACCTGCTCGACAAGAGGTGACCTGGACGATTGGTGGGCAGGCCAATATCACTGGCCAATGATATACCAACAACCTCTTATTATATAATGTAATGATCGCATAGTGCATTTGCACCCTCTCTCTCTGCTTAGGCATGCAATGCACGCCCCTGAATATTCCAAATGCCCTAGTACTTGGCTATTTTGCCTATGCCTATGGCAGTCTCTTGTGCTGAGTGTGTTTATACGTAAACAAAGGTGCTAGATAGTGCTAAATAAGGAATGCATACAGTATGACATGAGTATCTATTCCTTTCTTCGACTGTCTGTTACACTACAGTATCTGTGGTTCCAAGTGGGTCTCCCCCTCTGATAATAGACAAGCCCACACTGCTTAGCTTCCAAGGTTGGAAGAGATTAGGTATTTTCAATGTGGTATTGTTGTAGATTCTATTGTATGATGTCAAAATGGAAAACGACACATGTGTTTGTAATTCCTTTATACAGGTACACTACCGATTTTCCGGCATCATCGGTTCCATTGCAATGCCGGATTATCGATTTTGCCGGATTAATGAAGGATTTCTAGTTTTTTACTAATTTTGCACCTTCAGTACATTTCTAAAGCAATAAATAGTCAAATATATCCTACAGCATAATATTAATGAATGAATAAACACAGTAGTATATGCAAACCTGTTTATTACAGTGTACTACATGCTGTATAAGCAAAACAGGTATCAGGTACATTTTGAACAAACATTAACAGTAAGTGCAGTATGAATGAAAGTCTTGCTGGGACCTTGGACGCCATATCAGCCCCACTGCTGCCTGCTGTGTCACCTGCAGTGTCCTTGGAAGCTGTACCCAGTGGCACTTGTTTATGCTGTGTCTTCCGCCCATGTGCGGTACTTGCTGGGACCTTGGACGCCATATCAGCCCCACTGCTGCCTTCTGTGTCACCTGCGGGATCCTTGGAAGCTGTACCCAGTGGCACTTGCTCATGCTGTGTGTTCCACCGATGTGCGGTACTTGCTTTGACCTCAGACGCCATGATGCTTCCTGTGTCACCTGCAGTGTCCGCGGAAGCTGTATTCACTGACACTTGCGCCTATTGCGTGTTACGCCCATGTTCAGAAAGTGTTCCGGATTAAAAGAGTTCATCAACCTCTTTTAATCCGGACAATTTTGCTTTGTCCGGATTAAAAGAGGTCCCTTACCTCCTTTAATCCAGACAAATCTATAGGCCACCAGGCCAGGGGCAGGATTTGGACAGGAGCCTATTGCTTGATGTCACTAAAATGGCTTTAAAGGGAGAAGTCATAATCATGGGAGACTTTAATCTACTTGATGTGAATTGGGAGGAGTCTTTTGCAAGATCATCTATAAGTGGCAAATTTCTAAATTTTCTACAGGGAGCCTCTCTCAAGCAATTGGTGAGGGAGCCTACTCGCAAAGACTCAATATTAGATTTAATACTCACAAATGGTGACAGAATATCAGACATATATATGGGTGAGAACCTGGGATCCAGTGATCATCAAGCAGTATGGTTTAGTATTAAGGCAGGGTCCAACTCCAGTCACACAAAACCTAAGGTGTTGGATTTTAGGAAGGCTGACTTTGCAAAAATGGGGAGATGTTTAAACGACTCATTAGTGGATTGGAGGAACTTGAAAGGAGTGCAGGAGAGGTGGAAAAAAATGTAAAAGTGCAATACTAAAGGCAACGGACCTTTGTATCAAAAGGGAAAGGAAGTCAGTGTGGTTTACTAAAGAGGTATCAACTAGTGTAAAAGCAAAAAAGATGGCCTTTAGGACATACAAGCAGACTCAAAATAATAATGACAAAGAAGTGTATCTTGCCAGACGCAAAGAGGCTAAGAAAGTGATCAGCGTGCCAAGGCACAAGCTGAGGAGAAAATGGCTCAGTCGGTAGATAAAGGAAACAAAACTTTTTTTAAGTATATAAGTGAAAGGAGAAAATCAAATGGAGGAATAATAAGACTGCGGACAGACACTGAGAATTTGGTGGAGGGAGACAAGGCAATTGCAGATCATCTATATAATTACTTTTGCTCCGTATTCACTATAGAAGGAGACCACAGTTAAGTTTCAAGGACATTCATAAAAATAAGGTAGATGGAAGTACATTTACTAGGGAGAAAGTCCTAACAGAATGGGGCCAGATGGAGTGCATCCAAGGATACTAAAAGAACTAAAAGATGTGTTGGTAGCGCCATTAACAGATTTATTCAACCAGTCACTAGATACAGGTGCAGTTCCAGAGGACTGGGGAAAAGCAAATGTAGTTCCACTGCACAAAAGCGGAAGCAAAGAAGAAGCAAGTAACTACAGACCAGTGAGCCTTACATCAGTAGTAGGGAAATTAATGGAAACTCTATTAAAAGAAAGAATAGTGGAATATCTTAAATTAAACAACTTACAGGATCCAAAACAGCATGCTTTTACTGCAGGGAGATCATGCCAAACAAGTCTCATTGACTTTTTGACTCTGTGACCAAAATACTAGATGAAGGGGGGGGGGGGAGGGCTGTAGATGTGGCATATCTAGACTTTAGTAAGGCTTTTGACACTGTCCAACATCGCAGGCTGCTAAATAAACTTGAAAGTGTGGGATTGGATTATAAAACAATTAAATGGATAAGAACCTGGTTGCAGGATAGGAAACAGACAGTTGTAGTAAATGGAGTGCATTCTATGGAGGAACATGTTACCAGTGAAGTACCCCAGGGATCTGTACTTGGACCAGTGCTCTTAAATATCTTTGTTAGTGACATTGCAAATGGTATTGAAGGGAAAGTATGCCTTTTTGCAGATGACACAAAGATATGCAGAGTTATAACAGAGTAGACACACCAGGAGGGGTAAATCAAATGACTGATGATCTAAGTAAACTTGAGAATTGGTCAAGAGAATGGCAACTACATTTTAATGCTAAAAAATGCAAAATTATGCACTTGGGACTCAAAAACCCAAAGGCTCAATATAGCATCAAGGGTACTATAATAAAACTACTGAGGAGGAAAGAGATCTAGGAGTCACTATTTCAAGTGACTTAAAGGCAGGGAGGCAATGTAACAAAGCAATGAGGAAGGCTAGTCAGATGCTTGGTTGCATAGGGAGAGGAATCAGTAGCAGAAAAAAATACGTAATAATGCCACTTTATAGGTCATTGGTACGACCTCATCTGGAATACTGTGTCCAGTTCTGGAGACCATATCTTCAGAAGGATATAAATACATTGGAGAGTGTACAAAGAAGGGCAACTAAAATGGTGCATGGCCTACATCACAAAACTTACTTGGATAGACTAAAATATCTTAACATGTATAGTTTGGAGCAGAGAAGGGAAAGGGGGGACATGATATAATCTTCAAATATATCAAGGGTTTTAACTTAGTACAGGAGGGAAATTTTCTTCAAAGGAAAATAAGTAATAAAACACGAGGACATGCACTGAAACTGGAGGGAGGTAGGTTCAGGGGAAATGTTAGAAAGAATTACTTCACAGAAAGGGTAGTGGATAAGTGGAATAGCCTCCCATCAGAGGTGGTAGAGGCTAAGACAGTAGAACAATTTAAACATGCTTGGGATAGGCATATGAATATCCTTACAAAGAAATAAGGATTAAAAAGGGTTGAGTTTACCTGAAGGGTAAAAAAAGGGGCAGACTAGATGGGCCAAATGGTTCTTATCTGCCGTCAAATTCTATGTTTCTATGTTACTATGTTAAATCAAAATTGTCCGGATTAAAAGAGGTTCCGGAACAACAGTTGCCGGAAAATCAGGGGTGTACCTGTATATATGAATTTAAAACAAATAAAAACAGTTTTCACAGCACCTCCATAAATATGTGCTATTTAGTAATGTTCATTTAGGCCAGATGGGTACATAGTCTGCAGTTGAAAAATCCAGTACATCTCTCTCCTGAACAAAATATTGGCTAAATTGCCTCCTCTTTCTCCCAGTCTGACCAGTTTGATTGCTTTGAAGGTGAGATCCTCTGGGTTGGAGATGTGAGGCCAAATGTAATAGGGTGTGAGAATCAGAGTCGGAGATTTTGGAAAAGTTTTCCCATTTTTTTTAGCGGCAATCATTTACTTTGCATAACCAGCTTGATTTTGTCATGTAAATGATTGCTGCTTAAAAAAATTGGGAAAACTCTCCCAAAATCTCTGACTTTCTGATTCTCACACCCTATTACATTTGGCCCTGTGATCTTTATTAAACTGTCTTGGGACTGCATGGTTGTCTTGTTTATTCTTAAAACTCCGTATATGCTCCTGGATTTGAAATTTGAGGGGTTGTTTTGTTTTTCCCACTTATATTTTACCGCATGTGCATTCTAAAAGTTAAATGAGCAATGCGGTGTTGCAATTGGTGAAGTCTTTGATTTTGTACTTTTCCGCATCATGAAAACCTTTCCGGTTAGGATGTACAGATTGAGCGGATGGCGGATCTTTGCAGGGGATGGCGATGGCGACGCCAGCAGCCATCCCCCACCACCCACCATCTGTATATGTGAAAGGGGATGCGCGCGCACGAGATGCGCACGCGTCCCCTTCCGAAAGCTTCCCCCGGGTCCCCGCCGGCTTGTCGGTGCTCACCCGGGGTCCCCACCACCTCCCCGCACCCCCCCTAACCCTGTCCGTCTCCCTGAAGCGGAGACGGACAGGGTTCCCGTTGCCCCGCCGCCCAGAAACTGAGACGCACGTGCGCGTGAGACGCACGCGCGTCTCAGTCAGATGGACGCCAGGCTGCTGGCGGATCGCCAATGGTGACGTTCTGGTGATTTGCCAGCAAGAGGGAGCCCGGCTCCATCTGTAGATCAGGGGTTGCCAACCGGTCAGAGGTAAAGAGCCAAAAAATATCTGCTAAAGAGCCAACAACATGGGGCATGGTCTATTTGGACCCCTTGGTTCAAATATGCCTCCAATAGTGCAGTGCCATATATACATATGCCCCCAATAGTGCAAGATACACATATGCTCCCATGGTGCCCGGTTTGCCCCCATGGTGCCAGGTATGCCCCCATGGTGCCAGAAAGCTAGTATGCCCCCACAGTGACACAAACTGCAATGCCCCCACAGTGACACAAACTGCTATGCCCCCACAGTGACACAAACTGCAATGCACCCACAGTGACACAAACTGCTATGCCCCCACAGTGACACAAACTGCTATGCCCCACAGTGCCACAAACTGCTATGCCTCCACAGTTTCACAAACTGCTATGCCCCCACAGTTTCACAAACTGCTATTCCCTGCTATGCCCCCACATTGCTAATTTCCCAGCAGCAGCACTCACCGTTGTTGCTGCTGCTGCTGCCGGCGGGGAGAGGACAGTCCGGCATCTCCCTGCAGTTCTCTCATATCACAGAGGGGAGGAGAGCACAGTACAGCACACTGCCTGTCTCCTTCCCCACTCACTTCCCTGTGACTGGGCCATCCGCCAATCAAAGCTTGCGGGCCGGCTCTTGATTGGCTGCCGGCCCGCGAGCTCTGATTGGCGGACGGCCCAGTCACAAGGATGCACAGTGAGGGGTAGGAGAGTTGCGCGGTTTCTTCCCCTCAGAGGGAGAAGGGAACCGGCAGTGGGTAATGGAGGGATGGGGGACGGGGACGGATGGTGGGTGGCTGGTAGGAGCTGCATTTTAACAGGGGGAGAGCCGTATGCGGCTCGAGTGCCGCGGGTTGGCCACCACTGATGTAGATACTTGCAGATACACAATACACTTATCACATTTATAGGAACCTTTACACTTGGTCATGGAGGAGTTGGTAGCTTAAGGCTCTGGCTGAATACTAGGGGGAGACCCCCTGGGAACTACAGGTACTGTAGTAACAGACAGACGACGCAAGATATAGATACTCATGTCATGTGTATTCCTTATTTAACACAATCTAGCACATTAGTTTAAGGGGATACGGTCATTGGGTCACCAGCATGATATGTTAGGTCGACGCCATTAGGTTGACATACATTTAGGTCGACATGACTTAAGGTAGACATGCATTTAGGTCACCATGACTTATGGTAGATATACAGGAAGGTCGACATGACTTAAGGTCGACATGGGTTTGGTCGAAAGGGTCATTAGGTTGACATGGTTTTTTATGTTTTTTGAGCAAAAAATTTGCTGACAGGCGGTATTTCATGCCCTACTATCCACTAGGGCATGGTGGGAGAATAAAATAGTGTGCTAGGCATAGCAGGCACCGTGCTCAAAGTATGGTGAACGCACGCGGTGCTACTTTTTACTGTCTATGTTGACTGTGTTGACATTCCGGTGTAAAAAAAACTTTTTCAATGTCGACCTTACCAATGTCGACCTAATGACCCAGCCAACCTTACCCATATCGACCTAATGACCCTGTTGACCTAAAGTCAAGTCTACCTTTCTGCATGTTGACCTTAACTCATGTGGACCTAATGGTGTCAACCTTATGACTGTCTAACAATTTGCTGGTGACCAACTGATCCACACCCAGTTTAAGTATAAACACACTCAGCATTTTTTTTTGAGCATGTCATAATAATATACCCCACAACTCTATTTCAGATACTGCAATCCACTCCTATTCGGGCATCCAAATAGGAAAACTGAGATAAAACTATCGGCATTCACAGAAAATTTTTACTGTACATAAACAGGACAAAAGACTCTCTGGGGGGGGGGGGGGGGGGGGGGAGGGGGTTCTATTTGAAGCCAGGAATAGTTATGGTGTGCACACACTCGTACAATCACCCTGTGATTCTGACTATATAGTCAGAATTGCATCCGTATCACACGCAGATCACATGCAGATCGCAAGGGTTTTAACCCTTGTGATCCCGATGCGCGCTCTCGTATCGCACGGCATAAAGTCTTTGCTGCCTTGACTATATAGTGCAGATCTGCACTATATAATCAAAATTGTATGCCATTGCATGCATGCCGTGCGATCCGATGCGATGCAATATGATCGGCACGGCACATCTCAGGTGTGTACACACCATTAGACCAGGATGGGGCAGACAATTACCATTCACACATTTTTTATAATTTATTTGGAAATTAGACTAAGTAA
Source organism: Crinia signifera (assembly GCF_055691185.1). Lineage (NCBI taxonomy): Eukaryota > Metazoa > Chordata > Amphibia > Anura > Myobatrachidae > Crinia > Crinia signifera. The sequence goes on from NC_139219.1 coordinate 177,145,618, forward strand.
AAATCCAGCAAAACTGTACAGCAGAAATGTAAAAGTAATGATTCCGTCTATGACTAATAATCTGGAAAATTGGAAACATCTAACACTATCATATTTAGCATGAGTGAGTCTGAGTAAGAATGACGACATTTCCAAAATTGTTACATATAATACAGTCTCTTCCTATACTGCTTAGCAATACAGATATCAACAAAATAAACACACTTTTTAGAAACTTCATATGGAAAGGAAAAATAGCGATACGAAAGCTACAACAAGCAAAAATAGCCCTATATTGCCCCATTTGTATACATTAGAGTAAACAATATAGCACAAACAAACAATATAGCACAAAGATGTGCTTAAGCACAGACCACTCAGCAAACATCGCTGACACACATGCGATGCACCAGTGATGTGTGCTGGGTGATCTGTGTGGACCAGTGTTCTGGATTTTGACTAAATTTTAGATGCAGTCAGGATCTAGTCATGTGACACAGGACCGCACATCTCCGCCTCTATGGCCTGTACACACGGAGCAATCTGTGCTTACTTTCTGAGCGATCCAGACAGGTCGCTTAGAAAATAGCCCTATATTGCCCCATTTGTATACATTATAGTAAACAATATAGCACAAACAAAGCAAAGCTTATTCTTTTACATGTCCAGTTAATGATAATTACATTAAACCCTTTATTTGGCAAGCATTGGAAAGTCCAAGCATACTGTGTGTGTGTGTATATATATATATATATATATATATATATATATATATATATATATATATATATATATAATATGGGTCTGGTCCCCAACACTCCGAGTAGTAGTGGTTACTGTGCCCGGTGCCCTCCTTATGCCGCTACCGAAGTAGTCAGCAATGTATATTAGGCGTGGATGGCGGCACTCGGGTCCAAAGAAAAACACACGATACACGTAACTTGTGTGCAACGTTTCAGCGCCCGTAGCTCTTTTATCAAGAACAATTTTACAAGTGAATAACTCACCATTTATGAGGGAGCCCAGGCCCGGTGCTGGTCATGTCACCATCCCCTTCCGTCCTCCCGGCGTGTCGCCCAGTCGCCCGGAAGTGACGGCGTGTCCTGCTCCGGTTCCCTAGCAACCTGTATATACAAACAAAGTGCCGTGTTTATTATACATTACACTAAATAGTCAATAGTGCAATAGAAATACAATACGAGGATACCAACATGTATCCATCAACTTATGTGCAAAAAATACAATATAAAATGTGACTACATGATGGTGCATTAAAACTGACTTCGCCAGGAGAGTGTTCCACATATATAGCAGCGCTGCAGTGTTTCATGTCAACTCGCAGCTTGCAAATCCTGTCAATTACTCTCACTTAGATTTCTAATCATGTCATTAAATTTTTCTACTTATCTGCTACATTGTTATGTATGAGCTCTCTCCTGGTTACTCGACATACGACATATAACAAATATACAATATCTTAACAATATATTTTTAAAAAACTTTTTTAGATTTTTTGGGACTGCTCGGTAATTTTTTGTCTGACTACCTGCAATCAAATATATCTCCTGAGTTTATCTTGTATAGCGTTCCACTGTGTTGTATTGTGGTGCTCCACTCGTTTATTTTATAAGTGCTATATTATGTTACAGAAAGCAGCTGAGGCTCAGAGATTCATTTAAGCCCCTGGGGGCTAGGGTGCCTAGTCTATGTATCCAGGCACACTCTTTTTGTAAGAGTTTCTTCCCCCTGTCCCCGCCTCTAGCGGAGGGAGGGACATGGTCAATTATCTGGTACCGAATGGCCGAGATGTTGTGTCTGGCGTTGGCGAAGTGCCTTGCCACAGGTTGTTCGCTGTTTCCTTTTATTAAGGCCGCTTTTATTGCGGATCTGTGCATGTCCATAAGCTCGCGGAACTGCCGTTCCGTCTTGCCTACGTATTGTAAAGAACATGGACAGGAAATTATATAAATTACATATTTGCTGGTACATGTAGGTTTGTAATTTATGTTATACTTTTTCCAGAAAACGGATGGTGAAAACTGGGTCCAGCTAACATGTAGCCACACGTTACACAATTCAGGCATTTGTAACACCCTTTTTTGGCTGATGGTAAAAAATTGGACGTATTACCTGTCCCTTGAGATGTTATATCCGTGTGTACTAGACGGTCCCTCAAGCTACGCCCCTTGCGGTACCATGGCATTAGGCTAGTGTCTTTCAAATTTAATGTCGGATCTGCCTGTACAACCGGCCAATATTGTTTGGCCTTCTTTTTAATTTTTGGTGATAAATGGGTGTATGTATTTACCCAGATGATTTTTGGCTTATCTTCCCTTTTTTGCCAGGTTCTAATAGCTGTTTTCTTGGTATCGATAGGGCTTTCTTCTTCATGGTTTCCAGGAGGTTGGCCGCATATCCCCTAGCTAGGAATTTGTTGTGTGTTATCTCTAATTGTGCCAATGCCTCCTCCCTATCACTTGTGATTCTTAAAGTTCTAAGGAACTGGCTGTAGGGTAATGCCTGTTTTGTTTCTAAGGGATGGGCACTAGATGCCATTAGTAAATTATTCCTATGTGTAGGTTTTGAGAAAATGGTGGTGGCTAATCTGCCTTGTTTTTTAGTGAGCGTCACATCAAGAAAATTTGTGGTCTCACTGTCTACTGAAAATGTGAACTTCACTGGGTTGTCCGAATTGTTGTGGCCATCTATTAGTATTCTGAACTCTTCTTTTGATCCTGACCATATAAGCAATACATCGTTGATGTATCAGTGATACGATATTACCTTCTCTGCAATGTTTTTATTACTAAAGAATAAATATTGTTAGATGTCACACATGAATAGGTTTGCAACCGACGGGGCCACATTCGACCCCATGGCCACTCCCCTGAGTTGCAAATAGAAATTACCATCACAGAAAAAGTAGTTCTTTGAAAGCACCATTTCCAATAACTGTATAAAGACATCGATGTCTGGACCTGCGTAATGCCGATTATTGACTAGGGCTCTCCTCACAGATTGTAGTCCCATGGCATGGGGGATACACGTGTATAAATTGCTGACATCCAATGATATCAGTAGAGTTTGTTCTGTTAAGTCCGGTAATCTTTCCAGTGCACGAAGGAGGGATGTTGTGTCTTTTAAGAAGGTGGGTTTGGCTTGCACCACTGGTTGCAGGAATCCATCCCAAAAAAATGATATTGGCTGTTAAATCGATCCCCAGGCCGATATTATCGGCCGGCCTGGTGGCTTAGAGGGATGTTTATGGACCTTAGGGATTGTATATAGCAATGGTCGGATCGGGTGTTCCACCGTCATATATAAGCGGCACTGTTCAGTTATAAAGTCATTGGCTGTCAGATACACTAGGAACATGTCAAGCTCTTTCTTATATGCCATTGTTGGGTCTCCTGTTAGACGTAGATAAGTTTGTTGATCTTGTAAATGTCTATGTGTTTCTTCACGGTAGTCTGCAAGATTTTGAATGACAATAGAGCCCCCTTTGTCTGATTGCCTAATGACTATATCTTGGTAGGATTCCAAATTTTTTAAAGCATCGCGTTCACTTCTTGTTAAGTTCCAATGTTGGGGGTTGATGTTCTCTCCACTCGAAGGGATATCCTGCTTTAGCATGTTTGTAAAGACTTGTATGGCAGAGTTGTTACTTGTAGGTTCAAAGGTTGATTTCTTCTTGAAACCTGCCAGTTGTTTAGGGATATGGGGTGTAGATTTTTTATTATTATTTGCCTTGTCCTTAAAGTGATCTTTTAATTTCAGACTCCGGTTGAGTCTATATGAATCTACCTCCCATTGGAATGTATCAAATGGGGTGGTCGGAACAAAAGATAGTCCATATGATAAGACTTTGTTTTCTTCTGATGTTAAGGTACGGGTTGACAAATTGAAGATAGGGCTCAGTGCCTCACTGTCAGTTTTCTTTGCGATTTTCTTCCTCTCCCTCACGCTTTGCCCCCCTCTCCTGGTACGACTTATTTTGGTGTTGCGATTTGTGCCCTCGTGCGCACCCCTAAAGGGATGAAACCACGGCCTCTGTTTCCTTCTATATTATCACTCTCGCTACCAGTAGTTTGGGAGTCTGAGTGTAAATTATATTGGGGGCGGAGTCTCCTACGGAATAATGGTCACTTGTCATCCTGGCTGTATGCCCCAGTAAGCCAGCTATAGACCCTTTGGTGTTCATAGTCGTTGTCAACCTTCCTTTTTTTCTCTTTTTTAAAACGGATGAGCTCTTGTTTATAGACTTCGATGTCCTTAGCCAATTTAGCCATCCAATCTCCTTCTTTATCAGCTTGTAGTGTTGGTTTGTGTATTGTCTCCATATCCTTGATTTTACTTTTTGTGACCTCCATCTCTCTCTTCGCCTCTTCGATTACCAACACAGAATTCTGGATTATTTCTTCCAATGGTCGGGGTATTCCTTATTCTAAAGCCCCGTGGCAGTTTTTTGTCTCGATAATAATAAGATAGGGTAAGATCATGGAAAAAGAAATCCTGCTCCCGCTTTTTCAATTTAAGCCAATCCTTGTAGATCTCTAATGGACTGTCCAGAGCTCCCTGCATGTCTTGTGTCTCTGTGAACAAAATACTTTCCGCTTCTGATTCTGAAAAGTTAAATACAGTTCCGGGGGTTAACACCACCCGTTGGTGTTTTATGCCCGAGGTGCTGGTGTCCTTAGGTGAACAGGCAAAAGAGTAAACTAATGCTCCCGGTGCCCTGGGTATGAGGTGGGTCGCACTCACTGCTCCGTGTCTGCGGCACCCGCCTCGTATACGATATGGGTCTGGTCCCCGGCACTCCGAGTAGTAGTGGTTGCTGAGCCTGGTGCCCTCCTTATGCCGCTACCGAAGTAGTCAGCAATTTATATTAGGCGTGGATGGCGGCACTCGTACCTTAACATCAGAAGAAAACAAAGTCTTATCATATGGACTATCTTTTGTTCCGACCACCCCATTCGATACATTCCAATGGGAGGTAGATTCATATAGACTCAAACGGAGTCTGAAATTAAAAGATCACTTTAAGGCAAATAATAATAAAAAATCTACACCCCATATCCCTAAACAACTGGCAGGTTCCAAGAAGAAATCAACCTTTGAACCTACAAGTAACAACTCTGCCATACAAGTCTTTACAAACATGCTAAAGCAGGATATCCCTTCGAGTGGAGAGAACATCAACCCCCAACATTGGAACTTAACAAGAAGTGAACGCAATGCTTTAAAAAATTTGGAATCCTACCAAGATATAGTCATTAGGCAATCAGACAAAGGGGGCTCTATTGTCATTCAAAATCTTGCAGACTACCGTGAAGAAACACATAGACATATACAAGATCAACAAACTTATCTACGTCTAACAGGAGACCCAACGGTGGCGTATAAGAAAGAGCTTGACATGTTCCTAGTGTATCTGACAGCCAATGACTTTATAACTGAACAGTGCCGCTTATATATGACGGTGGAACACCCGATCCGACCATTGCTATATACAATCCCTAAGGTCCATAAACATCCCTCTAAGCCACCGGGCCGGCCGATAATATCGGCCAGGAGATCGATTTACCAGCCAATAGCGTTTTTTTGGGATGGATTCCTGCAACCAGTGGTGCAAGCCAAACTCACCTTCTTAAAAGACACAACATCCCTCCTTCGTGCACTGGAAAGATTACCGAACTTAACAGAACAAACTCTACTGATATCATTGGATGTCAGCAATTTATACACGTGTATCCCCCATGCCATGGGACTACAATCTGTGAGGAGAGCCCTAGTCAATAATCGGCATTACACAGGTCCAGACATCGATGTATTTATACAGTTATTGGAAATGGTGCTTTCAAAGAACTACTTTTTCTGTGATGGTAATTTTAGTAATAAAAACATCGCAGAGAAGGTAATATCGTATCACCAATACATCAACGATGTATTGCTTATATGGTCAGGATCAGAAGAAGAGTTCAGAATACTAATAGATGGCCACAACAATTCGGACAACCCAGTGATGTTCACATTTTCAGTAGACAGTGAGACCACAAATTTTCTTGATGTGACGCTCACTAAAAAACAAGGCAGATTAGCCACCACCATTTTCTCAAAACCTACACATAGGAATTAATTACTAATGGCATCTAGTGCCCATCCCTTAGAAACAAAACAGGCATTACCCTACAGCCAGTTCCTTAGAACTTTAAGAATCACAAGTGATAGGGAGGAGGCATTGGCACAATTAGAGATAACACACAACAAATTCCTAGCTAGGGGATATGCGGCCAACCTCCTGTAAACCATGAAGAAGAAAGCCCTATCGATACCAAGAAAACAGCTATTAGAACCTGGCAAAAAAGGGAAGATAAACCAAAAATCACCTGGGTAAATACATACACCCATTTATCACCAAAAATTAAAAAGAAGGCCAAACAATATTGGTCGGTTGTACAGGCAGATCTGACATTAAATTTGAAAGACACTAGCCTAATGTCATGCTACTGCAAGGGGCCTAGTTTGAGGGACCGCCTAGTACACACGGATATAACATTTCAGGGGACAGGTAATACGTCCAATTTTTTACCATCAGCCAAAAATGGGTGTTACAAATGCCTGAATTGGGTAAAGTGTGGCTACATGTTAGCTGGACCCAGTTTTCACCATCCATTTTCTGGGAAAAAGTATAACATAAATTACAGACTTACATGTACCAGCAAATATGTAATTTAGATAATTTCCTGTCCATGTTCTTTACAATACGTAGGCAATACGGAACGGCAGTTCCGCGAGCGTATGGCCATGCACAGGTCCGCAATAAAAGAGGCCTTAATAAAAGGAAACAGCGAACAACCTGTGGCTAGCAACTTCGCCAATGTCAGACACAACATCTCGGCCATTCGGTACCGGATAATTGACCATGTCCCTCCCTCCGCTAGAGGCGGGGACAGGGGGAAAAAACTCTTACAAAAAGAGTGTGCCTGGATACATAGACTAGGCACCCTAGCCCCCAGGGGCTTAAATGAATCCCTGAGCCTCAGCTGCTTTCTGTAACATAATATAGCACTTATAAAATAAACGAGTGGAGCACCACAACACAACACAGTGGAACGCTATACAAGATAAACTCAGGAGATATATTTGATTGCAGGTAGTCAGACAAAAAATTACCGAGCAGTCCCAAAAAATCTAAAAAAGTTTTTTAAAAATATATTGTTGAGATATTGTATATTTGTTATATGTCGTATGTCGAGTAACCTGGAGAGAGCTCATACATAACAATGTAGCAGATAAGCAGAAAAATTTAATGACATGATTAGAAATCTAAGTGAGAGTAATTGATAGGATTTGCAAGCTGTGAGTTGATATGAAACACCACAGCGCTGCTATATATGTGGAACACTCTCCTGGCGAAGTCAGTTTTAATGCACCATCATGTAGTCACGTTTTATATTGTATTTTTTGCACATAAGTTCATGGATACATGTTGGTATCCTCGTATTGTATTTCTATTGCACTATTGACTATTTATTGTAATGTATAATAAACACGGCACTTTGTTTGTATATACAGGTTGCTAGGGAACCGGAGCAGGACACGGCGTCACTTCCGGGCGACTGGGCGACACGCCGGGAGGACGGAAGGGGATGGCGACATGACCAGCACCGGGCCTGGGCTCCCTCATAAATGGTGAGTTATTCACTTGTAAAATTGTTCTTGATAAAAGTGCTACGGGCGCTGAAACGTTGCACACAAGTTACGTGTATCGTGTTTTTCTTTGGACCCGAGTGCCGCCATCCACGCTTAATATATATATATATATATATATATATATATATGGGTAGAACAGGAGAGAAATGTAAAGGAGCGCTTCCTAGTGTATTAAAAGAGTATTTATTGCACAAAAAGGAGATAAAAACTCCAAGGTACATAACAGTAATGCCCGTACCTAAAAAGACAACACTGTGGACTGGTTACCACACGGCTTGATAATGATACATCAGGCAAAACAGCTCACTCGTATGGGCGACCTCCGTGTCCTGGGAAACTCCGAAACGACACACGCTGGCTTGCGTAGCAGAAGCGGGGGAGTCCAGTGGCAGGGGCGACCGTCGGGAGAGCACAGCTGGTGGAGCAAGGTAGGCCACGCCCTGACGCGTTTCGTCACTGGGACTTCGTCAGAGGGCGTGGCTACTACCTGCTCAGACCAGCATTAAATACACACCATCTGTCAATCAATCAGAGGGGCCAGGCACTGTGGCTTAAAGTGATACACATCATACCACCATTAAAATTTCCGACACTTGGACACTCCTGCGCTCGTACACCCACCATATATATATATATATAAATATGTAAAATTTTTAAGTAGATTTTTATATAATACTGAGTTTGTTATCTCAAGAAATAGCTGACTTATGACTGCATGAAGATTTTGCTTGAGAGATTCACTTTTTTTATCAAAAAGATAAAAAAATAAAACACTACATCATAACTATAATACAACATTCATGTTGTTTAAGAGTTCCATGAACAGGCACAAAAAGGACATGTTAGGTATATACATGTTAGATGTATGAAAGTTTCATGTTCAGTAAAGCCTTTATGGGTGCATGTTTTCCTCTTCCTCTACTTACACTAATACACTGTATATTTATTCTCTGTTGATGAAAAAGTATATATTCGAATAGTTCTAAATAGTTATGAATATTAAGCTGGAAAACTATGTATAACGTTCACTTTGCAAGCAACCTTACCTAAACTAGGATGAAATGAATAATTATTTAACTGCTTTCAAAACATACACAATAAACATTATTAGTTCACTGTTCAATGACATTTCACAGCTTCTCATATAATATTAACAATTAGAGCAATTAACTTCAGAACACTTGTCTCGCTAATGAAATAGCATTTTGTAAAAGCTGTGAAATGATTTGCTATTACGGATGCATCAGCTCATAACACATAAGAGAATCAGCTACTGTATACAGTATATACTTCATACAGGGCCCCATTCCTGTGTATGTACAGTATATGATACAGCAAACTGCACAAAGCACTCAGCTCTTGAGGTACATAGAAAGATTTATCAGAAAATGTAGCCTGAAGCTGGAATTGGAAATTCTTTTTTAACTCCACGTTTGCTGACTTCTCATCTGGTCATTTTAAAACCAGATTCTGACAAAAGAGGGCAAGATTACACATGGTACAGAAAATTGGAAACGGTCATCTGTCAGACCAGACTTAGGTCGACAGTCATTAGGTCGACCCCGGAAGGTCGACTGTCCCCAAGGTCGACAGGGTTAAAGGTCGACATGGCTCAAGGTCGACATGACTTAAGGTCGACATGGGCCAAGGTCGACATGGTTTTAGGTCGACAGTCATTATGTCGACATAAGTTTTTCACTGTTTTTTGAGCCGATATGTGCCGACAGGCGGTATTTCATGCCCTACCATCCACTAGGGCATGGGTCCTCAAACTGCGGCCCTCCAGGTGTTGTGAAACTACAAATCCCAGCATGCCTTGCCACAGTTTTGCTATAAGGGAGTGTTAAAACTGTGGCAAGGCATGCTGGGATTTGTAGTTTCAAAACATCTGGAGGGCCGCAGTTTGAGGACCCATGCACTAGGGCGTGGTGGGAAAATAAAATAGTGTGCCGAGCGCAGCGAGGCACCGGTTCGACTCCAACTGGCTGCGGGTTCGACTCCAACTGTGTCCATGTCGACTGTGTCGACATTAGGGTAAAAAAACAGTGGAAAACTCATGTCGACCTAATGACTGTCGACCTAAAACCATGTCGACCTTAAGTCATGTCGACCTTGAGCCATGTCGACCTTTAACCCTGTCGACCTTGGGGACAGTTGACCTTCCGGGGTCGACCTAATGACTGTAGACCTAAGTCTGTTCTGACAGATGTACCGCTACCCAGAAAATATGTATTCATGTCTACTGCTGTTACATACACATTGAACATGTCCATTTGTACGTGTGGACATTTTCAGAGAAAACCACAGCAAATTTGCCGCCTGATATTTATCATAAGATTATACATTTAATATAGATCTATAATTTTTTTTTTAGATGTAATATTTTAGAAATGCTAGTTTACACATCTTCATTTTCTATATTATCTATCAATGAATATTTTGGTGCTTTTTATTATTTTTTGTTCACTGATTGATATGGATGTTGTGGTGTGTGTTTAGGTATGATGAGTTGGGTATCAATGTCAGTTATTTTTTGGGTGAAGACCCCAGAGAGCAATGGGGTTAAGAAGCAGATGCCACTCAATGGTTTATCAAGCATCTATCACTGATGACACACTGTTCCACATCTGGAGCTGTTATACAACCATCTAACAGCGTTATTCCAGAAAAGCTTTCCTGAATTATATGGAGGTTAAATGCAATATATGGTAGACCACATTTAAATTTGCTTTGTAGTTTGTAAAATGGAAATTAATTCATGGATACAGAATTTAGAAAGGAACTTAGAGCTCTAAAAGAAACAATAATAACAGAAGAATTTCTAACAGCTGAAGCAATTATTTGAAAAGAACAATAACAGCAAAAGCTGTTGCAAATATAACTCCAATTTTCACAGATACTCTATGGAATGCAAATCAGGACATGTTTCTTATAAATGTAAAAAGTGAAACTTTGAAATGTATTAATAAGTTCTGATTAAAAATTCTCAATTCATGTATCAAAGGTATTCTTTTTTTTCATTGTACATTTTTACACTGTAATGGAAATATTTGGGTAATGCATATTGTTCAGAAATCCAGAGGTAGTCAGAACTTCAACATTCATGATGCTGTCATTCATAATGTTGACATGTTCAAAATGTCAACATTATGAATATCAACAGTCAAAATATTAACATAATAAATTAAGGTTGGTCTTAAGGCAAGGGTTAGTTTTAGGCTGCAGTTATGATTATGCATCCTGACTGTCAACATTAATGTCAACATTTTGAACCGGTCAACGTCTGTGTCGACATTTTAATCCTTCACAACTTTTATTTTACATATATTAATCAAATAATTATAAAGGTATATAAATACAATTTATTGGTGCATATATGGCAACAAAAACAGCATGCTGTTGGGTATTGGTGGACTCAGACTTGACCTAAGTGGTTAGTGATGTTAGCTGAATACCAATGGAAGGAGTATACAGATGCAGTAGGATAAGCTGAAGAAACTTTATTAACACAATGGCAATGATGGTACAGGTGAATACTTGAGAGAAGGTGAATATAAGAAACAATGTAAATACTTGAGATGAAATTGTAGACTGTGGCTGATGAGTAGATTATATGCATTTGCATATTTGCATATGCATTTGCATATTTGCCCGCTTTTCTGCAGTAATTGCATATCTGACCTAAATGTCCTGATGGTGCATATTCTGACAGGTTTCCGGAGCGAAGTCAGCGGCTGAGCGTGGCCAGTACAGAAGTATCCCCTAGCTGCATTGTCCCTAGCTTCCTGCCCGTTTAACGCCGCTGATAGGCTGACAGAAGCGCCCATCAGAGGAAAGGATTGAGCGGCCTGTCAGCGTGGCGGGGGGTGGGATGTGGGTGGAAGAGCTGATATGCTACAAAACAGTGCAGTGTGTAACGTAAGCTCTTCCAGCTACATCCCACACCCACTGTGCTGACAGGCTGCCCACCTCTGCTGACACGCAGGCAGGGCCGGTGCAAGGCTTCTCAGCACCCTAGGCAAAACTTCAAGCTACTCCCCCCCCCCTCATTTTTTTAGTTCATGTGGTCATCCAATCCCCATGACCCCCCCCCCCCCCCGGAAGGTGGCCAAGTCCCCTGCTTTTCCTCTGCACCCTCCCCTTTGCCACCCACAATAGAGTACAAGGAGGAGGGGGCAGCAATGTAGGAAGTATGACTCAAGGGAAAGTATGGAGGTGAGGTCTTAGAAGTTCCACAGCAGCCACCTGCATTAAGTACAACAAGGATCCTCATAGACATCCTTAATTTTTTGATTTGCAGACTTGGTGGCGCCCCCCAGATCCTCGCACCCTAGGCAGCTGCCTAAAGCTGCCTAGTGGTAGAGCCGGCCCTGCACGCAGGAAATCATTGCGCGCCACGCGGGTGCTGGAAGCCGGGGTCAGTGGTGCCTCTGACTTCAACAGTGACCTCAACCACAGAAGAGGCCAATGGTGAGTGTTACTGGCAGTTACAGTACAGTACAGTACAGTATTTGTGTCACTGCTGGGGGCATTATATCAATTTTTCTGCTAGGGGCATTATAGCATTTTTTTCTGCTGGGGGCATTATATGTATTTTTCTGCCGGGGCATTATATTAGTTTTACTGCTGGGGGCATTATATGTATTTTACTGCTGGGGGCATTATATAATTTATTCTGCTGGGAGCATTATATATATATATATATATATATATATATATATAAAGTGCAATTATGTGCGGCACTCTTGGGATTTTTAGTGAAGAAATGACACTGCGTACAAGCACTTGTACGCAGTGTCATTTCTTCACTAAAAATCCCAAGAGTGCCGCACATAATTGCACTTTATCTACACCCTCAGGTGAGGGCACCGGGTGAAGTTTATAAAGTCTCAACGGGTGAGTGCCAGATACCAAATCGAATATATATATATATATATATATATATATATATATATATGGAAAGTTTGGAGTCCAACCGCGCACAGCCACTGTGTGGAATAAAACTGCTTTTTTCCTTGGTTGTATGTCTGCAGCCTTTCCTCTCACAGAGCCTGACCACGGCTCAGAGTTGTCCCAATGGTGTATATAAAAGTAAGAGAGAATAGCGCAGGCGAGTCAGATAGTGATAAAACGTAATTTACTCATGAATAAAAGCTCACATACATATAAGAATGCAGCAATCAGCTTGCCCGATAATGGGAGTCCTTGATTGCAGCCTTCAGGCGGTGGAGGCCGGGACTCAGTACCCCGCCGTCGGTGCTTCACTTGCTTGGACCAGGAAAACACAAGTTGTATGAAGACAGCCCAGCCTCAGAAATAGGTTTGACGCATTAAATCCATCGAAAAAGAAACAGTCATCGTTGGACGAGACGAGAGAAAGTAACCCCTGTCAGACTGTGGGCCAGATGCACTAAGCTCCAAAAGTGATAAAATGAAGAGTGATAAACCACCAGCCAATCAGCTCCTGCCTAACATTTTTCAAACACAGTTTGTTACATGGCAGGTAGGAGCTGATTGGCTGGCTGTTTATCACTCTCCATTTTATCACTTTTGAAGTTTAGTGCATCTGGCCCTGTGTCTTTAACGATGAGGAATAGAAGACTATGACTTTAATGATGTGGAACTGAAGACTGTGGTTTCAACGATGTAAAACTGAAGATTGTGGCTTTAATGATGCAAGATTGAAGACTGTGGCTTTAATGATGCAAGACTGAAGACTGTGGCTTTAATGATGAGAGCCTGACTTGGAGAACAATACTGCAGACTGTGATATGAAGCAGGAAATGGAGTATGGGACTTGATCCAGAGAATTGCCAGAGGACTGGACCGCAGACACAGGAGTAGTATAGCAAACTGTGAGCTGAAGCAGGTAATGGAGTCTGGGACATGAACCGAAGAATTACCAGCGGACTGGACCAGAGACACAGGAGTAGTAGACTGTGAGCTGAAGCAGGTAATGGAGTCTGGGACTTGAACCGGTGAATTACCAGCAGACTGGACCGGAGACACAGGAGTAGTAGACTGTGAGCTGAAGCAGGTAATGGAGTCTGGGACTTGAACCGGAGAATTACCAGCAGACTGGACCGGAGACACAGGAGTAGTAGACTGTGAGATGAAGCAGGTAATGGAGTCTTGGACTTGAACCAGAGAATTGCCAGCCAACTTGACCGGAGACACAGGTGTAGTTTAGCAGACTGTGAGCTGAAGTAGGTAACGGAGTCTGGATCAGCGGACTGGAAGGTTCAAGATACAGAAAGCTGTCTGGAGTTAGCTCATACAGCAACAGAGCTGGGAAGCGACGATGCACAAGCAATGACTGCTATCTGAACTGGGAACTTAAACCCCTTGAGTTGCCCTGATTGGACAGCAGGGCAAATTGGAATTGCCACAGCTGGAACAGGTTCTGAATGAGGCAATCAAGGTGAAGCAGGAAACTCGCATGATTCTACCAAGCAGGTAAATTAGGAGTTAATGGCTGCAGTAGATCTCACACAGCTCGGAATTCCACAGGTGTTAATTAATAGCAAAGTGAAACTGTGAAAAGGCATGGGCATGGCTTCACAATTGTGTGAACAGGGGCGTGTGGAGGGGCTTGGAGTGGGCTCTCTTGGGAAGTGCATTTCCATGTCTGCGAAAAGGCCTGCTAAATCTGCTGAAAAACAGAGTGCTGTTTCTGGGTAACTACAGGAATTCAAAGACTGTGGAAATACTCATAACAGGTGCACCTGCTAATGATTGCACACAGCTGATATTGTGATAATGCCTGGGCAGCTCTGGACAACTCATGCATAGCTAATTAGAGTAGTTTGTTTTTTCTCTTCTGTTGATATGTTCAGCATTCAACCCAAATCTTGTGTCTAAGCAATTACAGATTAGCCATGTTTGTATTTGTTCTCAATTTCTGCACTACATTGTTTATATATTACAAACGCCCTGTTTTTCTATATCAAACTGATTGTGGATTAGGATGAACAATGCACATTACTTACCTATTGTTTTCTACAACTCTCATCCTAACCCTCTCTCTACCCCATCTGTGTCACCCGTCTTTCTATCCCTTCCCTTTTTATAGTTAGTATGTATATATATATATATATATATATATATATATATATATATTGTCATATATATTCTATTCTGGGGGCGGAGTGTCGCTGTGGTCTTGGGGTGGAGGGACTCACATCGGCTCCTGTTGAGGGGGATGGAAGAAGGTCCAGTTTGGCCAATAGGTCTTGACCTTGAGTCAGAGTCTTGATGTTGTGCAGTGAGTCATTTGCCTATGAAGGGAAATCCCCACCTATAGCGGATTTTGTGTTGACGAAGGATTTTAGTGACCGGCTATAAATCACGCCATTTTTGAATGGTTGAAGGGGCTAAGTCTTGAAATATTTGTAAGGAAAAAGGTAATCCAAACAGTCTCAAGCGCTTCCCTCCTTGCTGCTGTTTAACCCAAATTGGAAAGGCTCAATCCCAATCCCCTTTAAAATAGAATGCAAAAACAATATGTAGACGGGCTGACCACAGCGCAGGGATAATATATTCAAAAAATCTGTAGGATTTGTAGGGAAACAATTTCTCCAAAATGAAGCCACGTGATTTCCGTTATCTTTAAAAATTTAGTCACTTTATTTTGCAAAAAATAGATCAAACCATCAGACCAATCCAATAAAAATATATAAAAAAATCCACAAAACATCAAACACATGAATAAAACATCGAAAAAAATTCTTTGTAAGGAGAACATTTTACAGCTCACCAGACCTCTTGGGGGATGTGATTTTTCACCTTTTAAATCCACTGATCTTAAGCAGGATTTTCCCACACTGGTACTCTTCCCTTAGGCGCCACACTGCCACTGTGGTTAGCCTTTGGGTTTTCCCTGTGCTAATTTGGTTTTCCTGGTGGTAAGGGAAAACAGAAGAGACCCTGGAGCTAGGTGCACGGATCGCTGATAACAGGTGTGCTCCCTCCTGTTTGAAAGCACTTTGTACCCCTTCCAGGAGTCCGGTCATAACTGCTTGAATATGGGGGTCTATAGTTGTTTCTGCCGTTCCAGGATGGGAAGGAGAATCTGAGAGCTGCATGTTGCTTGAAGAGCTCTTAGATCTGGAGCCAAAGAAATTTCCGGATGTCTGGGGGGTTTTCTTGTTCCTCTGAGACATAGAATGGCAGGAAAAGGACTGGCACTGACTCTTATTCTTATAAAATCTATAGACCAACTATTAAATTTTATTTTTGGACTCTTGTCCTATTGCATCTTAATTTGTTGGTGGTGCTCCCATGAGTCATAAATAGTACATTTATATACAAAGTAGAAACAGATGACTCTCTTTGTTGGGGCACAACTTGGTTTAAAAAAGTTTTTTAATATATTTGTTAAAAGTTTTTGTTATAGGGGGACTCTCTGAACACCTTCCAACACTGTTATAAGGGTGTGTTTGGTTCAAGACAAGAAGAGGAGAGATATTAGATCTGTATGTGACTCAGTAGGACCAATTGATAAAGTATCAATTAAATCAAATTGAAACTTTATCAAATAATATTTGTGTCAGCCGTGGTCAAAGCATGTTCTCAATATAGGGTTATCATCCCATGAGGCATTATAATCGCCTGGCTGATTTTAATTTTTTGTTTTTTTGTTTGCGTGACAAAAAAGAAGAAATATCGTGTGTTTTAGAATTAAATAAAGTGTATAATAAATGTGGAAAGAATCAAAAAATATTTAGTCTAAGACCATAAAATTATGGCGAAAATATGATGTTTCTTGGTGACTGTCATGGGGGGTACCCACAGTATATATTTCTGCGGTACTTTTAGCGGTTCGGCTTGGTACTCATATGTCGTGTTTGCACTGAGCATAAATTTACTTTTACTCATATATCATATCTATACTGAGCATAAATTCACAACCTGTATATATATGCGGAGTAGAATCAAAAATAGAAATAAGAATATGAGATGCTCTCATTTGGGCTCAACCATTTCTGCTTTTCGGCCGTGTGCCTCTAGGGCAGTGAACGGACCGAATGAGAGAATGTTAAAGCTGAGGCCAAAATAGTGAGGGCACTTTAGAAGGAAGTAAAAAGTAGGGATCTGCTGTTGCTCATCAGTCTCATATATCACCCCTGTTAGTAAGAGCCAGCGCAAGGGGTCAAATGATGACTGGGTTCAATGAGAGTCCCTTAGTAAAAGGCAAATACAATCCTGGTATAAAGGTATATCATTTCAACATTTCCTCATGTGTCAGTTATAGACTAAGTAAAATGTCTTCTATAATCTCATAGTACCATTCTTCCCACCAAGAATCATACTCCTATATCTCCCCAACAATATGACAATTGGCTATACAAGAGAGGCTTAGATGCCTTGTAAACAATTCAAGAGATGGAGAGAATCAATTTAGCAACAGGTAAATGGGAGGTATATTCTCCCTGTGATACTCATCGTATTTCTGCTCAGTGTTCTATGCCCCAAATGGCAGCCTCCCCTCCGTGACAGTCACTCCGTCTGGACGCGCGTTTCGCCCCTGCTTGTTCACCAGTACCTGCTCTGTGTCACACTGTGTCCTTTTAAGCCCCGAGGTTTCGCGGGGAAAGAGTAGCTTTTAGTTTCATTGGTTAAGCCCCCTCCATGCCTCCTAACTTCATTGGTGGTTACAGCGGTGTATTGCGTTATACTACCTATCAGTGTCCGGCTGCTAGTCACGTGACCCTGGCGTCATGTATACGCGAGGTACGTGATATGCAGTCGTCTCTCCAGCCGGAAGCTTGTCGGTCTTAGCAACAGTCTCCATGATGCACCACTGCGTCACTCTTGTGAGTGTCAATCATGTGGTGCGTGGTCGCGTCTCCGCCTATGGGAAAGACGTCACCTGTCTCAGCGTGTATTACGCTGTCTGCGGCCGTGTCTCCGGCCTGTTACCAAGGTTACTGGTGGCGTCTCTTACCCTCATTGGCTACAGTTCCATCACTGTGTAAGTTACCAAGTATGTAGCCGTATCAGCTTTTACTGGGTAGTAAGTGCAGTTTAGTTGTCATATAACCACATAATCCTATGCTGCTCGGTGACAGTAAAATACACTATATTATGGACTCCTATATGTCTTTAATAATTTTAATCTATCTGGCTTATTTCCCTCCCAATGTTTCCTTATTGTGTATATCGCCAAATAGGGAGATTTATTTATATACTGCTCGTATGCTCATAGATTGTCTCTATATGGCCATCTTAGTTGTCCTAGGAAATCAGGGGTATCTTATTTAGTTCTGCTAGTTCCACCCATGGAAACCATTTTTAATATAGTGCACCATCTTGCTTAATTCTTATGTATGGTATGTGTGTTTATAATTTATTAGTAATTGAGAGAGAAAAGTTAATTTTTAAGTTTCTGGAGAAATATAAAGTATATCTCTAGTTCTGTTCTTGTTATATGTAACTAAATTTATCTTGTGTGAAGCTTGTTCTCCTAGTGACTGTAGTGAGGGTGCTGAAGCAAAACATGCCAAACCGTGAAAAAATATATTAATAGTGCTCAAAAAATTAAAGAAAGAAAAAGGAAGCATAAAAGAATTTTTTATATAATATAATAAAGTGAGGTAAAATATATATTAGTATGAGAAAAAAGTGTATTTGTATTTATCTTATAGAAATACAAGTATATGAAAAGTGTAAGGAAGTGTAAGTAGAGGGAGACTTTCCCATCCCTATCTAGTGATTGTCTTTTCTTACCCACTCAATATTGAGTGTGATTCTGCGTGTATGTGTATTATAATCTCAGTTGTGCAGTGTATGGTGGTTATACCGCAGGCCTTTACTTATCCGCGGAATTCTGACCACCATTTATCGGTGTTAGTACAGTAAGGGCTCTTACTGTTAGTAAAAATAATGTGCAAGTGAATAGTGAACCTTGATATGAACAAGATTGTACATAACATAATAAATGCTAAGGAATTTTTTGGCTGGCTATTATAGCCCCAAATCATATATCTTGATATATACAAGATTATGCATAACCTGATAAATATTGAAGAGAATTTTTTAATTGGCTATTATAGTCCCAGATCATATGTAACTCTGGGAAGTTGTGATTTTTTAAATCATCTGGGTGTATTTTGTCCTCTGTGATGTTCTCACAGAAATGCCTGATAATTTATGTATTCATTTAATCCATGGGGTGACAGGGCGTTAAGTAGGAAAGTCCATTCGCTCTCCCTCTGCAGTAGATTTTTTTGGAGATCCCCCCCTCTGATACCCAGTTTGACTCGTTCTAGGCCTACAACTCTAGTACCCTTAAATGAATTTTTATGATTACTATTATAATGTCTGGCGACTGACGTGAGTTTCTTAAACTTTGCTAGGTCGGATACTGCATTTCTCACTGAGCCGGCGTGCTCCAGGATTCTTTGTTTTAGCGTTCTGGTTGTCATACCGACATATTTCATATTACAGGGGCATATAATGCAATATATAACCCCTGTAGATTTACAATTAATGTATTGTCGGATTTTGAGTGTGTTACCATATCGATCTTGCATTTCACCACATTTTAGCATGTATTCACATGCTTTACAGCCCCCACATGCAAAGGATCCTTCCGCAACGTCTTGTTTCTGTCGGTTCCTTACAAAGTGGCTATGGACCAGTTCATCCCTCAAGTTTTTGGAACGGCGCCAACTCATGGCTACTTTAGGGTCCAGAATTTCCGATAGATCCTCATCCAACAAAAGAATGGGCCAATGTTCTTGAATGATCCGCTGTATTTGTTTCCATTCATTACAGTAGTTCCCCACAAATCTAATCTTATTGATGTTCGTCTTTTCTTTCTTTTTGGAGAAAATAAGGGATTCCCTTTTAGTTTGGGTAACTGTCTTTTTAGCTCTTTTTATGGATCTTTTACTGTATCCTCTCTCCTGTAGTCTTATTGTCAAATCTCGACATTGCTCCTCAAAAACCTTCTGATCTGAGCAATTTCTCCGCATCCGTAGGAACTCTCCTTTTGGGAGATTCTCCACCGTCGGAGGAAAGTGGGAGCTCGTTTGATGGAGTATGGAATTAGTAGATGTTTGTTTTCTATATAGTTGAGTCTGGATAATTCCATCCTTCCCTCTATAGATATTAAGATCCAGAAAGGGAACTGATTCCGTACTAATATGATGGGTCAGCCTAATATTAAGATCATTCAGATTTAGTACATTGATAAAATCTAGGAGTATCTGTTGGTCTCCTTCCCATATTAGTAAGATGTCGTCGATATACCGCCACCACGCTATCACGTGGCTGGTATATTGATCGTTCCCATCGCAGAACACTCGTTCCCGTTCCCACCAACCTAAAAATAGATTGGCATACGTGGGGGCACAAGCGGCCCCCATCGCAGTCCCTCTGGTCTGCAAAAAATACTGATCGTTGAACGTAAAGTAATTACGGGACAATATAAAGTCCAAGAGGTCTATCAAGAAATCGTGGAATTCGCTGTGTCCTTCCATCTGTAAAAAATAAGCCACTGCTGCCAGTCCAGCCTGATGCTCAATGCTCGTATATAAGGACTCAACGTCCAGTGTTACAAGTATATGGTTATCCTCTAATCTTATATCATTGAGTTTCCGCAGGACATCCGCTGTATCCTGTATGTAGGATGGTAGTCCTAGGACGTGGTGGCGTAGATGCAGGTCGACAAAAATACTGGGGTTCTCAGATATACCCCCTATCCCCGAGACGATCGGGCGGCCTGGTGGTTCCAAGATATTTTTATGAACCTTTGGCAAAAGGTAAAAGGTTGGAGTCTTTGGGTGATCAGCTTTAAGGTAATCATATTCCTGTTGGAAAATGACTCCATTCCCAAGTGCTTTATTCAGGATTCTCATTAGGAGTGTGTTGAAATTTTCTGTGGGATTAAACAGAATTCTCTTGTAACATGTCCATGTTCCTTAGCATTTATTATGTTATGTACAATCTTGTTCATATCAAGGTTCACTATTCACTTGCACATTATTTTTACTAACAGTAAGAGCCCTTACTGTACTAACACCGATAAATGGTGGTCAGAATTCCACGGATAAGTAAAGGCCTGCGGTATAACCACCATACACTGCACAACTGAGATTATAATACACATACACGCAGAATCACACTCAATATTGAGTGGGTAAGAAAAGACAATCACTAGATAGGGATGGGAAAGTCTCCCTCTACTTACACTTCCTTACACTTTTCATATACTTGTATTTCTATAAGATAAATACAAATACACTTTTTTCTCATACTAATATATATTTTACCTCACTTTATTATATTATATAAAAAATTCTTTTATGCTTCCTTTTTCTTTCTTTAATTTTTTGAGCACTATTAATATATTTTTTCACGGTTTTGCATGTTTTGCTTCAGCACCCTCACTACAGTCACTAGGAGAACAAGCTTCACACAAGATAAATTTAGTTACATATAACAAGAACAGAACTAGAGATATACTTTATATTTCTCCAGAAACTTAAAAATTAACTTTTCTCTCTCAATTACTAATAAATTATAAACACACATACCATACATAAGAATTAAGCAAGATGGTGCACTATATTAAAAATGGTTTCCATGGGTGGAACTAGCAGAACTAAATAAGATACCCCTGATTTCCTAGGACAACTAAGATGGCCATATAGAGACAATCTATGAGCATACGAGCAGTATATAAATAAATCTCCCTATTTGGCGATATACACAATAAGGAAACATTGGGAGGGAAATAAGCCAGATAGATTAAAATTATTAAAGACATATAGGAGTCCATAATATAGTGTCTTTTACTGTCACCGAGCAGCATAGGATTATGTGGTTATATGACAACTAAACTGCACTTACTACCCAGTAAAAGCTGATACGGCTACATACTTGGTAACTTACACAGTGATGGAACTGTAGCCAATGAGGGTAAGAGACGCCACCAGTAACCTTGGTAACAGGCCGGAGACACGGCCGCAGACAGCGTAATACACGCTGAGACAGGTGACGTCTTTCCCATAGGCGGAGACGCGACCACGCACCACATGATTGACACTCACAAGAGTGACGCAGTGGTGCATCATGGAGACTGTTGCTAAGACCGACAAGCTTCCGGCTGGAGAGACGACTGCATATCACATACCTCGCGTATACATGACGCCAGGGTCACGTGACTAGCAGCCGGACACTGATAGGTAGTATAACGCAATACACCGCTGTAACCACCAATGAAGTTAGGAGGCATGGAGGGGGCTTAACCAATGAAACTAAAAGCTACTCTTTCCCCGCGAAACCTCGGGGCTTAAAAGGACACAGTGTGACACAGAGCAGGTACTGGTGAACAAGCAGGGGCGAAACGCGCGTCCAG
Source organism: Crinia signifera (assembly GCF_055691185.1). Classification (NCBI taxonomy): domain Eukaryota; kingdom Metazoa; phylum Chordata; class Amphibia; order Anura; family Myobatrachidae; genus Crinia; species Crinia signifera. The sequence goes on from NC_139219.1 coordinate 177,167,675, forward strand.
ACGGAGTGACTGTCACGGAGGGGAGGCTGCCATTTGGGGCATAGAACACTGAGCAGAAATACGATGAGTATCACAGGGAGAATATACCTCCCATTTACCTGTTGCTAAATTGATTCTCTCCATCTCTTGAATTGTTTACAAGGCATCTAAGCCTCTCTTGTATAGCCAATTGTCATATTGTTGGGGAGATATAGGAGTATGATTCTTGGTGGGAAGAATGGTACTATGAGATTATAGAAGGCATTTTACTTAGTCTATAACTGACACATGAGGAAATGTTGAAATGATATACCTTTATACCAGGATTGTATTTGCCTTTTACTAAGGGACTCTCATTGAACCCAGTCATCATTTGACCCCTTGCGCTGGCTCTTACTAACAGGGGTGATATATGAGACTGATGAGCAACAGCAGATCCCTACTTTTTACTTCCTTCTAAAGTGCCCTCACTATTTTGGCCTCAGCTTTAACATTCTCTCATTCGGTCCGTTCACTGCCCTAGAGGCACATGGCCGAAAAGCAGAAATGGTTGAGCCCAAATGAGAGCATCTCATATTCTTATTTCTATTTTTGATTCTACTCCGCATATATATACAGGTTGTGAATTTATGCTCAGTATAGATATGATATATGAGTAAAAGTAAATTTATGCTCAGTGCAAACACGACATATGAGTACCAAGCTGAACCGCTAAAAGTACCGCAGAAATATATACTGTGGGTACCCCCCATGACAGTCACCAAGAAACATCATATTTTCGCCATAATTTTATGGTCTTAGACTAAATATTTTTTGATTCTTTCCACATTTATTATACACTTTATTTAATTCTAAAACACACAATATTTCTTCTTTTTTGTCACGCAAACAAAAAAACAAAAAATTAAAATCAGCCAGGCGATTATAATGCCTCATGGGATGATATCCCTATATTGAGAACATGCTTTGACCACGGCTGACACAAATATTATTTGATAAAGTTTCAATTTGATTTAATTGATACTTTATCAATTGGTCCTACTGAGTCACATACAGATCTAATATCTCTCCTCTTCTTGTCTTGAACCAAACACACCCTTATAACAGTGTTGGAAGGTGTTCAGAGAGTCCCCCTATAACAAAAACTTTTAACAAATATATTAACCCCTTCCTGACAGAGCCAGTTTTTGCGTTCCTGACAGAGCCCTTTTTTTCAAATCTGACATGTCTCACTTAAGTGGGGATAACTTTTTTTTGCTTTTACTTATCCCAGTGATTTTGAGATTGTTTTTTCGTGACACATTGTACTTCAAATTAGTGGTAAATTTGGGTCGATACAGTCTGTGTTTTTTTGTGAAAAATACCAAAATATCGTGAAAAAATGGAAAATTTAGCGATTTGCAAAATGTTAAATTTTCTGCTTGTGAGACAAATAATCTTACCACTCAAAATAGTGAATAACTAACATAGGCCATATGTCTACTTTATGTTGACATCATTATTTCAACTTCCTTTTAATTTTTTGGGACACTAGGAGGCTTACAATATGAATAGCAAATTCTCAAATTTTCAAGAAAATTTCAAACACTGATTTTTTTAGGGACCAGTTCAGTTCTGATGTAACTTTGAGGGACTTGTATGTGAGACACCCCCATAAATGATGCCATTTCAAAAACTGCACCCCTCACAGTATTCAAAACAGCATTTTGGAAGTTTGTTAACCCTTTAGGTGTTTCACAGGAATTAAAACAAAGTGTAGGTGAAATTTCAAAATTTCTTTTTTTTTGCAGATTTGCAATTTTAATACATTTTTATAAGGAACACAGTACATTTTACTAGAGAAATGTGACTAAAAATTGATTCCCCCAATTCTTTTGTTTTCATAAATATCCTATATGTGGCCCTAGTGTGCACGGTGACCAAACCACAGGCTTCATAATAGAAGGAGCACCTACTTGATTTTGGAGCCTCCTTTTTATGAGATTATTTTTTAGGCACCATGTAGGTTTCAAGGCACCATAAGATGCTAAAAGTTAGGAACCCCCCCACAAGTGACCCCATTTTGCAAACTACACCCCTCAGGGAATTTATCTAGGGGTATAGTGTACATTTCAAACCCCCAGGGGTTTCACCAATTGTGGTACAACTGGGCAGTGAAAATGAAAAATTATTTTTTTTACACAAAAATGCAGTTCTGGCTCCAAATTTGTCATTTTCAGAAGGTATGAAGGAGACAAAGCACCCCAAAATCTGTGCCCCAATTTCTCCCGAGTACGGCAATGCCTCACATGTGACCAAAAAATACCAGTTGGGTGCATGGCAGGACTCAGAAGGGAAGGAGTGATTTTTGGATTTTGCAGCTCAGATTCTGGTGGAATTTTGGTGGGTGCTATGTCGCATTAGCAAGACCCCCCAAGCACCAATACAGTGGAACCCCCCCACAAGTCACCCCATTTTGCAAACTACACCCCTCAGGGAATTCATCTAGGGGTATAGTGTACATTTCAAACCCCCAGGGGTTTCACCAATTTTGATACAAGTGGGCAGTGAAAATGAAAAATTACATTTTTTTACACAAAAATGCAGTTCTGGCTCAAAATTTTTCATTTTCAGAAGGTATGAAGGAGAAAAAGCACCCCAAAATCTGTGCCCCAATTTCTCCCGAGTACGGCAATGCCTCACATGTGACCAAAAAATACCAGTTGGGTGCATGGCAGGACTCAGAAGGGAAGGAGTGATTTTTGGATTTTGCAGCACAGATTCTGGTGGAATGAATGGTGGGTGCTATGTTGCACCAATACAGTGGAACCCCCCCACAAGTCACCCCATTTTGCAAAGTACACCCCTCAGGGAATTCATCTAGGGGTATAGTGTACATTTCAAACCCCCAGGGGTTTCACCAATTTTGATACAAGTGGGCAGTGAAAATGAAAAATTACATTTTTTTACACAAAAATGCAGTTCTGGCTCAAAATTTTTCATTTTCAGAAGGTATGAAGGAGAAAAAGCACCCCAAAATATGTGCCCCAATTTCTCCCGAGTACGGAAATGCCTCACATGTGACCAAAAAATACCAGTTGGGTGCATGGCAGGACTCAGAACGGAAGGAGTGATTTTTGGATTTTGCGGCTCAGATTCTGGTGGAATTTTGGTGGGTGCTATGTCGCATTAGCAAGACCCCCCAAGCACCAATACAGTGGAACCCCCCCACAAGTCACCCCATTTTGAAAACTACACCCCTCAGGGAATTCATCTAGGGGTATAGTGTACATTTCAAACCCCCAGGGGTTTCACCAATTTTGATACAAGTGGGCAGTGAAATTGAAAAATTACATTTTTTACACAAAAATGCAGTTCTGGCTCGAAATTTTTCATTTTCAGAAGGTATGAAGGAGAAAAAGCACCCCAAAATCTGTGCCCCAATTTCTCCCGAGTACGGCAATGCCTCACATGTGACCAAAAAATACCAGTTGGGTGCATGGCAGGACTCAGAACGGAAGGAGTGATTTTTGGATTTTGCAGCTCAGATTCTGGTGGAATTTTGGTGGGTGCTATGTCGCATTAGCAAGACCCCCCAAGCACCAATACAGTGGAACCCCCCCACAAGTCACCCCATTTTGAAAACTACACCCCTCAGGGAATTCATCTAGGGGTATAGTGTACATTTCAAACCCCCAGGGGTTTCACCAATTTTGATACAAGTGGGCAGTGAAAATGAAAAATTACATTTTTTTACACAAAAATGCAGTTCTGGCTCAAAATTTTTCATTTTCAGAAGGTATAAAGGAGAAAAAGCACCCCAAAATCTGTGCCCCAATTTCTCCCGAGTACGGCAATGCCTCACATGTGACCAAAAAATACCAGTTGGGTGCATGGCAGGACTCAGAAGGGAAGGAGTGATTTTTGGATTTTGCAGCACAGATTCTGGTGGAATGAATGGTGGGTGCTATGTTGCACCAATACAGTGGAACCCCCCCACAAGTCACCCCATTTTGCAAAGTACACCCCTCAGGGAATTCATCTAGGGGTATAGTGTACATTTCAAACCCCCAGGGGTTTCACCAATTTTGATACAAGTGGGCAGTGAAAATGAAAAATTACATTTTTTTACACAAAAATGCAGTTCTGGCTCAAAATTTTTCATTTTCAGAAGGTATGAAGGAGAAAAAGCACCCCAAAATATGTGCCCCAATTTCTCCCGAGTACGGAAATGCCTCACATGTGACCAAAAAATACCAGTTGGGTGCATGGCAGGACTCAGAACGGAAGGAGTGATTTTTGGATTTTGCGGCTCAGATTCTGGTGGAATTTTGGTGGGTGCTATGTCGCATTAGCAAGACCCCCCAAGCACCAATACAGTGGAACCCCCCCACAAGTGACCCCATTTTGCAAACTACACCCCTCAGGGAATTCATCTAGGGGTATAGTGTACATTTCAAACCCCCAGGGGTTTCACCAATTTTGATACAAGTGGGCAGTGAACATGAAAAATTACATTTTTTACACAAAAATGCAGTTCTGGCTCAAAATTTTTCATTTTCAGAAGGTATGAAGGAGAAAAAGCACCCCAAAATCTGTGCCCCAATTTCTCCCGAGTACGGCAATGCCTCACATGTGACCAAAAAATACCAGTTGGGTGCATGGCAGGACTCAAAAGGGAAGGAGTGATTTTTGGATTTTGCAGCTCAGATTCTGGTGGAATTTTGGTGGGTGCTATGTCGCATTAGCAAGACCCCCCAAGCACCAATACAGTGGAACCCCCCCACAAGTGACCCCATTTTGCAAACTACACCCCTCAGGGAATTCATCTAGGGGTATAGTGTACATTTCAAACCCCCAGGGGTTTCACCAATTTTGATACAAGTGGGCAGTGAAAAAGAAAAATTACATTTTTTACACAAAAATGCAGTTCTGGCTCAAAATTTTTCATTTTCAGAAGGTATGAAGGAGAAAAAGCACCCCAAAATCTGTGCCCCAATTTCTCCCGAGTACGGCAATGCCTCACATGTGACCAAAAAATACCAGTTGGGTGCATGGCAGGACTCAGAAGGGAAGGAGTGATTTTTGGATTTTGCAGCACATATTCTGGTGGAATGAATGGTGGGTGCTATGTTGCACCAATACAGTGGAACCCCCCCACAAGTCACCCCATTTTGCAAACTACACCCCTCAGGGAATTCATCTAGGGGTATAGTGTACATTTAAAACCCCCAGGGGTTTCACCAATTTTGATACAAGTGGGCAGTGAAAATGAAAAATTACATTTTTTTACACAAAAATGCAGTTCTGGCTCAAAATTTTTCATTTTCAGAAGGACTGAAGGAGACAAAGCACCCCAAAATCTGTGCCCCAATTTCTCCCGAGTACGGCAATGCCTCATGTGTGACCAAAAAGTGGCAGGACTCAGAAGGGAAGGAGTGATATTTGGATTTTGCAGCACAAATTCTGGTGGAATGATGGTGGGTGCTATGTCGCATTAGCAAGACCCCCAAAGCACCAATACAGTGGAACCCCCCCACAAGTGACCCCATTTTGCAAACTACACCCCTCAGGGAATTCATCTAGGGGTATAGTGTACATTTCAAACCCCCAGGGGTTTCACCAATTTTGATACAAGTGGGCAGTGAACATGAAAAATTACATTTTTTTACACAAAAATGCAGTTCTGGCTCAAAATTTTTCATTTTCACAAGGAATGAAGGAGACAAAGCACCCCAAAATATGTGCCCCAATTTCTCCCGAGTATGGCAATGCCTCACATGTGACCAAAAAATACCAGTTGGGTGCATGGCAGGACTCAGAAGGGAAGGAGTGATTTTTGGATTTTGCGGCTCAGATTCTGGTGGAATGAATGGTGGGTGCTATGTGGCATTAGCAAGACCCCCGAAGCACGGTGAAATTATGAACCTAATATTCCATAGATGTGTGGTATATTTTAAAACACTCCTTTATACATAGGCCGGGTTTGTCGGGGCAAGTGTCACACTGGAAAATAGTTTGCTTTCTTATTCCCTTTTTATAGCAAACTTTGCACCTTTTTTGTGTCCTGCCCTTTTTTCCAGTGGAGGGGATTTCATCAGGAAAATGCTGCCCTGGTACAATACGGGGGCCAGTACTAGAAGTACTGGGGCCCTCTGCCTGCTGGTTCCCAAATATTAGGCCCTTTATGACTTCCTCTTGAAAGTGCATAAATGTCCCCCTCTGGCCGGTAGAACGGAATAGCACGTAAGCGTTATACAGTGCCATCTGGATGATATACACGGCCACCTTCTTGTACCAGATTTTTGTTTTCCGCAGGGCACTGTACGGCTTCAGTACCTGATCTGAAAGATCCACTCCGCCCATGTACCTATTGTAATCCAGGATACAATTAGGTTTTGAGGTGTGGGTACTGGTACCTCGTACAGGGACGGAGGTGGTACTGTCTCCGTGAATTGTTGTCAGTATAAGGACATCCCTCTTGTCCTTATATTTGACCAACAACATATTTTCGGTGCATATTCCCCTGCTTTCACCCCTTCTCATTACTTGGGCAATGTGCGTTTTTGGGAGGCCTCTTTGGTTCTTGCGCACAGTACCGCAAGCTGCTGTACCTCTTGAACCAAGGGCCTTAAACAGGGGGATGCTGGTGTAAAAGTTATCCACATAGAGGTGATAACCTTTATCCAGGAAGGGGTGCACTAAATCCCAGACAATTTTCCCACTAACACCTACGAGGGAGGGGGGGCATTCTGGCGGTTCAATTCTTGAATCCTTCCCTTCATAAACCCTAAACCTGTGGGTGTACCCTGAGGTGCTTTCACACAGTTTGTACATTTTTATGCCATACCTTGCCCTCTTACTGGGAAGGTACTGGCGGAATTTAACCCTTCCTTTAAAATGTATAAGGGACTCGTCGATACAAATAAATTTTTCAGGGATGTACACCTCTTCAAATTTGGCACTGAAATGATCAATGACCGGCCTGACTTTGAATAGCCGGTCAAAGGTGGGATCATCTCTGGGTGGGCACTGTGCATTATCGGTGTAATGTATAAATTTAAGAATTGTCTCAAATCGAGTCCGGGTCATGGCCATACGGTAAAATGGAGTACTGTACAGAACATCTGTACTCCAATATTGCCTAATTTCTGGCTTTTTTACTATGCCCATATGAAACACCAGACCCCAAAACGTCATCATCTCTACTGCATCTACAGGGGTCCACCTAGCAAATGATGACGTGGGGTTTTGAGCAATAAACTGCTGGGCATATAAATTAGTTTGGTCCACCATTAAATTTATAAAATCATCAGAGAAAAATAATTTGAAAAAGTCAATTTCTCTGAGACCTGTGGAATCAAATTGGATTCCTGGCATGGCCAAAAACTCAGGAACCTGGGGCTCAAAATTGTCTGGTGGTGGGGTCCATACGAGATCAATTATTGGGGGGGGGGTCTCAGCTGCTCTACGGGGGCGTCTTTGAGGGGGTCCCTCATCACCAGAGGAGGAAGAGGAGCTTAAGGCGAATCCTTCAAATTCCCCGCTTGCATCACTGGCTGTGTCAGAGTCAGAAGCAAGCAGGGCATATGCCTCCTCCGCTGAATACATTCTCCTGGATGACTGGGAGGACATTTGGGAGGACATTTGGGATGCCATTTTTATTTTTGTGTTACTGGTAGTGAAATGTTTCAACACGTGTATAGTGTAGGGGGGGGGTACAAACTTTATTTCAATCCGGGGGGTATGTAGTGTGTAGTGTGTATGTGGTGCAGAAAAAAAAAAATACTTTATACCAATAAAAAAAAAAAAAATGAAGGGGTTAAAAATAAAAAATTTAAGGGGTTAAAAAAAAAAAAAAGGTCCTGCGCCAAAAATTGAGCACAGATGTTGGTCAGTAACGTCTGTCACTGAACAGCGCTCAAAGGCAACAGGAATTTGATCAAAAAAAAAAAAATATAGATCAACCCTGTACCGAAAAAGATGATCAGTGATGTACGTCACTGATCAGCGCACAGCGGCCACAGGACACCCACAAAATCACAGTGTGTGTAAAAAAAAAATTAAAAAAAGACCCCACAGCACACACACAAAAAAAAAAAGGTGATCAGTGATGCGACACTGATTACCAGTGAGGTGCAGCAGGTGCACAACCTTTGGTGCAACTGACAGGTATATATAAAAAAAAAAAAACCTCTGTACCCCCAAAAAAGTTGCTGATCACCTCAGATATAGTGATCAGCACAAAAGGCGGGGACAGCAGACAAAAAATTTAGCACTCTCTATCACTCTCTGTCACTATCTCTCTCTATCTCTCTATCTCTCACTATCTATCACTCTATGACACTGCAGCAGCAGCACTGACAGGTATATCTATATATAAAAAAAAACCTGCGCCCCCAAAAAGTTGCTGATCAGTTAATTTATACTGATCAGCACAAAAGGAGGGGGCAGCAGTCAGTTATATCAAAAATATATAGCACAATCTGTCACTATCTCTCTCTATCTCTCTCTCTCTCTCTATCTCTCTCTATCTCTCTATAACTATCACACTGCAGCAGCACAAAATATAGCACTCTGTCACTAGGCCTCTCTATCTATCTCTCTCTCTCTCTATCTCTCTCTATCTATAACTATATCACACTGCAGCAGCACAAAATATAGCACTCTCTGACACTATCTCTCTCTATCTCTCTCTATCTCTCTATAACTATCACACTGCAGCAGCACAAAATATAGCACTCTGTCACTAGGCCTCTCTATCTATCTCTCTCTCTCTCTATCTCTCTCTCTCTATCTATAACTATATCACACTGCAGCAGCACAAAATATAGCACTCTCTGACACTATCTCTCTCTCTATCTCTCTCTATCTCTCTCTATCTCTCTCTATCTCTCTCTATCTCTCTATCTATCTCTCTATCTAGCTAGTACACTGCAGCAGCACAATTTCACAGGAAGGCACAAGTAGCAACAGGATCCAGGAAGCAGTGATGAAGCAGCGATCAGCACTCTCTGACACTATCTCTCTCTCTATCTCTCTCTATCTCTCTCTATCTCTCTCTATCTCTCTCTATCTCTCTATCTCTCTATCTCTCTATCTATCTCTCTATCTCTCTATCTATCTAGCTAGTACACTGCAGCAGCACAATTTCACAGGAAGGCACAAGTAGTAACAGGATCCAGGAAGCAGTGATGAAGCAGCGATCAGGTAAGTATGGAGCAAGCTATGGAGCAAGGTTCTGGTCAGTATGGCGGCAGGGAGGTACGGTGACCGCACTGCACGCTATTCCAGACCGGAATGGCGTCTGCAGTGCAGTCACCGTTAGTTTAAATCCCCCTCCTTGGCTGTGATTGGTCCGTCGGTCCGACGAACCAATCACGGCCTTTGGGGGCGGGCGGGGTGCGGTGGGGTGACACCAGTGTCACCCTTACACCCCGCGGTGATTGGTGCTGTACTTTACAGCACCAATCACCTCTGATCCCGTGTCACCGGCGAACGTTATTCGCCGGTGACACAGGAAAACGCTGTAATTGGCTGTTCACACTGAACAGCCAATCACAGCGATCGCCGACGGGGGGGCGGCATCGCAGCCCCCCCTGGGCATGCACGGACATGTCTGCTGTCAGGGACAGCAGACATGTTGAAACTGTCACCGCGTCTATAGACGCGGTGACAGTTAAATGCCATGACGTACATTTACGCCATGTGTCGGGAAGTACTTCCCGACCATGACGTAAATGTACGTCAAATGTCGGGAAGGGGTTAAAAAACTTTTTTAAACCAAGTTGTGCCCCAACAAAGAGAGTCATCTGTTTCTACTTTGTATATAAATCCTCTGAGACATAGTAAACAAGGCCGGTGGTGGCCTAGATCAGTGACGTGTGTAGACGTAGTATTTGTGGAGTGGAAATAGCTGAGGTGATCAGTAGAGAGGGATAGCTTCGGTCCCTGCGTGTCAAAGAATTTACTCAGATAAGCATGCTGAGTATCGTGACCTCCAAGGAGGGAGATGAGTTATATAGAGTGGGGAGTCTCTCCCCTCACAGCCCAGGGACCGGCCCTTGAGCTGATATTTCGTCACCAGCCACGCCAGGGGTTGCGAATGGACGGTGTTGCACGGCTATCAGGAGGATAGGAGGGTTATTGTGATGGGAAGGTTAAGCCAGAGCTAGAGCTGGAGCCAGGAGCTTCTGTATTAATGGTGGACCAGAAGGGGGGAGTTTGGAGTCACTGGGTGCAGATTGAGTCCCTCGCGGCCCCAGAAGTCGGTCACCGATTTGTATAAATGGTCCACGCACTGGTCCCCAGCGGGGGGAGCAGTCCCTGGTACTCATGCTGGGGCACCTGGTGGTGTCTCAGGTCCCAGGGCCACTTCTCTGCCCGGGAGTTAGTGAGGGCTTTTAGGTGAGGTGTTCGCTGGGTTTGGGGCACCCCCAGGTCACAGTCCGCAAGAGTCCCGGTGGCTGGGGTCTCTATAGCTGTGTTCCAGCAGCCTCTCAGGCCTCTATATATAGCCGGCACCACCGGAGGGGGGGGAGGGGGGGGCAGGAGGGGCTGAGGTCTTCACTTTCCCCTGGTGGAAGGTGGGTGCCCGTGGGGGAGTCTGCTGCTCGCCTCTGGTGATCCGGGACTAACCTGCCTGGTGCCTGCCCCTCCCCAGAGTTTTCCAAGATGGTGGCCGCCCGTTGATTGGGTGCCTCCACCTGAGCTGCTGGCCGCATCACAGAGGGGTCTCCGGGCGTCTGGGTGTCCTGCTGGGTGAAGCGGGCGGGTCCCGGCACCGCTCCAAGCAGCCTCCCGGTCAGTCCCGGCCGGCCGCGACCAAAATCCAGGCCCCGGCTTCACTGGATCGGGTAGGCCGCAACCCACGAGAGCGCAAAAGCACTCCCCGGCTCCACAGCTGCTACCCGATCGGTGCTGGAGGGTGGTGGGAACGGCTGGGGGTGAGGGAGAGGGTCCTGGGGGAGAAGGGATGGATATAGGAGTTTTTATGGAGGAAGCAGGACGGGAGCTCGGGCTGGATGCGTCTGCTCTCCTCCACAGCTTAGCCACGCCCCTCAGTGTCATATATATTCTAATGTGTTTATGTGGCCTCTATTATACGGGGGTTAACAACGAGGTGAACACATGCCCAATCATCGCACATCAATCAGGGCGGCATATGCGACTGGCAGCTCTGACAAACCAGTTGTGAGACAGTTTTTAGCAATGGGTCATCAGGCTCATCGATCATGTCCCGAAGAACCCCAGAGGGGGCAATCGAGAACTCAAACTTAAAAAACTTGAATCTAGATGGATCGCCCAGCTCAATAACATTGATCCCAAGGGATTAAAGTAATATAATCAATTGTACATATTCCTACAATGCCAAATACCAATACTATATTATGAAAATTTGTCTTGTCTACTTATTACTTGTATATATATATGTTTGTTGTTATTGTCTTAGTTTAACATTCATTTTTTCATGTTTTTTAATCTGCCTGATGCCCATGTATGTCACTCCTATATACTGCGAGTGATACAGCTTTTTTTTTCATATTAGATCCTGTGGTTATACAGACTGGCCACTAGAGGTCGCTTTGCGTTCCACCAATGTTCACAGGTGGAACGCATACAATCATTTCCTGAATGGATGTGCGTCATCACCCAGAGTTCCATGTTGCGCACCAGCGTTTTTTGGATTACTTTGCTGTACTGTATAAGTACGTCTTTTACTTATTTATTGCTTGGCGTGCTTGGGCGCCATATAGTGGGTTTAATGATGCCATTGAGTTGGCTCCCTTTGTGCTATGTGGCCTGTTTTGAGATATTGCCAGCTGTTTACCAATTATATGCCTAGTTACCCAGGTGTAATCACTTAAGGTGCGTACACACAGGGGCGATTTTGTGTAATATCGCAGGAAATATGGTTGCTGAGCGACCATATTGCCCGCGATGGGAGTGTGCACCGGCAATTTATCACCGGGTGCGCGCTCCCGTTTTTACCCCTGTAGTGATCGCTGGTTGCAGGAACATGCTCCTGCGACCAGCTGATTTCCACTGCCGGGCTCCCCCCGGCAGTTTCTTTTTCATCAGCGACCATCTTTGGTCGCTGATAAACAGGAGCCACAGAGCAATATATTGCTGAGCAATATATTGCTAGCAATATATTGCTCAGCAATATATCTCCCCCGTGTGTACAGGGCTTTACAGTGGAGGGAGGGGTATATATGGGCGCTGTGCAGTATGTGTCAGTGTCACAACTACTTGTCTGGTGTTCCTATGGATATGCACTGTATTATCTTGAGAAAGGCCCCATGAGGGTTGAAATGTCGACTTACACTAATGGATATTGAATACATTTGCTGACTTAGCTGCCTTGGTGAGTGCCTTCGCTTTCTATTAAGCAATTTGGATTGATATTTGGTCATCATTTGCTGATACCCTTTGCTGTGCACCAAGATTTTTCAACACATTGGGATGTGAGTGCGGACCTACCTGGATATATATAATTGGTCTCTTTCACTTTAAGAATACCAATTCACTCTAAGAATATGTGTGTTAAAGTGTGCTCAGTTTTATAAACATTGTTTTTTTTTTATATATATATGTTTTTTATACCAGAAACTCTTTTTATGTATATTTTTTCTCTTAATATGTGTATAAAACGCATATTCGTTCAAATGTACCAAATGGTTCTTATTATATCCATTTTTTATTGAATTGTATTTTTTATGAATATGTATGTATTTTTAATGGATTATTGTCATTATATGTATGATATGTTTTGTACGTACAAGATATGGGGCCTTATTCTGATCGGTGCGGATATTCCCGCATGCGGACGGACCGCCGATGTTGATCGTCTGCGCATGTGCAGAGGTCACTCTGCGCATTTGCAGGCGATTTCGCCGCACGGATTCTTTATACGCCGCACAGGGGGCGTAGAGGGGCGTGAGGGGCTACTTAGCCTCATTACCCTATGCATACGCCCCGCGTTTCATGGGCGTTCCCATGCAAACGCGGGGCGTATGCATGGTAATGAGGCCGTGACGCGTGGGTACGGGGCGGGCATCTGACATCGCCGGATGTCAGCTGCCCGCCCCCATACATGATTTCACACGGACAAGTGTCCGTGTGGTCTTGTGTTGCGGGACCTGGTGGAGCGTGCGGCCCTTCATTCGATGTTCGGCGACCATCGAATGCAGGGGCTGCTCCCAAGACGGAGGAGGCGTATCCCCGTCCAATTTCATGCGGATCGCCACATATCCGCGTACGGACGGCAGGTGGCGATCCGTATGGAAGGCGGGGATTCGCCTGCACGGTTGCGGCCGCATATTCTGATCGGGCCGCACCAATCAGAATAAGGCCCATGGCTTAAAATAGGCTATGGGGCAAAGCTCTTTTGAATGCTGCTAATTTAAACAAAATTGCAATTACCGACACCTGTGTATATTGGTGGAGGATAAAAGAGGCAACTGACCGTCGCTAGGCCAGCCCTCTGACGAAGTCGATGACGAAACACGTTGGGGCGTGGCCTAGCGACGTCAGTAAGAACTGTGGAGTCCGTGGTGGAAGCTGTGCCAAGGATTTAACGGTGCTGGGCACCATATGCATGCTGTTTGTGTCTGCGGTACCCTATACCGCCTGTCTCGGTACGTGACCCTATCCCTATACATGTTACCCCGTCTTCAATAAATACATCTTTTACCTGCACTATGGAGCGCCTGTTCTTATTCTGATTTTAGATCTACTTACCTGTTTGGACACAGGAGAACAGAGCTGCCGGATTAAGGATCTGAGTGCAATTAAAGAGGCACAGGAGCTGGACTCTTTTTTCAGAGACTCTGGGATTATTTACTCCCTAATATTATTATCATCACTTATTGCGCACTGTATGTATTCAGCTTTTCGTTACTATTTGTCCTAATTTCAGTTGCTTGCATAAAGTGAAATATGTCGAGATTCTCAGAATTAAGAGAACAAAGGTACAAGCAAAATGTTAATGTCTTCTCTGATACTGCCACTAATGAGTTAGTGGATAATGCTGTTGTTATGGAGGATGATGATGTGTATGGGGAAATGGAGCACCTGTTTCTTAAGGAAATGAGGACATGGTGGGATATAGAAACATTAGAGAACTATATTAAAAATCTAAGAGTACCCAGAGGTTTAAAGTTATATAAGGAACCGACCTTTGGTCAGGGAAATTAAATGTTTTTAAAAGAATGGTATATGATTTTAGAAAAAAGTTCTTTAGATCTGATGCGTCTCATTGTGTCAGAAAAAAAGAAAAATCTTAAAGAAATTGAAAGTACACTTGTAACACTTGAAAAGAAATTAGAGAGTAAGAATTCCAAAGAAGTACTAGAATTCAAAGAATATATAGAAACAAAAATAACTAAATCAGAAAAAGAAATCATCCAAATTAAAGTTAATAAATTTAAAAGGGATAAGACTGATTATGAATTAAATCAGGTGAGGTCTTGGAATAAAAAACGTCAGGAGACTAGATATAGAAAGCCAGAGTTTAACCATCCCCGTCAAAGAAATCCCCCCAAGTGGAATAGGAGATGGGAGGAAAGATTAGATCAACCTGTATACCCACAGAGAGATAGATCGACTGATAGATGGACTCAGGTTAAAAAGAAAAATAGCTGGCGTCAAAATCAAGACATACACCTAAGAAATGATTCACCCCAAGTACAAAATAGATTCCAACCCCTACAAGGACTAGAAGGAAGGGAATCACAATCTAACCCCAATATTTCCCAAATTGATTTTTTAGGGAAACACCACAAAGAACCCCTGTCCCCACGGATATGGGGAAAAAGAAATCGAGAAGAAGGGGGAAAAGAGGGGGAAAGGGTACCCATGTTCAAACGCAGGTTTATGACATAGGAGTATCACCTAAAGGGATTTTTAATCTTTCGGATACCCCCCTATCTGAACAACAACTAGCATTATTACAGAAGGGGTTGTCCTTTGCTCCCGCCGCAGGTGTGAATAAATTCTCACTGCAGGTGGATTTAAATTTATACATTCGAAAGTTGACCTTAAAAAGGCATTTCTCTAAGAACGATAAAAGTAAACCTGAGGGCAGTCAGGATACTGATAATTCCCAGATAAAAAATAACACTGGTCTAAAAAAACACAGCACCTATTACCCCGTGGAATCACGGGGCCCAAATGTAGAGCTTTTTGCCCAATTAGTAAAAAAGGAATTCGATGAGATAGCGGATAATTTCAAAATGTGTGAAAATAATCTAACATATAAAGAAAAAATCGCACTTAAAGAACTAATGGCTGATAAAGATCTGGTCCTTAAACAGGCAGATAAGGGGGGTGGCCTGGTTATTATGAGCAGAGAGAAATACATAAATGAAATTAACCGTTTATTGTCTGATACCGTGTCATATAAACGCTTGCCAAAAGACCCCACTGTGAAATTTGTATGTGAACTAAGGGAATTGCTGGATGAGGGAAGAGCGGGAGGATTGATGCATAGAGATGAATATGAATATATCTTGAATGTACATCCGAGGGTAGCAACTATTTACCATTTACCAAAGCTACACAAAAACCCCATCTCTCCCCCTGGTCGCCCGATAGTCTCGGGGATAGATTCCCTGACAGCGAGACTATCGGAATATGTAGACCACTTCCTTCAAAAATATGTCCCAAAGTTGGACTCGTATATTAAGGACTCCACTGCGGTCTTACAGACTTTGGAGACCATAAAATGGGAAGATGACTATAATTGGGCAACCATCGATGTCAATGCACTGTACACCTCAATCCCTCACAATAAGGGGTTGGAGTGTATAGGTAAAGTGCTATCTAGAGATCCTGCATTATGTAAGGAAATGGTGTCATTTTTGGTCAAATGTTTGCAATTTGTGTTAAAATTTAATTATTTTTCATTTCTGGGACAATACTTCATCCAGCTATGTGGGACTGCGATGGGGACGATATGTGCCCCGGGGTTCGCAAATCTCTATTTGGGGGAATGGGAACAAGAACATCTGTATACCAATAACCCCTTTGCAATAAATGTCATCAGGTATAAGCGTTATATAGACGATCTGATAGTAATATGGAAGGGCCCTGAAAGTGTGTTCCTGCAGTTTATGGAATATATACATGTAAACCAATACAATCTGAGTTTCACGTATAAATTTGATTCTATGACTATAGATTTTTTGGATTTGAACCTTAGAATTGTGGGCACAGATGTGAATAAGAGCATTGAGACAAGCACTTTCTTTAAAGCCGTGGATAGCAACAGCTATCTAAAATATGATAGCTGTCATGCAAAAAAATGGAAGTCAAATCTGCCATATTCACAGCTATTACGCCTAAGAAGAAATTGCAGTAATATAGAATTGTTTGAACAGCAAGCATCGATATACGTGCAACGGTTCAAAGAAAAGGGGTACCCAGAGGCGTTAATTGAAAATGCTCTGTGTAAATGTAGGGGAATAGAGCGTACAAGCCTGCTACGCTATAAGGATAAAAAATCTTCAGAAAAAAATCTATTCTGCCCCTTCGTCACACAGTTTAGTGCGCAGACCAATGATGTGAGACGCATCTTAAATAAACATTGGTCCATTATAAAGATGGACCCCATCTTGAAAGATATAGTCCAGACGAACCCTGAAATTATTTTTAAGAGAGCGGATACCCTCAGAAACAAATTGTCACCAAGCTTGTTGCCCATGGTGACGGGTCCCACTGTTTCACATTTTGGTTTAGCCCCGTTTGCAGGCTTTTCGAGCTGTGGGAGATGCAAAATGTGTTCCCATAGTTTAAAAGGCTGTAAAAAAGTGATAGGCCGGGGAGGAAAAGAATTCAAAGTGAGGGGCCCCATTAATTGTAACACCACCCACGTCATATACCTCTTGAGTTGCCCCTGTGGAAAAAGATATGTC